>NW_004524713.1:78196-86249 GCF_000260255.1 Octodon degus | reverse complement strand
GCAGGCAAGCAAGAAAGAAAGGAGCGTGGGAGTGAGGAGGTAAGAAAAGGAACCAAGCTGTATAAGTATAAGCCCCATTTAATTTAACAATAAATTGTTCAATTTCCATTTAGAATCATGAGGTTGAATGGAAAGATGGTGTGTTTGTGTGTGTGTGTGTGTGTGTGTGTGTGTGTGTGTGTGTGTGTGATAAATACACTGGAGGTGTGCTCAACAACATAACTAATGTTATTTCCATTGAAGAATCCTTTTACTTTCCTCTCTTATACCTCTCTGTTCCCCATTTTCTCTTTCCCCAGTAGGTGTGGGATTGGGACTTGACTGGATTTCCACAGCTGGATCTCTCATTTGAAATATGATCTTGGCTTTTTGGACATCAGAATTTATACCAAGTACTGCACAGGGACTGAAGACCCTTGAATCTAGGTCAGAACGCACTGCTTGCACAGATTTTGCAATCACAATGAGTCTCCCATGGTAGCCCAGTGGATACTGCACTACTCTCAGGAAAAGAGAAAGAAAATGAGGGGAAGAGGATGAGGAAGGAAGGAAGGGATGGAGGGAGGGAGACAGGAGGAGATAGAGTAAGGAGAGAGGGGAGGGAGGAGGGGAGAAAGCAAGAAAGCCAATGGACAGGGTGGGGCAGGAGGGGAAGAGTTGCATGCAGGAGAAGCAGAAGGGCAGATAAAGGTAGGCATGGACAGAGAACACAGTATCTTTCACTACCTGAGGAAGGGCTGATAGAAAGGAGGGACCTTCTGACTATACCCAGCTGAAAGTTGTGCTATAAGAGTGATGCTATTCACTTCAGTGATCGTGAGGGTGCAGAGAAACCCCCAGGGCTTTGTGCATGGTTGCTTCTTTCTTTCCTTCCTCTGTGTTTGCTTGTGTCAGAGCGCCTGCACATTTGCAGTATCCTGCCTGTTTTGGTAAATACCTTTGCAGCTTCCCAGGAACAGCTACTGTCCTCTTTTACTGAGGCACTCAGGAAGAGGTGCCCCAGCCCTGCAGGCTCAGCTGTCCCTCCTCAGCCTGGGTCCAGCTCCCACAGCAACCAGCCAAGGCCCTCAGGGCTGCATCTCCAACCCTTGACTCAGAGTTGCACTGAGTGTGTGCTCACTTGTGCCCAGCCTTGTAAATTCCTCTCTTCTCCTCAACATGCCTGATTCAATGCGAAGGACATGACTGCAGGCAAAGTAGGATTTTGCCTTTTCCTGCCTGGATGTCCTTTATTCATGATGGTTCTCATAGATGTCCCAGCAGAGGTTGAGAATGAAGGAAGACAATGCTCTGATCGAGGGTTCAACCAACATTTGTCCCTGCCTCCCTTCTCTCACCCTTCCTCAGTCTTAAGAATCAAAGAGAGTTACAGCTGGGGAGAACCACAGAGAGCATGTAAACTATCATCATCCATTTATGGACTAAGAAATTGAGGCCTAGAGAGAGGGAATAATTTGGCACAGATCCACAGGTTCAGGGCAAACCTTTGACCCAGTTCATCATGCCTGCTGGGTCAAAGAACTCCACTTACAAACCACTCCATTGGCTTCCAAGGCTAACCATTGCTTACTGCTAACTTAGGGCACAGCAGTGGGCAAATAAAGATTCAAAGAACTTGGTGCCATTTTCAGTCAACCTGTGGCTGGTCTGGCTGGCCAGCTAAGAATGGGAAAACACCATCGAAACAGTCCAATGGGCTTGTGTTTTCCATCAACATTGTTTCCCTGTATTCTGAGAATTAACTTATTTTTATAGAGCCTGGAGAACCCAGGATAAAAAAGCCCTCTTAGAGTGTAATATGACAATGAGTGATATTTAAGGAGCTCTTGCCTTGGAATGATTGCAACAGACTTTGCATAACAGAAGCTGGAGACAGTGGGTGCAAAACAATGTGGATTTTGCAACCACCTTTTATGTCCTCCATGGGAGCACAGGGCGTGGGAAAGGCTGGGGTCCCCCTTCCCTCTCCATGTTCTTCTCTATGCCCCTAGGTGGGCAGGGAAGGGCTCACTTACCTTGTGGAAGGTCTCACTCTGCAAAGCCCAGTGACTCTTTTTTCCCCTCTTCTGGATTACATTAAGCAAATCTGAGAGATGCTGGGAAACCCTGGGCCCATTGTTCTCCTGACTAGGCCCTGGAGTCCTGGATGGGAACTCTAAGATTTGGATATATTAGTTGTCCTAAGTCACCTCTGCAGCTTTCTCTAGTTCCAGCTTTAAGAACAGCACAGAATTCTGTGCATAGAACTACCACGGCCATCATTGCAAAGTAGCTGCAAATATACTCTATTGATATAATAGATGACAATGTCCTTGCAAGTGAAAGCACTGTGCATTGTCATCTAGAGTACAGCAGTTACTTCTCACAACCATCCTGAGAGAAAGAACACATAGGGGCCGGGGAGATGGCTCAGTGGAATAAGCGCTTCTCTGGCAAGCGCAAGGGCCTGAGTTCAATCTCTGGCAAGCGCAAGGGCCTGAGTTCAATCCCCGGTTCTGCCAAAAAAAAAAAAGAAAGAACACATTACCTGCTTCCTCCAAAAAAGAGGAATGCGGGTTTGAGAAAGGAGGGAATGCCAGGTATCCAAGGACACATGTGGGAGAAGTGGCACCTTGGAAAGTCAAGGGGAAGCAGCCAAGCTCACATTCTCTCGAGACAACAGCATTTCCTCCTACCTCAAAATGAGCTACATTCACAAACGCCAAGTCCAAAATGCTTTCGGAATGATGGTATGCAGCTAAAAGATAGGATCTTATATAGGCCCATCTCTGAGACTCACTCTACAGAGGACAGGGAGGTTCCACCCACCTCTTACATGCACAGAGAACCGTGCTAATCCCTACACCAGTGTCACTCCATCCTCCTTGATGGAAGAGGACTATGCCTCCTGCCTGCACCATCTATAGTGCTGCATATTCCAGCACTGCTGACCTGAAAGAGCAAATCCACCTGCTCTCTCTTTGTTCATATAGGGATCCTCAGCCTGGAGAGACACTGCCGTTTCCCTGTCACCCTGTGTGCTGTGGTGAGCTAGCTGAAAGAGGGTAGCTCTTTACCATACGACCCTCACTCACTCCAGAAATTCAGGCACTCATAGGTCTCAAGCCCAAAGGCCAAGCTTGGCAAAGGTCAGAAGATGGAGAAGGGAGAAACATGCAGACTTTTTACAGGTGCACAAACAGCTGCTCCAACTCACAGAACCTCAGTGTTCCCATGCTGTTACAAATGGCACCGGGTAGGCAGCCCCAGGATGCCTTACCTCTGCTCTGCAGGGCTGTAGGTCTCTCCTCTCTGGCAGCTGCTCAGGGTGACAGGGTCAAAGTTGTCGAAGGAGCGGAGGGCCACCCCCGAGATGGCAACCAGCGGCGAACTGAAGCTCACACGCACCGCCAGGCTGTGGTAGAAGGGCTGGCTGAGGTCATGGACCACTGGGATAATCAGGGGATTGTTCCTGCAGCTCAGGACATGGAGGCCTGTCAGGGGAGACAGAGGGCCGAGGGGCCAGGCTCATTACTCAAGGCCAGTCACGCCCTCCCCAATGGGCCCTTCCTGAAGCCCCCAGACCCTTTCATGTCACTGCACAAAAGCACCATTGGGCGACCAGTGGGGATTTTGAGTTTGATTGAAAGTTTCTTTGTCTGCTGTTTTTTCTTGCTTCCAAATCTTTCCAATCCTCCTGCCCCTGCCCCCTAAGCTTTCCCTTCACCTAGTGCCCACAGCCCCTCTCCCTCTCCCCAGTGGCCACCCTTCAGGCTATCATCCCTAGCCCTCAGCTCCCTCCCACATTGCCATAGGGCCTCACGGTCTGAGCTGCTAGCTTACAGGCTGCCTGCCTGATGGAATCAACTCACAGCAACAGGCCCCTTCCAGGGTATGAGAATAAGAGAAAAATAAGAACCCTTGTTGTCAGCAATCTGAAAACTTAGAGCGGGCCTGAGGGGTAGGAACCTGTGAGGCCCATATGCGGAACAGGAGACAGGCCCTGAGCTTGGAGGGCCACAGAACACAGTGATCCCTGAGGCCCTGCCTGCTTCATTCAGGAGTCCTCCAGTCCTAGGCTTTGGGAAGAACAACAGAGGGTGAGGAAAAATGATACAGAACGGGGGGGGGGTGGACAAGGGAAGGAGATTGTTGGATGGAGTCGGCAAAAGGGAAGTAGGCTTTGGCGGATTTGGGTGCACGTGCTGCTTAAGCATCTTCTTGTTGACCAAAAACTCTGGAAAACCTACTGAATTCCAATTCTGCATCTAAAAAACCACTGGCATCCTCCCTATATGAGTGCTGGCAGCCTTGCTATGGTCTGAGAATTCCTCCTTGTAGACGCAGGAAGCTACAAACTCAGTAGCTGCCTTTCTCTATCCCTGGGAATGCCAGGACACTGAGACAGGAGAACATGGTGGGGCAGAAGAAGGCAAGGCTGAAACTGCAGCCTCTAGTAGCAGGGTCCAGGGAGCTCCTGTGGAACTAGACTTCCACCCTCTGTCCTGAGAAACCTTGCCTCAGAGCCCTTTGCAATGCCAGGACCACTGTGAAAATATTTATTTTTCACTTAGGGAAATTTCCCAGGAATCCAGAAAACTCCAGAGGGGCTTTCTTTCTCTTCCTTATTAATATCTTCCCCCTTGCCTTTAAAACTGACTAAGTAAATAAACATAAAGACAAAACAAAACAAAAATTCTCCTTGCTCCTCCGGCTTCAATTTGACCCCACTATGACCTCTTGTCTGCTTGCTTCTTAGGGGTTTTGAAAGGCACTCTCTGGGGGATGGGGTGGGTAGAGCTTTGAAGCCCAGACTCTAGGGCTGGCCCGGAATTCCAAACACTCAGAAGGGCTACCAAGAGTCCTCCAGGGCAGATTAGAGGAGACAGGGTGTAACGGAGATTTCTTAGTGCTACCAAAGAAGTCTTAATGCCAGGACTCATGCTGAGTGTGGTCACAACAGTACCAAGGGACACCTAACTCTGATGGTAAGGTGGGCATCACGGTTCCTGTTTGTGTGTGCAGAAGTCAGTGAGGCACTGAACAGCTGAGGAAATCATGTGCCTTCCCAAGGTGGGTGGGTGGCAGGTATGGAATTCCAACTTTGACCCTCAGCTCTGGGATTGGGCTATTTCTATGTCACAGCACAAGTAAGTCTGCAAGGGGTGGTATAGGTGACAATTCTGTCCCTTGCTTTTCATTCAGCTCTGTGATGCAGACATGACTCTTCATTCCTGAGCTCAGGGGAAAACTTTCTTTTTCCTACTACCACAAGGATCTTTGCTGGAAGCTGTGCTGAGTGTGTATGGTCACTGCAGAAGGGGTTTTCACAGACACCTCTGGCTAGAGGATTATGATTCTGAAACCTGGATATTTAGGTTCTATCTGAACACACAACCACATATTTCATAAAACCCCCAAAATATCAAGGTGTGAGGACACAAGAAAGACAAAAGGGAAAGAAAGAAGACATCCTAATTCGCTGTGCACAACCACCCATGGCAGGCGTGTGGGAGGAGGTACCGGGAAGAAGCCAAGCCAAGCGCATATGCTTGCCTAAGTCGTGGCTCTGATCTTTGGTGTCAAGCAGCTGCACGCTGATTGTCTCTTGCTTTTGGTCCCCATAATATGTCCCATCAGTCACCAGGTGGACAATGACAGCTGCAGCAACCATTGGCTGAGAGAAATATGCCTGCAATGGAGAAGACATGGAGTGTCACTCAGTTAGTCATGTGGCAGGCAAGTAGCTACATTGTGGCAGATCGAGGTGAACCTTCCCCCATTTCTAGAAATATGCTACTCATTAAGGGCCACAGATGGGACAGAAAAAGGGTGAAGCCTACCAGTGAGGAGCATGGGCCCAAAAGCTAGAAATGCTGTTCCAGGCTGAACTCTGATCCTACCTGGCTGTATGACCCTGTAAGGATGGCCAGGCTGCTCTGGCCCTAACTGTTCTCATTTTGAATAGTGGGTTAAAAGAAAGAAAGTAATCTTACCCGGGTCACTGCGCAATTCTAGTACAACAATGAGAATGAAGCATCAAGCATAGGGCGTGGGACACCCTGAAACCTTCTAAAAACTTAGTGGTATTTATGACTCATCACCCTTCCACACCAATCTCTGCACCGAGAACCAAAGCTGGTAAGACATGGCCCTTGCACTGCTGAGAGTCATGGGATTCAAAGTAGGTCAGTGACATAGAAATCAAAATCAATACAATCTACAAAGATTTCACAGCAGCTTTAGAATGCCATGTGACAGGGGTCACTCGGCAACAGATGGCCAAGCATGTGCAGAGCTGGAAGGAAGAACACGGTCACTTCTTTCAATGTTGGTCAGCAAGGACCTCAGGAGGAAAAGGTAAATTTTTTGAGGGACTTAACTAACAATAGAGGCTTCAGGCAGGTGAAGCTAGCCAAATTCTTTACCAAAACAAGCACTGACCATGTAAGAAATTCTATCTCAAGAAGCACTTTGCTTACAACTTGGCTCCCTGTCCTCACAACTCACAGGCTTCATACGTGGACGATCTTTTTTGAGGTAACATTGTCTTGGCAGTCAGTGCTTGCTGGGGCCCAGAGCTGTAGATGCCACCAGGACTTGGGCTTACCTGGAGCCAGAAAGTGGTCTGCGCCAGCTGAGAATATGGATAGCTGATGGTACAAGGGTACCAGGCGTGCTGGGAGATGCCTTCACTGAGATCGATCACCTTGGTGCGGCACACCTAGGAAAAGGTACAGGGAAAGAAGAGACTATTACGAGGGTCTTGAAATTCAACTCATTTTAATCAACCTTTACTCTGTGTCTGTTTTGTTCTTAATAGCACAAGCTAAAGCAGGGAGGATTAGATAAGAATCTGCTTGGGAGGTCACATTCTAATGCTGAAGTAATGCTTAACGCTGTGAAGGACAGAATTGATGGCACAGTCTAGTGGTAGACATGTCAGAGATGCAGCTCCTAGGGACAAATCCTTGAGGAGATGGTTTTGAGTTGGGCCTTGAAGGTACTATAGACTAGAGATGGGAAGCAGACTGAGAGGAAAACAAAGCCCCAAACTGTTCAATTCTGATAAATTGTCTGGAATTAATAGAGTTTAGAGAATTGGGGAGGAGCTGGGGAGATGGCTCAATAGAATAAGCACTTCCCTGGCAAGTGCAAGGGACTGAGTTCAATCCCTGGTTCCACCAAAAAAAGAGAGAGAGAGAGAACTGGGGAGGGAACAAATTAAGGGGTCTGATTTCATTTCTTGAACACCAAGCAGACTGTTTTAGAACAAATACTAAACTGAAGTCAGAGCTCTACTGATGACAAGGATTATAGGAGTATGATCATTTGCCTGTCCACCATGAGAAAAGTTAATCTGATTACTACACATATGTATGCACACTTAGTCACAGATAAGAAACAGAAAGCATTGGACTGGGGAGATAACATCTGCCTGGCAAGCACAAGGACCCACGTTGGATCTCTGGTACTGCATACTGTGCTAGCCCCGGAACACCAGAGGCGGTGTGCCAGCCACCAAAACTGGGCATCATGGTGCATGCCTGTAATCCCAGTGGTGGGGAGGCTGAGACAAGAGGATCGTGAGATCCTGTATCAAATATTTTAGAAAGCATTTATAAATAAGTAGAAATTTTTAAACTTAAGATTCTGTACAAATATCACTTTATTGATTGATTTCTTCATTTATTCAAATGGTATTGATTGGATCACCACTATTCGCTAGGCACTGTAGGACAAAATAGTGAACAAGGCAGAGCATAGTTGTTTCAAGCAAGTACATACAGAGATATTAATCAAGACATCACATAGATACACATAAGTATAAACCAAGAAACACATTATGTCAGACGAGGATTGGACAATTGAGTTGTTTTTATGATTGGTCAAACATTAGGTAGAAGTACTCCCAAATTAGTGCTTTCGTTTTAATCCTTACTGTGGTTCCACTCTCAAAACTCACTTATGAATTTGGGGCCTATTTAACTCTATCATGTGAATATTTCCCATATTATTTATCTCTTTCATAACAAATGAACATATAGAATACCTCCAATCAATTAGTATATAT
>NW_004524713.1:42961-77466 GCF_000260255.1 Octodon degus | reverse complement strand
CACACACACACACACACACACACACACACACACACACATAAATAAAATAAAAATGCAATCTTTAAAAAAAATAAATAAAGTAATGGAGAAGCAATGTACAAAATGAGATACTCAACTGATAGAATTACATAAGGCAAATGAATTTTAAGATCATTTAACTGATTTATGCACAGAAATCATAGTAATATACTGAACTCTGGGTTTATCACAAGCTCCACACAGACAAGATGGGATGTCTACTGTTTATTCAAAGACATTAATCTGGAGAGATGGCAAAGATTTGGGATTGAGTGGGGAGAAGAAAGAGATAAAGTGTCAGTGGAAATATTCATTGTAATACCAGACCTAAGAATTACACAAAGGAAAACTATATATTACCCAGGTATTCATACGAATGCCATAGAAAAGCACACATTGGCAATTGCTTCTATGTATCAAGGAAGAGGAATAGTACCAGGCATTGAGAGCAACTGAGACTGAAGGTCATCTGCAGTGTCTTATCTTGCTTGCAAAAAGAGCTAGACATAAGTAAGACAAAATCTGCATTGTGTGTCATCTACAGATAGCGAATGGATTTGTTATGTCATGCATATGCCTTGTGAACATAGATGCTTTAATTTACATTACTCCATGTACTTTTATGGATAGAAAAATAATCCTCCAGGTCAGGCATGATATTGCACACATATAACCAATGACATTGGAAGAATGATGCAGGAGGACCACTTGAGCCTAAGAGTTTGAGGACAGCTTGGGAAATACAGTAAGACCTGTCTCTTCAAACAAACAAACATTTGTCCAAACTACTGCTATATAAAGCTATTAATATTAAATATAGATATAAAATCATCAACCAGGAAGACGGCTCAGTAGAATAAGCCCTTGCCTGGCAAGCACAAGGGTCTGAGTTCAATCCCTGGTTCTGCCAAAAAATAAAAAAAAAATAAAATCATCAGTTCCCCTAACAATGTTTTCCTAGGCAGTAGGCTGCAATGAATTGGACTAGATCTGAACCTTGTGTAACAGCTATACAGTTTTGCTCTGGGATCACAAATATGCTGAGTATCTAGTCTGTGCGTTCACTCCTCTCTGTGCCCATTCTCTACTGGATTCCAGCTTCTAGGAGGTCTCAATTGACACAAAGTGACAATTTCTTCACAACTGTGGTACTAATTAATGTCCAACTAAAATATATTGCTTCATCATGAGCTACAATGGCAGGCATCAGTGCTTCTATTTTTGAATAAACTGCTTTTTTAAAAATAATTTTACAATTATAGTAAAATTGGAAAAAATATAGAAAGCTTCATATATCCTTCACCCCATTGCCCTTCAGTTTAAACATCTTCATCAATTTATTTCTTATACCTTCAAAAGAAGAAGATACATCACTTAGCCAATTATGGAACATGGTCAAACTTTTCTTTTTTATGGTCAAATTTTTCTAGGCAGTTCTATAATAGTGAGTGGTTTGGGATTAAGGAGATATGATTTTGGCTCATGTTTACTTGGACTTTGATGCATAATTATGGGCAGATTGGATCACAGTTCATCATGCATGTTTGAATGTTGGACTAGTCAGATATTGTCAAGGTATCTTTCATGGAGTGTAGAGCACACGGAATCTCTATGGTTTCTACTCTGTGGTTTCAACCATTTATTTATTGAGAGTCCATATAATATTTCATTCTGGAGAAGAGTTTCTTTCTCTTTTCTCAATCTAAAGTATTGAAAATCATTAATTGCCAAAGTTGCCCTCATACTGGCTGTAGGAACTGGTGGATACTGGGGATACAATATTAAAGCAGAGGCAACTTGTTAAGCAGCATGAAGAATGCCAAGAATTAGCTCTCCCATTGTCTAGGAACTGGGCGCAGATTCAGTTGTTCAGCTCTCTAGAAGCTTGATACTGAGGAAGCTAAGGATAAAAACACAGCCGCTTTAATGGGTTGGAAGACGTTTTCAAGTTTATTTATTTTTCTAAAAAACAACTGGGACTGGGCTTTGGCAGGTCTGCCAGTGGATTCTGTTACACTTTACAACAGTGCTAGACTTTGCATAAACTATCTGTGGCATTTGAAATCCAGGCCAGCAATTCGACATGTATCATTTTGGAATGCTTTCCCCTTGTGTTCGTAGCGGCTGGTCTCCCAGCAGACTGTGGCGGAGCACATCTCTGAACGCAGATGGGGGGTCTTATCTCTGCATCGAAAGCATTCATGGTCAGAGAATTCGCCAACATGAACAAAGCTTTCTTATTGCTTAAATACGATTTTCTCTTATCTGGTCAGCTCTATCAGCACTAGACAGGGCTTCAGAGGAACATGCTGCTATTATTTTATTCTTCTGTTTTTCTATTTGGTTGTGTGTTTGTTTCACGCTGGCTGCAATCCTGAACAGCGACAGTCAAAGCAGATCAGAGAGCAATGAACAAATCCAGCTGAACCTTTGCCCAAAGCCAAGGCTGATCTTAAAGTCATCTGCATTCCTGGGGAGTACAGGAAGACAGAGGGTAGGGGGGAGTGAGTGCTCACCAGCCTCCTGCTATTACAGACAGTGCATAAATCTGCGCATTCCGCAGCCATTCATTGTGGGGCTGTGACATGCCAGGCTCCAGAGTCCTGGGAAAACAAGAGCCTCTGAAGCCACAAGGTTGACTGGTGAGGATACAGGTGTGACCCCACAGTGATTGATTCTATGGGGATGCTCTCCTTTGATCCACGCACATTTCTGTGCCTTCCAGAGAAAGAGGAAATCCAACTCTGTGAAGTATTATTGAGCATAGAGACTTTACTACACATTGCATGGGGACGTGCACAGGAGGTACATGTGGCTCACCCTGACGGACCTTACGCTCTCCTTGCCATTACCTTGGGCTCCGTTTCTCGCTGACATTTTTCTTGCTATGCCTCAGCTTTCTTTCCTTCCCAATCTGCATAGCTCTCAAATTTCAGGTAAAGCCTTTCTGCCTCCCTCTTCTTCTCACCTTTACCCCAGCGTGTGTAAGAACCAAGGGACAAGCAGGTGCCTTCCTCTTTGACTTTGAAGAGGACCTCTTTTGTTGAGCAGAATCCCCCATAGACTTCTATGGTCTTAGGCAACACCTGTGTTTATCTCACATAAATCCATGGGAAAGAGAAGATCTGCATTAGTTCTGGTTGTGTCACTTATTAAATGGCTGTGTCTCCAATCCTCAGTTTCCCACATGTGAAATGTGGTACTTTACTGAGTGTTTACAGAGGGCTCCAGGAGTCCAAAGACACCCACAATCATGATGTCCACCCAAGAGCTTGCAGTCACCATTTCACAGAATCTGTACAACTCCATTGTAAGAGTTCAGCTCCATTTCTTTTCTTTTTTTCCATAATTTTATTGAGTAACAAATAGCAATGAGACAGTTTCAAACCAAATTGGTAGGACAGTTTCAATAATTAACACATTACATACATTCTTCCTAGTAGTTATTTGCTGTACAAGATGCGGACATGATATCCTATTTACAAACACTATTAGAACAAATCCTCAATGGTGTTATGTTGAGCTGTAGGGCACTCAGGTCAACAATTTCTGACACTGCCAGTAAAGCGGAAGACCCAATACTATTATGGATTATTAGACTCTTCTAGAATATTTTGCTGAGTTTACACACCTATAATATTCAAATGACAGAACTAAACAAAAAAAGGGACACAGATGAATGTCCATTTTGTATCTGTGTATTCAAAATGGTTAGGATAGATATATAGTTACATCCTCTTAAGCGCCGTTTCTGATGAGGAGACCAGGCACTTTCTTAATCACTTGCTCTGATTCCATGCTCTGTGCCTCAATCACAAAGCGACATGGTTGTGCCTTGGGCTTTAGTGAAACTGTGGCTTCCACTGACAGAGGAGAAGACCCTGGCTACCACTATCTTTGGCCCCAGTCTCCTCACATTCACTCCCATTTCTCAAATGAAAAGAATAGTCCCATTTCCCTGTTATGCATCCCCCACAACTGCCCGTGTCCACAGGATGGTGGTATTCCTAGACACAACTCACAAAGGCCTTCCATAGCTCTCCTCTACCAGCCTTACCACAGCTGCTAGCCCTTTCTGTCCACCAGGCAGGGGTTACATGCACAGCATGCTGTCCCCTTCTCCTGGGACATCCATGATCTTGTGCCCAGACACATGCTATTTTGCCCTTGCACTGTGAAATACTACACACACTTCAAAGTCAGGCTCAAATATCACCCTTCTCTGAAAGCATTTATGCAAGCCCAGCCACAATTAATTGTTCCCCCTTATGTGTCCATATAGTTCCTTATATATACCGCAGTTACAGCGCTTGTCAAGTTAGGTTACACTTGTTTAGAGCCCACTGTTATCCCTTAAAGTCTGAAGACTTCCCAGGTAAGTTTTATTATCCTCAAATGCAAGTGCATCCCAGCAGAACTCTTTGCATTTAGGAAATAAGTGCCCAGGGGATAATTCAGCAGCAGCATATATTCAGTTGCTATTCTATGCAGAACATTATTTAAAAAACACTCTATGTACTCAGTTGAATCTCATAATTCTTGCCACAATCCCATGCGGTAAGTAGCATTGCTATACCCATTTTATAGAAAAGAAAGTCGAAGCCTGGTAATTTGCATAAATTTGTACCACTGGCTTGTGGTAGAACTGAGATCCAATCCCAGGCAGAAAGGCACCTTCTTTATCATAGATGTAGGAGAGGATTTCCACACATATCTTGCAGGAGAGTTATAAGTCTCCAAAAAGACAATGCCTACATTTTTGCTGGGCACAAAGAGGACGGACCCAAAATTTCTCCTTATTGGGGCTCATGCAATAGAAGATGTTCCAATAGAGCAGAGGAAGCCTTTATAGGTCTTTGCTGGGACAGATCGGGATGTTGCAGAGAGCTCCGCACAGCCAGGTGAGGGGTGTCTGGACTTGATATGTCCACTCGCTTCTCTGGCCCTCACCCTTCACACTTCCAACAAGAATGAAATGAGTTTATCTCCAAAAGGCTTCACAGTTATCACCTGTCAGGTCTTCATTCACAGCCTCTTTCAAGTGAATGTTACAGAAGAGGGTGCTGACTCTGAAATGAGGTGTAGCCCAGCAAGCAAAGGGAGCAAAGCCACTCTTGCCTCACAGGCAAGCGTCCTGTGGATCTCTGAGCCTCGTGGGCCCCAGGCTTCTGCTACGCAGAAGCTGAAGGGTAATTTGCCAGTCACTTTCTCTGGCAAAGACAACCAGAAAACGTACTTCAGATTTCACTGTAGTCATCCCATAAATGTGTTTTTTTACTTTTGTTTTTCAAATTTTGTGTGCCTACGATTGTGTACTGCCCAAGAGGCAAGGAAGGTCTTCAGCCAGAGCTTTGAGATCATTGGATGTGGAAGCTGGAAAGGTCCTGGGGAACCCTGATTCCAGCCTTCACTTTTGATGAATGGAGAAATAGAGCTCAGTGGGGAGATGAGAAACTGGCTTTGTGAACCATTCTATGGCTCCAGAATGGCCCAGGATGGCTGGTGGTGCCTGGTGTCCAGTCTGTAGAAGCCCAGGTCTCTGCAGGGTCTCAGGCCACTCCAGGCACTGCCAGTCTCTACATCTAGCACCACCTCCAAATCCCTCTGCTTTACAGAAGACTGCTTTCAATTAGAGGAGTTAACGATGTCTTGCTTTCAAAGGGTTTTTAAAATCCAGTTTATCTTCCACCCACACACGATGTACACAAAAGGGGGAATGGAGGGAGAACAGAGGGTGTGGGGGATCTGGAATTTTCCCACATAGGGGCATGCCATGAGGTTTCTATTGAATTTCAATTTTACATATGCACATGCTCTTTTGTTAGTAGAGGAAGGAAGGATGTATTCCTCAAGCCTCTAACCCATCCTCTCCAATATCCCCTTTCCTCACTGAGGGACTTGCAAGTAGCCTCAAAGCAAAGAGGAAACATAGAGGCAGGAGAGCAGGGCTGTGCACTGACAGTCACATTTCATGTGACTGAACAGTGGGAACACATGTGCACACAAGCCAGGCAGTGCTTCCCACCATCTCTCTTTATGCCACATCTTCACCTCAGCATTGCAGCTTAGTGTCAGATGACTTTCCTGAGTATTGCAAGATTGCCAGCAGGGCAGAAGAACTTGGTTACTTGGTGTAAACCACCATGATCTCAGAACCCTAAAGACAGTGGGAGGAAAAGTCAGCTCAGAAATAATTGATGGAACTATGGCCATGAGGAACTGGAACACTTGAACACAGAGCGGCTTCTGTGCAATGTGCTCAGCTTTGCTCCTTCCTCAGTGTGCTCCTGCAGCAGGTGACAAACACCCACACCTAAAGATGGTCGACCGGTGCCACTGTTGCCTGCTGTCATTTCATTTCAACTTCATGATAAGTCTGATGAATAAGCAAAAAGGACTTCGAGGTTTGGTGAGATCCTGGGCACCATGGCTTAGGAGTTGAGCTTAGACTGCTCTGCCTCAGGTCCTACTGTCTTCTCACCCCATGAATGGCTCCCTGAAACACACTTGGTCCAATCCCTGGCATAAGACATTCACATTGTGGTTTCTTGTCTGTCCCTGCAATGAGTGTCAAGGTGGCTGATTTATCTCTTTTCAAAAATCACAGTCCAGGGCCAGGGATATAGATTAGTGACACAGTCCCTGCTTGGCAAGTCCAAGGTCCTGAGTTCAATTTCTAGAAAAAAAAAAAAAAAAAAAGAAGGAAAGAAAAGAAAGAAAGAAAGAGATAAGGAAAACTACTAAATCACAGACCAATGCAGGTCAGTGGACTGCATGCCAGCAATGAGTAGCTGGTGTGGTTTTCCCAAGGCTGCACGTGCTCATGCTTTGAGCCCAGGAGTCCAGGACTCCACAGATCTGTATGAATGTGCAGAGATAAACGTGACAGTCGAATGGAACAGGGAAGGCACAAGGAGGCCAGGAACTCATCCTTGACCTCTGGAAGGCTCTGCCCCAGGAAAGTCCACCACCCAGGCCCACATGTGGTTGGAGTGATGATGATGTATAAAAATTGGTGTTCGCGATAATTTCTATAAGGAGTACAATGTACCGCAGAGCCTGTCTGAATCCACTAGTTTAATATATCCTTAGAACTAGCCTGAGAGAAAGGTTTTGGTATTAACCCTGGTCTCAGATTTGTTTTGATCATAGCAATATTTTTTATTTTACTTTTTTCCATAATTTTGTTGAAAAACAAATAGCAGTGAAACAGTTTCAAATTAAATTAGTTGGACAGTTGCAATAATTAACACATTGCATACTATCTTTCTGGTGGTTATTTGCTATACAAGATGCAGACATGATATCCTATTTACAAACACTATTGGAACAAGTCCCTCTATTCATTAAGAGAATGTAACTATATATCTATCCTAACCTATAATATTCAAATGATGGAACTAAACAAAAAAGGAGATACAGATGAATGTCCATTTTGTATCTGTGTATTCAAAATGGTCTCAGATTTTAGAAAAGAAAAAGCAAAGCAGGCTGACAGGAATTGCCATGACCTGCGAGCCTACTGCCTCAGGCAAGTCATCAGCACTACCACTCCCTGCCACTGGCCAGGACAGAGAGCAACAACCAAGCGCTACATTTCCTCCTTAATGTCAGGTTCTGACTCCATCTCTCAGGAGCGCTGCGGGAGCCATGGCCAGTCGGCCGAACTGGCTACTTGCAATCCTTTGACGTGGCTATTATGTCACTGCAGGCAAGACTCAGGTCTCTCCTGTTCCACCTTTAGTATTAACAGCAAGGAGGCACTTAGCAAACACTAGTGGGAAAAACGGACAAACTAGCAATACTACTTTGTGCACGTTCTATCAGGGACGCATAGAATGAATGAATACAACCTGCTCCTCATTCCAAACTGACCCGCTAAACTTTAAAGGTAATCAAGGGTTAACAGAAACACAACACAGTCCTTGGGCACATGTGTGTGAGGGCATGCATGTGTGTGCTCACGCACACACACACACACAAGCACACACACCTGAAATCCCCTTCTTCAATCTCCTTTTACACACTTAATAACAATGGAGAAAAAAGAAGAGGTGGGGGGAGCTGGCTTTCTTTTACCAACCATTAGAAACAATTATCACTTTCCCCAGGCCTCCAGAGCAGGCTTCCCTTTTGATGCCTGCCTTAAAGAAATAGAGTGGAGGGGGAGGGGGGAATTGCCTTTCTTTCAATTTCAGGACTTATTATTTGGTACGAACAGACAGTCACGCAAGGAAGCATTTCCTGTGTGCGAGGAGGGTGTGTGGAATAGGGAGATGCCTTCTCTCTCCCTTCTGTCCTCCTGGGTTTTGGAAACAAGGGCAGATCTCAAGGCTTTCACCCCGGAGACGTTTCCAGATAAGAGCACTTGGCATTGGATGTTCTCCAGCCTTGGGCCTCAGGGCTGCCCTCCTCAGCACCTTCCTACCCTATTGGATATAACCTTAAGGCATTACACATTGCCCAGTCCTTAGAGTCCACAACCTCCCTGCGAATTGGAACCCCTGGTATTTGGGGTGTAAGCCCCACGTCATGGCTGGTTAAATGAACGTAGAGAAAATCAGGCTTCCAATGGGCAGGGAGCACAGAAATAGTGCAAGGCATCCTGCTCGTAGGGCACTGGCATATGTGCTCCAAGTATAGATTCCTCACATTCCAGGAAATCTGTACTCCCATCTTTCTCCTCACCTGCCCTGCAGGGGCAGAGCAGGGCGTCAAAAGGAGGGATATGTTCCCAGGCCACCGCTGTCAGGAGTGGGTGGAGAACCCAGGCCTGAGCTCCAGGTGTGGTCCTCCAGCCACTTCCTATGCTTATCCTTTCTATAGCTGGGCCACCTGAGGCTCACTGCGGGTAGCTGATGCCCATAAAGATGAGGATGGTGGTAGGGATAAACAGCTGGATTCTTGCACTTCCCTGCACTCCACCCTTCTGTCTTGAAAGAGAGCTTTGGTCCATGGTCAGAGGCAGAAAGTGAGTAGTCACAAAAGCAAGGGCAATAATAATGAATCTGAAGCTAGGTTTTGATTTATACCACAAGAAATGCCCATCCTGGAACCTCCAGCCCCATTTTACAGATAGCACAGCCAGGCCTTGGTGTGAGCCTGTTCCCAGACACCAGCTTTGGGAGGCGATGGGCAGGGGGCTTGGGCTCCTCCAGCTAGTAAATCCTCTAACAAGAGAGAGTGATTAGTGTCGGATGTGGCGGTGGGCTTTTGTGCTGCTGACAACTGCTGCCATGAAAGGCCTGTCCAGGCTCATTTCACAGGGGCCCCCCAGGCCTGCTCCCCAGTCCCCTAATTATGCCATTCACCAGTCACCCAGGCCCGCCTCTGAACTCCTGACCCAGCAGTGAAAGACTTGGGATCTCATTACTAATCTCTTAAGCCACCTAGTCCTCCAAAATACATCCATTTAAGGTGGAAGCCAAGGCGTTGGGGGTGGGAGGAGAGGAGAGGGAAAGCCAGCGGGGGGCCTCTCGTGGCATGACCATCTTCTCTCCCTGGTGTCTGGGCCATGCCACAGAGCAGCTGGCAAAGTGGGATAGCTCAGCACAGGGCAGGCCTTGCAGTGGGCTGGTGGCTGGGCCTGAAATGAGGCCTCAGAGGGAAGGGCAAGGGCATCTGGGGCCACCTGTTTGCAATTTCAGGGATGCGGGTGGGGGATGCAGCCTGTGTTTGTTTTAATTATTATTATTGTTGTTGAAAAGGGAGGAAAAAATGAGCAGAAACTGCTAACATCTGGAGGCTGCTGTCCAGTTTACGTAATCTCCTGCAGCAGAGGAGGGATCCCTGGCCAGATGGTCAGGCTGGTGACTTCACGGCGCATGTGCCGCCTCTGAAGAAAGATGCTGACAGGGGTGGGTGGATGGGATGAAGGGCCTTCCTTACAGTCCTCAGGAGGGAGACAAGAGAGTGGGCTCCTCCAGAGGGCTTCTGGGAAGAAGCTAGGTCTCATGTCTACTTCTAGGCTGAATCTCAACGCTTTCGCTTATATGTGTCCTCCATCCATTTCTGCATTTGTTCAGTCAGTAATATTTACTTAGCACTTGTCATGTGCTAGGTTCTGTGTATATGTGCATATGCTACTGTGGCTTGAGCCCAAAGACTTTGCAGTGAGCTACATCCCAGCTCACTTTTTTGAGACAAAGTCTAAGTTGCTAAACTGCCTAAGCTTGGTGCAACATGTGATCCTCCCTCAGTCTCCCTGTGTGCTGGGATTACAGGTGTGTACAACCCTCAGAGATGTTGTGGATCCTCAACTACAAAATAAAAGTGGGTCCCCTGGGGGAAAAAGAGCAAACAACAGATTTCTTTTTCTTCAGCAGCTCCCAGATCCACTGGGGCAGGAGGGTGGAGAATTTAGCTAACAAATACTCATAGTAAACTGTAGTAGGTTCTGCGAGGTTCCTGCAGATTGGAGGAGGATGCTGGGAAAGCTAGTTGATGAAGCAATCAGTGCCTGCAGGCCAGGTCTAAAGTGCAAAACTTTCATTTCAAATGCACTCTGGAGAGGAAAAACTGAAAATGAAGGCCAAAGAAGAAGAAAAACGGCCACAGCTAAACCCTAGCAATCGATGTCACTAATAGAAAGGAAGGATGAAGTTTGAGGTGCCAAATCCTCTTGTAAACACAGTTCCTAGTATCCTAGTAAAAAGAAATACACTGCTAACGTCCTATGTTTTCCCATCTCTCTTTCCATCCTGAAAGTTATTATTGAAGGAATTGTGGATCAGGACAGGGAATCAGATCCCAAGTGTATGTCTAGCCTCACCCAGAACACACATCCAGCGCTTGTGGGGAATACAGAGCTACTGTCAGCTGTAGACAGAATTTCTGAGTCACTTCCAGCTCCAGATAAGAATCTGGAAATGTAATGAATCGAATTTCAGACCCTAGAGGAAGTGCCATTTCTGGACCAACACAGTGAGCCCTGAAAGCTTCTGATTAGACCAGAACACCAAGACCCTGTCATGCTACAGCAGGCCCGGGCGATGCTACCTGCTTTCTATCTGAGTTCACCAGAACTGCTGGTTTGGGATTTAGACAGGGGTAGGTAAGAATAAAATCCCAGTTAGTTCTAATCTGGCTCTTGAACAGAACTGAGGATGCACAGTCCACTCCAGAGGTAAGGACCTCTCTGCCCCTCATCACTGCCTTTTGGATTAAAGGCTGTTATCTTAGAAAGCCTCCTGCCTCTTTTCAGCCTTTCCCTGGGATCCCCTCAATGCTCAGAGGTTAATAAGGAAAACAATAATCACATCTTGGTCACCCACAGAGCAATGGTTAATGACAGTCCGACCACACTGGCTTCTTCAAGAAACTCCAGAGGGGTGAATCTTCACTTTGAAACGTCTGTGTCATGAAAGGCCACGACTTTCTCAAGTTCATAAAACTAGGAGTTTCCAGGTTGCTTTTTGTTTCCTCCCCTTTCCCATTCCTCCTGTTCTCCAGTTTTCCAAATTAAGATCCGTGTGTTTCTGGGATGGAGCTCATCACATTCCTCACCAGGAATTCCACTAGATGCCAAGACAATGATTCACCGTGTGTTCGCTCCTGGGTCCTGCTCTTCACTGCAGACCTCAGAACTTTCTGATCCCCCATGACCCTGGTGAGTAAGACAGAGCACACTTTATAACTCGCTCTCTTCTCTGAGAAGAATGCTTTGCTGGGCTGCCTTGGGCTTGGCTTCTCTTAAGAAGAGAACCCCCAACATGCAAGGTAAGGATCAAATCAAGAAGCAAGAAAAAAGGAGTGGCTTACACGCCTCACTCTCCTGCTGCCCTTCCAGGTTAAGCAAGGATTTCCATCCTTCAGCACAAGTTGGCATTTTTCTTGGCCTGAAAGCCTAAATTTCAGAGGTGGGGATGGTGACTGTGATGCACAAGTTGGGCCTTTGTATAGCAAGTGTTCAGTAGACAGTTACTTATGTGTCCGCCACCCAAGCAGCGCAACCCTCAGGGGAGCAGGTCTCAACAGCACACGACTGGGCAAGGCAGAGTGTTCAGGCAGCTGAATGTGCTCCCTAAGGATTGCTACAGAGTAACCTGGGATTCACAGCGTGAACTCCCCCACCAGCTCACACAAGCCATCACTTTCCTCAAGCTTGCACTGAGCACACGTGTTTCCAGGTCAAAGGGACTTGACTGGGAACCTCACTTTCTGCTGTGTGCTGACCGCATGACCCCGAACCTGTGGCCCAGTCTATTTCTCCACTCCCTACTCCGGAGGGCTGAGTCAAGAACTCACATGGTCCTTGTGCACAGGGACACCCAGGCACAGCCTAGGCACAGAAAATATATCTTTAACAGCTGCTTCTTTCGTTCTTCTTTCTTTCTTCCTCGCTCTCTCTACAGGGTGATAATCCAAAGTTCAAATTCAAAACTGCCCTGCCCCAACCCTGGGCCCAATGTAGAATTAACCTTGTAGGTCTCCATTTATTCTTCTGAAAAGCAGTGAAAATTTCAGCAGCTACTTTAGGTGAACAGTTCTACATGAGCAAAAGCAATGCGGTCTTGACGCAGACTCCTTCCTTGAAAGCCTTCCACGTTGCTCCGCTGTTCTTACCGATAATTCTTATCACTGCTATGTTAGTGCTGCTGTCACTGCTAACACTGTGTGGTTATTTCCTTCCCCTTCCATTTGAAGTCTGTATCTGTTTGTCCCTTTCCCCCGTACCTTTTCTTTCTTCTTATTTCTCTTCTCCCTTCAAGCCCTGCTGTGCTAGACTCCTCCGCAGGAGATCTTCTGAGGACCGAAAAGGCAGCTCCAATATTGCCATTGATCCCTGAAGGAAGCTAATTACAGGCTCATCCCTTCTTTCCCACAATAGCAGGTAGTAAAAGGGTAGGGCCCTTTTCCGAGGGCCCAGCCTTCTAAAAGCTATTTCCTGCTTTCTGTGTAAAGCTGTGGGCAAAGAAAGGATTTATCCTGTATATTTATCATGAGCCTACTCTGTGCCCAATGCTGGAAGACACTGCAAGAAGGACACTACAGTGGGCATGAGAGAAAGCCTTGGCATGGGCAGTTAAAGTTCTAAAGATGAGGGCAGAATCTGAAAGCCTGGATGGCAACAAAAAAAACACGTAGCCAGAGTACAGGGTGGCTTCCGAGCGCCTTTTCTAATTTTAGTTCAGGCAGTGGCAATGACCCCATTTTCATGCAATGGAGGAGTCCTGAATTTGAGGAAGACCCTCCTTGCTCTGGTCTCCTATGATATTAACAGGGGATTGTAACCCAGCAATACAAAACAACACTTATTGATATTGTGTATGTATTTAATCTAATTATAAAGGAGAGTATCACTCAGCAGATCCCAACAGCATCATTCAATAAATCGAGAGCTGAGAATTCTCTATGTAACAGACCCTGTGCCAGGCACTGGAAATCCCTCAAGGTAGAAAGTGGAGCCCAAATCTTCAGTCGCTCAACTTTCCTTTGGTCCAAAAGTCTGAAGATAAAAGAGTAAAGCAAACTAGCAGGTTAGAGGGCAGCCGGCGCTCCCTATGGTCAGACCACTGCAGAAAGGTCATGAGATATCAGCAGCGTGAAAGATGCGCAGACACTGAGGAGCAGAGGCAGGTCACGGGGGAGAGAAGCCCTCATCAGGATCCTGGAGGAGGGGGAGGTTAAAGAGCTGGGAGGGTGGCCTTGCTGCTTCCAGGTGGGAGGTAGCAGAACCCCAAGGCACATTTGGGGCTCCCAGTCAGCAATTACGTATGTATGTATTTATTTATTTATTTTTGGCGGATTAAACTCAGGCCCCTGCCAGGTAAGCATTTACTCGACAGCGCTATCTCCCCAGCCTCCCTAAGTCAGCAATTCTGCCTGAAACCTATGCCCTTGGCAGTGGGCTGCGAACCGAAGCTCCTTCTGCCTGCACACATCCTTGCCTGCTAAGGCTTTGAGACTTTATAGGCCACAGAGAGCCATACAGAAAGCTTCACAGATGAGTGAATACTGAGAACATTATTTCTTGTGGATGACAGAAAATGTATCCCAAAGGCAAAACTCTTCCGATGAGAATGCATGCACACTGTAAAAATGGAAAGCTGAATCACGAAAAGACTCGTGTATCACGCCTCACTCTGCGAAAGTGGGATGCCATTTGGGGTGGGGTAAGGCAGAATAGTAAATGTACATGTGCTTTGGGCCGAGGAGGAACTGGAGGTACTCCTGTTCAACCACCTAAGTAGAAGCAAACCTTTGTCTTCTTATCTGTAAAATGGATACACAGTTATTCCAGGTTGGTTATAAAGATTTCTTTTATAGTACCCCAAAAATGGGGCTTGGGAGATGGCTCAGTAGAATAAGTGCTTGCCTGGCAAGCGCAAGGGCCTGAATCCAATCTCCAGTTCCAGAAAAAAAAAAAACCCAAAATTTTAATTTTGAGAATAATGACAGATGGATACAAAATATATTACTTCTATGTTATAAATGTGTAAATATATTTAATATATTTTTTTGCTGAGAACAATAAGGAGGAACATGTAGAGGAAAACGTAGACCAAAACGTAGCATAAGGCTATTACCATCAACAAAGTATAATTAATACTAACAAATTTATAAGCTATATCAAGAAATCCATAGTACTTAATACTTATTTATAAGTATTTAACTTGATGGATTAATTTGGTGAGTGTTTCTTCTATACAGGCAGTGCTTTATATGTGCTAAATGTTTTATATGTGCTAAATTATGGCATTTTCACAATCTCAGTTAATTATCCTACTTAATGGATGAAGAGTTTAAGGCCCAGAAAGTCTAAATAATTGGACTGAGATCTCACTGTATGTGACAGGACGGTGATGTCTTATACTCTAGATATTCTCTATCTAATAGGCTGTTGGACATGTGACCAAGTATAAACAAATGAAAATTTAAAATTCAGTTCCACAGTTTCATGAGCCACTTAAGGTTCAGTGTCAAGGACAGCAGAGACCACTGGGAGGACAGGGAAGTAGTAGGTATGTCCATCATTGCGGGAGGGTCTCTTGCACAGCTGGTCTAGAGACTGGGACCCAACAATGACACAATTCTCTCTTCTCTGGAACACAGCGCCAGGCCGTGGCTCCCTGGTGTGTGTCACTGTGCACAGCGTCGCACTGCTATCTCCTTCCTGGACCCCAAGTGCCATATGGCTGTGCCACAGCCACGGGCTTCCCCCAGATGGTATCCATATTCTTAAAAGCAGCATCAGCTGCAAAATCAGATCTTGTCCCAGTGTACACCTTCGCAGCGGCCTCTTTCTCAGAAAGGAGAGAAATGCAGACATCAGCCAAGGGTCCCCTTCCACCAACCGCACGTAGAGGTCCAGTTTGTGGAAAGTTCCCAGGGAGGGCAGGAGCCCCATAGAAGCCTTCGTCGGACTGGTAACCATAGACATGTGCTGCTCAGCAGGAGTTCCTCTTATGGGCCTCTCTGAGTCCATTTCTTCCTAGAAAACCCAAATGAACGAATGTACCCAGGACTTGCTGATGCTTGGGTTTGACTGAAAAAGTAGACACAGTTTAAGAAATGCATGCCTAGCATGGAAAGGGATGGTTCTACAGAGAACAGGCCCAGGCTAATTTTAAAATGCAGGGGAGGGATAGGAGGAAGGAGGTAGAAGGACTGCAACACAAACACAAACAAGTGAACACAAACAAAAACAAAGTCCTCTACACAGCCAAACCCAAACTAGGTTTATCCCTCACCCTTTGGGCCTGGCTTGAGAAAGTTTACTTTTCAACTAAAGAAATAAGTGTGTGGTTTGGGGGACCAAATTCAATACCACCAGAGCAGCAGGCTCAGCAAGCTTGACTGGCTTTTGCTTCCTAAGTGCATTACAGCCTCAGAGAATGAGCACTGTTTACATTTTTTACATGCTTCTTGGGTACAGAACATGAAACTAAATTACACAGCAAAGGGTATGCTGGCTACAATCCAGTGACTCCACTTAAAACAATAAGAGAGAAGCAAGGAAGAAAGGAAGGAAGGAAGGAAGAAGGAGAACTAAAAGAAAGAAAAGCATACAAGAGTCTTAAGGGTGCATGAGCTAATGACAAGGTGGTCATGATGCTAGGACTAAAAAAGGGCACATGGAGATCAAAGCCAATGAGCCAAGCATAGGCCAAGCTCAAGAGAGGAGGAAAACAAAGGCATCTTCCTCGATGGACCAGGAGAGGATGGGTACAGCTTGCCAGCTTTCTGCAGAGAACCACTGGATGCAGCCCCAAACCACAAAACCCTGCTTATTCTTGAGTTTCAAGTCAAAAGCCCAAGGCACGTGAGCTATGCGCTCACTCTCTAAGTCACACCCTTAGAGCCCCACAGGGCACCTTCTCTGCTCAAACCGTACACAGTGAATGTTTCCAAATGCAAGGCCTACCCCTCATTACCTGCTTGTCCCACAATGCTTGGCAGATTCAGTTAACTCACAGATAACTCACTTCCACAGGAATACAGACTGGCAGGGATCAGCCCCATTGTGAGGGGCAGGCATGTACTCTACACTTGACATAGGTTAGGTCATGGGATGCTTGCAGCCATTTCATGCAATGACAGCAGGCCTATTGTACAGAGGCAGAAACTGGCGGTCAACAGCCAGGTGTCACACAGCTGCAAAAGGATAGTATTTAAACCATGTCTGCTGTGTGTACTTCTTCTATGCAGCCATGTGGCCACACTTTAGTCTTTTTATTTTCCCAGGTATCCACTGAAAACCAAACAGTTTCATAGGTCACCTCCCCATTAGGCGCTCCCTTCCTTCTCTGAGTTCATCCCTCTGTGGTACCTGCAGCTATCACAGGGCTTTGCCCACAGCTTTGCCAACATCAGTCTTGGCTTAGGAGAAGAACTGGGTTCAGTGTGTGCTCATTCCCAAGTTAGTGAACCTTGCTTCAAGGCAGTGGTAACGCTGACCACTTTAATGTCTGATGATGTTTTAGACAAAATGGTTTTGCAGCAAGATTCTACTCATTTTGAGTCTCAACATCAGAATCATTCCATAGGGGCTGGGGATATACCTCAGTAGAATAAGTGCTTGCCTGACAAGCACAAGGGCCTGAGTTCAATCCCCAGTTCCACTAAAAAAAAAGAGAGAGAATCATTCCATAACAGATAAGGACTTGAGAAGTCCAGAGAAGGCATTTACTCAATTAAATTTTAAGTAAAGTAAGACCAAGAAACTTACTTAAGTCTCTGCCTATAACACTGAATTTCTGTGTCTAAAAGACTACTCTTTAAATCTAATTGGATTTGTCCCTCACTTGCCAAAACTCCACATGAAGAGAGAGTTATTTTTGTGAAACTCAGCTTCTGCCAGAAGGAAAACCCCATTTCTGAATCAGCTGTCTCATCCATGATAAGTACTTGCCCTGTAGACATTACTGTCTTAATAAGGTAGTAACTGATCTTACCCCCCTCACACAGGTAGTAAATGATAGGCCCCAAGCCTCCATTGTTTCTTCTTAAAAATCAACAGCATTAAGAATTATTCAGATAGACTCCCTGTATCTAGATTTTTATAGACTTCTATAACAAGAGTGAATGAGTCTAAGAGTAAGAGGAGATTCAGATCAGGAGAACGTGTTGGACCTCTGCACTCAGATCCTGTAAGGCTCAGTAGATTTAAATTTCTTCAAGGCCCAGGGTTTCTATAAGTCCTGGGTGTACTTAAAGTGACCAACTCAGGGGGCTCTGTTGTTGTTTTTTTTCCTCCTGGAAGGGTTTTTTGGGTACCTTGAACAAATGGGACAGGCTCTAACCAACCATGGTACTTTCTGTTCTGTTTCCTTAGATGACTTGCACATGTGCTCTTGAAAAATTATTCAGAAACCACCAGGAGAAAGCAGATCCCTTGAGTATTTGAGAAAACAACTTGGAATCTGCTCCTACATTTCGGCATGTTCCCTGTGCCTCCCCTCTTTTCCCACCATTGGCAAGGTTGTCCCATTTCACTAACAAGAAGTGACTCCTTTGGTAAAGGCAAGACAAGCAGGCCAGATGGGAAGCAACAGATAGCCCTTAGAAAGTGACCTCAGTACAGGTTGCTGCGTCCAAGGTTTCTCTCTGCACATTGTACATGTTTTTAGCTAGCACTGGGGAATTGTTTGTCAATGCGAAATTTTCAAGTGACATTATTTTAACGCCAGTGGCCAGGTACTGTATAAGAAAAGTAAGAGAAAGTGTCACAGGTAAGGTGATTCATCTCCTGAAATCTGTCTTGTTTTCTTCACTTTGAGAGAGAAGCAAGATTTTTCAGGTGTATTGCCATG
Source organism: Octodon degus (assembly GCF_000260255.1). Taxonomy (NCBI): domain Eukaryota; kingdom Metazoa; phylum Chordata; class Mammalia; order Rodentia; family Octodontidae; genus Octodon; species Octodon degus. The sequence continues at coordinate 59,194 of NW_004524713.1, read as the reverse complement.
AAGGATAGGGGAAATAATGTGCTTTCAATTCCTTACCACCTGGTCTTGGCTAGAAGTAGGTACTCAATAGATGCTAGTTCTCTTTTTTTCTAAGAATATCTGACCACAGTAACTACTACTTAAAACCTCAGAAAAGCTTCCACTGCCCCTGCAATAGTGTCTAAAATCCATGGTTAGATGGGATGTCCCTGATCACCACCTTTCCAGCCTCTCTCTCTCTCTCTCTCTCTCTCTCTCTCTCTCTCTCTCTCTCTCTCTCTCTCCCCCATATCTAGCACACTTTTGCTGTCTATCCTATTTCATAGCCCATTATGTCCTTCTAATCCCAACTCTGCAATCACTTCTACAGAAAATCTCTTCATGCTTTTCTCTGTATTCCTGCCTCAAATCACTTCTTACGCTGCATTACCCATGCCCTCAGGAAGCTTTCCTACCCTGGTATCCAGGGAGCATGGGGCGCCCTACACCCCAGGTCCAGGCCAAGAGTTGAGGAGACACAGATAGATGACCACAGTTCTCCTGGCTCAGACTTGGTGGCCATCAAGGAATGCCTACATCTTGTGATTCTCTCTAACCAGCATTTCAAAGTTTTCTGTATATAGCCCATGGCTTATGACAAAACCATAAATTGGGCACAGTTTATTCTTCAATCTACAATTATCCTATTTGTGCTTTTCTTGTTTTATTTCTCTCATGTTTCTGCAATAATTAGGCATGCATTCCCCAATCTAAGGAGTCTGTTTTCCATGCAGGGTTGGAGCTTAAGACTGAAGAGTACTTCCTGTGCTTCTTCTCTATTTCCATATAATCTACTCAAATGGGAAGACTCGCTGGGGAGAGAAATGCTCAGCCTGAAAAAATGAGGGCAAAAGGTTGGAGATCTCAACAGCTGGGTGGAAACCATGAGGTAGTATCTGGGCCATCAAGACAGGAAGCTTCTACTTTCTCCGTGATATTCCTGTAAGGCATGCAGCATACAAAAATGGGGCAAAAGTCATCAGGTTTTCAGCTGTCATCATATGTCTGTCACTGAAGCAGGCAAGGGTTACCTGTCCTGCCGTGCGTACACTCCTATCAGAGACACAGTGGCCTGCATCTGGCTCTGCCGTTCCAGGGCCGAGCTCCACAGCAAGTCATTCCACTCTCCCTGAGCCTTAGTGTCCTAATCTGTAAAATGAGAACATAGATTCCTATTTCTGTAGTAGCTTTAGTAAGATTCAAGGAATTTGGTACAGATCCCAGAGGAACCTGGTAAGTGTTATTTTTATAATTTGTCCGGGGCCTTCTGAGAGTGGGCAAAGGACTTTTTTCCATCCAACACCCTGGCTCTGGTCCCTGTTGGCTGAGAGAGCTGCGATGAGAGCTGCCTGTTTTCTTCCTCGGGGAAACTCCCTCTGGATCTCAGACTCATGGGTCTTTGGCTACTGTTTCAAGTTGGATGCACCCCTCCACCCAATGAAATAGCTATTTGAGGGCAGCAAGAGAAATGGAACTTTCTTAAGTCTCCCAAAGTATCTGCTACAGGTCTGAAGATGTAATAAATCTTTGTTGATGCAACTATGCTTAACTCAACAAAATGTCAACAGGATTCTCTACTGTGTTGGTCGCCAGAGTTACCTCTGGCAGTGCCTGAAATGAATGAAACAGGGAAATGCCATTTGTAATCGCCAATATTTGCAAAAACCCAGCACTAAGCATTGGTTTTTTTTCCACAGCCTTAATCCCCACTAGGGAGGTATTATCATTCTCATTTTCCAAAGGAGGGTGTAAAGATTCCCAAAGGGGTTAGTAACACAATGCTCCCCTCAAAAGAGTAAGAATTAAGAAGGTGAAGCCAGATCTGCCTGATTTTCATTTCACCTCATTTGATTACCCATGTTCTCTCATTCATACTCCCAATACACAATGGAAATATAATTATATTTAATTTCATGAGTGGATTAATTATTACATAGATTATCATAACAGAAGACAAGTTATGGTTTTATATTTTAACAGAGACACAAAGAATAATGGACACTTCAAGGAATAGATAATGCAACTTAAAAAAGGTGGCTTAAGGACTGATATACCCAATAGCGGGGTAATGAAGTATAAAGTCAGAGAATGAATTTCAAAGAAAGAGGTAGTGATGAGGTCGTACCTGCCTTCTGAACTGGGAATCTTCTGTAGGATCAGCAGCACAACTGGCATCATGATGGCATGCTTACCCCTCCCTTCCACTGTGGACATGGCCCATGCTTAGAAAGACTGGCTTTACTTTGACCCTTCAACTACTGCTCTGGAATTGGTCAGTCTAAGTTTTACCTTCAAAGCATTAACCAAGTTCACTGGCTAGTTGTATGAAGGTCTGTAATTCCTAAAAGTGTGCTGTAAATTCTGGATAGTTTCAGTATTTCCAGCTCTTCTTCAGGTCATTGCAAAAAAAGGGAGGTCCTAGTCTGGACAGGAGTAAATGTACTTTGGTAGAAATGTCAGGGGTGAGAGAAGGAGGAGAGTTAGCTACATGCCATTTTGGCAGCCTTTCGTGTAAAGCATTAGAGAAATGCAAAATATGGAAACAAAATAAGAACAAGAAAAGATCTTTGCAAGCACTTAAGCCATTTTTGAGGTTCCCAGAGAATAGATAACTTGATTATTTCAGTTTATTTCCATTTTTGTTCTGTCTCAGGAACTTCTTGATTCCAGCTGGGCCAGGAAGGTGAATGACCAAAACATCCAAAGAATGTCTCGTATTATAAGATGTTCAGTTCAGCTTGCAACACCAGAAACTTTTTGATATTCCTGATAGTGTCTGTGTATAAGACTCAAACTCAGGGTTAGCTTTAGTCTAACCAAATTGGGGAATCTTCTAAGAAGGATAGATGAGAGGGGCTGGGACCTGCTAGAGGTAAGAGGTTTACAAAAAATCAAAGGGAAGTGTTCATTGGCATTCTGGGCTTCTATGACACAAATCGCCATAGGCACAGGGGATGAAAGCTTACTGTAAAAAGATTTCACTTCTAGATAAAATTGTCATACCTGTATCTTGCATGGTGACTAGGGTAGAGACTGGCTTTATATTACTTTGGTTTCTTTCATAGGATCTAGCACAACGGGAGCCACAAACCTCTAGTAGATACTCACATTTACCTTTCTTTCTTTCTTTCTTTCTTTTTTTTTTTTTTTTTTTTTTTTTTTTTTTGCAGAACCAGGGATTGAACTCAGGCCCTTGTGGTTGCCAGGCAAGTGCTTATTCAACTGAGCCATCTCCCCAGCCCATATTTCCCATTTTTAAAGTAAGAGAAAGAGAGTGAGGTAAATTTGAAAAATAAAGAAGAGATGGGGAAGCCACTGTGGTCATTTCATCTTTCCCAAAATTACAGAAGTGTCCTAGTGAGACAAAGGGACTATGGAACAGGGGCCATGTGGCAGGGCTAGGCACAGCCCAGGATGGAAGAGGCCTGCCATCGCTATGCTTCTGCTCCAGGAGGATGGAAACTCCTCAGGCAGTCCACACAGTGACACCCGGCACTGCCTGTCTGCACAGGACTCTGCTCACTTCACAGTGAAGTTTCCCAGTCATGGAGCTGCTTCCATCTTTTAGGTGAACAGGAGACAGTCAGCACAAGGGAGCCATGAGATCCTTCAAATTTTAGATTCTCCACTCTTTGGCCTGGGGCAGAACCACAGTGCTTCTCCAGTTCTTTAAGGCAGATAACAATTCTTACCTTGGCTGTGAGGTGTGTAGCTGGTGGACCTCCATAACATTAGGCCCTTCCTCTGTTCTCTATCTATGACCTGCTTTGGTCAATCTCTGAATTGGAAATTGTCTGGGATCCATGCATGCATCAGTGAGTGTGTGTGTGTCTGTGTGTTTGTCTGTGTGTGCATGTCTGTGTGTGTGTGTGTGTGTGTGTGTATAAAAGACAGAGAGAGAGAAAGAAAGAAGAGATAGAAGAGACAGACCTAAGAAAGAGAATTTTATTGGAGGAAGGCACCAGACACCAGGTGCACATTTCTGTTTTATTGTTACATTTCTGGGGTTGTAACTCAGCAGCACAGCACCTGCCTAGCAAAGGTGAGGCTCTGAGTTTGATTCCCAGCACCAAACACCAAAAACAACAACAAAAGCAAGTACTACATTTTATTCTTAAGCCAAATTCTGAGCACTTCCCAGTTCTTTCAGCTCCTTCTCTTAACCCACTAACATTTTCACCCTGAAGGGTGAAAATTGACTACGGTGTCCTCTAATCACCTTACAGGTGATGAAGACCAGAGTCGTGCTTCATTATTCCTCTCTGCTTTCAGAAAGGAGCCAGATTTCTCCTGAAGATGTTGCTTTGACCTTGAACTGCACAGGCTGAAGATATGCATGGCAATGTGTGTCTGAGTATCGGTGCTTGTGTATGCATGTGAGTCTGAATGCATGTGAGTGTGTGCTTGTACACATGCATGAGTTAGTGCCTGTGTGTGTGTCTGTGTGTGCATGATGGGAGAGGTGGGGTAAGGAGATGAATTCTAGAAGTTGTTTTCCTATGAGGAATTCAGGACACCTTTGTTCTTGAGCCCTCCAGGCTGCCCTCTGCCCGCCCCTCATGCCCTGCACCTAGGCTGCACACATAGCCTCTCCCCTGACCCTGTATTCTCCAGTGAGCTGATCTCATTATGGTAAATTTAGTTACAGCTGAAGTCTCCTTGTAACAAAGATTATGTCCAAGCCCAGAGTAATGGAACCTAGTCGATTTCATTAAAATAAAATTGGTTACAATGAATAATTCAATAGGATGATTTTGTTTCCCCATCTCCTCTTTGTAGATCGAAGAGCTAGTATTTATAATGATTTTTTAAAATTGGATTTTTGTTTAGGAAGAGATAATCGCCCATAATTCCTGACAGCCCTTTCCTTACAAGATCAGAATAACTGCTCCACGAAACCTCATTTCAGATGCAGAGACTGGAAAATTCTCTCTCTCTCTCTCTCTCTCTCTCTCTCTCTCTCTCTCTTTTCTCCTGATAGTACCAATAAAGTTTGGGTGGTTTTTAAGCTCAGTTACTCCCTTAGATTCCATTCATGTGAGGTTCTGAGTGGGTTCTTAACATTCTAGTTCCAGTGGTGATTTTTAAACATTACTGGGTGCTAGCATTGAATTTGGAATTCTTGTATATTTTATGTAATAGAGAGAAAGCAAAGGTTGAGCATGTAGCAGCAGTGTGTGTGTGTGTGTGTGTGTGTGTGTGTGTGTGTGTAAGATCCTGTCCTTAAAGATGAAGGGACAAAGAAGAATGACACTTAAATGTATTCTCAAAACATTGATGACCAAGTAGAAAGCCAGGTGGACAAACAGATGGTTATAGTTCAATGTGATAGGTACTGGGTACAAGCAGGCAGATGGGTTCATGAAATACAGAGGTGGTGGGTAGGGGAGCAAGATGAATTCTGATCATTTGTTCATGTAATTCTTCATTCATTCATTCATTCACTCACTCATTCATTCATTCACTAAGGTTGCAATAAACACGAGAGACACTAGGAAGCACCATGTTTCTGTTTCTTTCCACATTCTGCAAGGAGCTCAGAAATAAATGCCGATGAAGCGCGGCTGAAGTTCATGAAAAGTCTAATAAATGAGGTGGTCTTTGCCTACGTCTTACCCGGGGACTCTTCATTGAGCCCCAGGAGATAATTTTTCTTTCATTTAGAAACCAGGCCTACCCCATCTCACCTGAATTGAGGGAGCAACATTAAGAGAGGGCTGTCGGGGAGCCACAGGTCCTCTGCAAGGCAGTGGGAAGGCTGGCCTTAGGAATGGCCACTGGGGTGGGCAGTGAGAAGCATTGAGCCATGACTCTGGGAGATGGAAGTCTCAGAAGAAGACAGGTGGTGCTTAGCATGATAATTGGGAAGGCAGCCCTGGGGACAGCACAGCCATGCCCAGAACCACACAAGCTGTAGTGGTCCCCAAACTCTCACTGCCTCAACTAAGTCCCAGCCTCCTGGGAGAGAACCTTGACACATAAATAGTGCATTAGGGGACTGCGGCATGAGTCACAGCTTCTTAGAAATGAGAAAGTCCTTAGAGATCGTCACAGTCAACTAGTCGCTATTTTAAAGATAGGAAAATGGGGCCCAAAGAGATGAGATTGCTCCAAATCCATACAGCAAATTCATGGTAGAATTATCACTAATTCATGAAGCACACAACATGGCACCCCCTCCCTCAAGTGAGACTTTCCAAAATGAATTTGTTCTTACCCCTATTGAACTCTAGTGATATATCCAGGATGGAGTTCTTTCCCACATATGAATTACAATAGGTAGGGAAATGGGAAAACAGATTTATTACCCCTGTGATGTTAATGGCCTCTCTGCTTGGCCATTGCATGTGCAGCCCTCTCTCGATGCTGACATTGCATTTGGCTAGAGATGTGCTCACATGGCCTCATTCAAGGGAACTGCAAGTGAGGTGAAGAACTTGAGTGGCACAGAAAAGATTCAGGCTATCAGCGACAAGTGCCGCCCAAAGCTAGGCTCTTACCTGGGATGCGGCCGGCTGCCCGATGATGACCCAGCCTGGACACTGATGGTCTTGATGAGACACTGAGGCATTGGATGCCCACTGATCTAGGAATCCTTGAGGTGTGTAGACACCACAGTCTTTAATGCTAGTCTTTTGTTCAAACTCTTCACATACCCCATCTCCATCATGGAAGTAGCACCGACTGGGTTCATCTACAAGAGAGGGTGAGAGAGAAAGAGATCGTTGATGGAATATTTGTTCTCTGGTGTTTAGCATCATTAGAAGCTATGGGATTGGATCACCAAATCCACCAGCATTATTCAACCTATCCTCATTAGTTACAATGGAATATGGTTTAGCCTTTAAAAAAGAGGGAGTCTTGTTGCATGGAATGGCATGATGAACCTGGAAGACATCATAAAATTTGAAATACGCCCATCACAGCACAACAAATTCTGCATTGTTCTACTTAGGTGAGTTATTTAACATTATGAAGCTCACAGATAAAGAAAGTGAAAAGAAGGCTCCCAGAGTCTGAAGGTGGGGAGTGAATGAGCACTACTTCCTCAATAAGTGTAATTATGCACAGTGAAGGAGCTCTAGGCTGCTACTGCACAGCAATGTGCTTATAACTAGCAACACTGTACCATAAATTTATAATATGTTAAGAATGTATCTTGCCACATACAAACACAGAAGTTCATATCCAACTTCATTTCCCCAAGTAAGCCTCACAACTATCTCAAGAGGAAGGTAAGATTATTATTTTAATTACTCTTTTCATGTCCAGTTGAGATACCACACTGTTGTAATGACTTGAACAAGGTCACACAGTGTGCTTACATCAGATGCAGAATCAGAACTCATTCCTTTACTCTCCCACTCAGAGTTCATTACTGATACCTCAGAACATCACAGCTACAAATTTGGGTTCCTATAACTCCAAAAGTAATGACAGATTTACACAAAGAATGAACTGCAGAACTCAGCTGCAGTTCTGAAGCTCTATTGGTCTTCTGTGGTAGGTAAGTCTCTTTCCATATGTGGACCCAATCATTAGAGGAAAGAAAGACTAGAATACTGGTATTCCAAGAAACCTTCCTGGATAATACTCTTAGCAACTTAAATACCTAAAGAGTTTCAGCTAAAACCCAAGTAAATTTTCAACTTCTTATGCATGTCAAGCTACATCAACAGTTTCTACTTGGTCTAAAGCTGTTGCTGGCTTTGGTGATCTTCTCTTAACCACAGGGACAAGAAGCATAGAAATCTATGGCAGAGTAGATGGCTCAGGGCCAGAGAGATAGCTCAGTAGAATAAGTGCTTGCTTGGCAAGTGCAAGGGCCTGAGTTTAATACCCTGTTTCAGGAAAAAAACAAAACAAAACACTGGGCCAGAGTAGATGGCTCCTGACAGGTGCGACCTATGCATGATTCTTGATATTTTAATATAGAGCAATACAAGTAGAAACTTACATGTGGTCATCATGAAAAGATTACCCTTCATTCTTTTTATAACTTTAATGCCAGCTCTTCTGTGCTGTTTTTTTTTCTCTTTCTGTCACTTTTTTTTCTGGGCAATGGCAAATACTCCCTACTGTACGTATGTGCCTATTTTACTAACATTTCCACCTTAACACTTACCACATGGTACTGTCATTAAATCTACATGTTGTAGCTGCCCTGAAGGATGCAGACTTCCTTAAAAAGTTGTCCCTATCCAATGTCCTAGAATTGTCATACAATTTAGCCCCCATACTAGAGCACACTTTGAAAGTGGTGGCAGTGATATTGAAAATTATATCCAGGTAACAGAAATATAACCTGGGAAAACCTCCATATCTCAGGAAAATCCCTGTACAGATATTACTTGATCTGGGTTGTCCTTCCCAAATTTACTCTAAAATTGTTGAGTAGAGTTCTGGAGAGGATACTGAATGTAAGGCCAAAGACCTGGGCTGGTTCCTGTTCTTTATATTGGCTCTGTAACTTTGCAAAACTAACTTTGTTCCTCAGCCTCTAGATCTCCAAATGTAACATGGACGTGACAATCCCCACCTGGGAAACCTCTCAGGATAACCACAGAACTCTCGTTGGAAAAGAATATAAATATGCTTTAAACAGTCTGAAATAATCATCAAAATAAAAGCATATCCTTTCTCTACAGGATTGATCGATTCCTAAGCAACCGAGTCAAATCAAATTGTGGAATCAGTACTCATTAGAAGTACTATCCAGCAGTATTCTCCCATCAGGAGGGGCACAAGTCAAGGAGAAATAAGGCTTGAATGTCTATGATGCTGACTGTTAGAAAAAGGAGTTACTGAATTCAGGGACAGCAAAATGTTGAGCCCCTTCCAAGGTCCAAAATCCCTTGTTTATTTCTGCAAACAGTTTACATAGTGAAATACTATCAAGAGAGCCAGAATAAATCAATTCATTATAATTCAATTATTTAAAGATGGGTTTGAGCCAGCTGAAACTCTAGTGACTGGTAGCATGCAGAGCAGGGAAAGAACACAGGCTCAGGGCTTCTCAGGAGTGCCAGCCTCTCCACACTGTGGTCACCTAGATATAGTAAAGCATAGATCCAATCCCAGAGTGATCAGCCATAGTCTCACTTTGCTCTCTAAAATCCCATAAGGGAGACTGCAAAGAGTAAGGGGTTTGACATACAGGAAAGGTATGGTCAATCTCTATGTCTACCACTCATAAACTGCCTAGGACTGAAATATAATAACCTAATTACTCTGAACTTCACTTTCCTCACCCGCAAAAAATGGAGGCAGTTAGATTTATTCAGTGCTGTCAGGGTGACTATGTGAAATGGCACTTACAAGATCAGCTCTTTTGCTCGGTTTATCTATTGGCAAACAGCTAGAAGAGCACTATAACTCTGGGGCAAACAGAAATCTGGACTCAGAGGTTGAAGTCTGTGCCTCATTTTCACACCAAGCAGAACAGATCCTTTTTACACCTGTGCAATACCCTCTGTGCAGTATCATCAAAGATTAAGATCATGAAGTTGCCACTTTTCCCCTTCTCCAATAAAAGACATGTGATTAGTGTAAGATTATATAAAATCTATTCTCTAACATGTCTTATTCATTCCTTCAGCAAAGACACTTCTCAGAGTAGCCCTCCCCCCACAAAAAAATAAAGAGCTAGAGATGAATTCTCACAAAGGCTAATTTCTTCTTGATTGTATTTAAGACTGCAGCAAATCTGTCTGCTCACACTCAGCAGAACCTGAGAATGGAGGGAGACAGACATGGGTAGAAAAATAGGTGCATAAGCGACTAGATGGATACAGATGATAGATAGATAGATAGATAGATAGATAGATAGATAGATAGATGATAGATAGATAGATAGGTTGGTAGATAGATGATAGATAGATAGATAGATAGATAGATAGATAGATAGATAGATAGATAGATAGATAGATGAAGAAGAGAGGAGAGAGAGGGATGGGGAGAAGGTGGGAAGGAGACAGACAGAGAAGGCGAGAGTGAGAATAACAATATGTATGTCTTGTTTTTTTGTAGATTCTGCTGACAAAGCTATTGTGCATTCCTTTTAAAAATAACATCCTTGGACTCTGCTATTCAGCTTGTCTTGCTACTAGTGTCCCAGGAGCCCTTCGGCTCCATCTGCCAGCCTTTGTCTGGGGAATTCTCTATCCCTCTCTACTCCCTCTGCCCCAAGCACTGAACAGAACAGGGTAAGGAACAGAATACAAATGTGCAGGCAGGAAAAACAAAGGCAGCAACAATAAAACAAAACTCGCCTCGCTCCCATTACATCAGTCGGCTTGGTACTCCTCGAATGCTTGATGCAAGGTGCTGAGTACATTCTAGTAAAGAACTTGAAGTCAACCCCAAGGTCAAATGATCACCTTGGCAGCCAGGCTTCCATATAGCAGTTAGGTGGCTTTGACAATAATATATTCCATCGAGATCAGTATGTGCAGACTATAGGTGCATGTACACACACACACACACACACACACACACACAGAGACACACATACACACTTTTGAAAATATCAGACTTTCAATAACTAGTTAGTGACTGAATAAGTGATTAAACTTCAGAATCCTTGATGCACATACTCCTCTGAAAATATAGCTTACATCCTTTGGAAATTATGGCTTAGGGAAAGTAAAGGAGATGAGACACCTATAGGGACTGCCTCATAATGGGCATGCAATAGGCAGCCCGATCCCTAAATCTCACCTCATCTCCTCTCAGCAAAGGGCAATGGGTCATTTCAGACTATCATCATGCATGTGGTGATGCATGTAGAAAGCTAATCTACACAGCTAGGACACTTGGTGTAGGCGGATCTGGCATGATTAACAAACTCGTTCTTCCTCAGGTGTGTTTTCCTATATGGGAACTTTCTTTCAAATGCAATAAGCTCAGCCAAAAGCCCAAGATAGAGGGGCTTTCTGTAAATGGATAGACACGACTGATACAGCCTCTTATTGACTCAATTTTGAAATTTTATCTGTCGGAAGCATCAATGTGCAATGTCATGGCTCTACATTTCTAAGGCACATACAAAGAACAGTATGTGTGGTAGGTAGACACGGCTGCCCTCACTGGAAAGCTTGGAAAGCCAGCTCTAAGAAGCAAAGGACAAGTTCATTTTATAGTATAGGCAAAGGCTGGAGTTAGCACTAAGGTTAAGAGTTCTTATCCTTCAAACAAAGAAGCACCTGAGTTCAAGCACTGTTATACTCTTTATTGCTGGTTAATCTTGGACATATTTCATCTTTCAAGTCCTCAGTTTTACCATCTATGGAATAGGAATAATGTTACCTTTTGGACTTTCTCAAGGGGAAGCTGGCATGATCAAACTGCATGCGGGTTTGAGCCACGCAAAAATAAAAGTGTTCTGCGAGACACAAGGCCTCGTTCTAACAATGACAATGATGAGAAGAGGTAGGGCTTTCAAAAGTCTTCTTAATCAGAAATTCAGAGGATAGAAAAGGTCACCGAAGGCACATGAGCTGTTTTCAGTATCAACGACAAGTAAACAAACCAAAAGGGAAAAAAAGCAATAAACAAAAAAGGGGTGTGTTTATTTGTATACCCAACATGGAGACATTAATTAACTTAGTTTGATGCAAAGCTTTGGTAATTCGTGACATCCCTGGAACACTTCTGATGGAAAAGTGAGAGAGATAGCTGAAGAGTTCATAACCAGAAAAGGGAGAAGGCATTTAAATTATTCAGATATGCTCCACACCAAGAAACTTGGTTTCACATTGCCTCTTGTCAGTTTAAAGGACACGAGCCATATGTCAACAAGTTATTGGTCACCGAACAACTCACACTGGCCAGTGCATTCTTCAGGGGAGACCTGAGATAATGTGAACACTACAGGATACTTGATTAACTCAGGGTGTTTCTGTGTAAGTTTTCTACCCCCAAATCTTACCCTACCCACTTCCTTGCAGGGAGCCTCACAGCAGATAACTTCCTTCGCTTGATGTCCAAGCTCCTCACAAACTGCCTTCCTCCTCCCGTTTCCCAAGCCATCCATTTCCATTTCATGTATCCACACTGTCTCCCAAGGGCTGTCTTCCTCTATTGGAAATGTAGTCTTCCATTTCTGCACTTTGCTAAGTCCCTTTTGATCTTCAAGCTTCAATTGGTATCTCTCTTGGCAGGCCTCTATTCTCACTCCTTCCTTGGATTCCCTCTCTACTTGGGTTAAGTACCCTTCTCTGTTTCCGCACGACAGTGAAGCTACCAACAAAAGAGCCAAGGTATACATGAATGGGTGAATGACAAGCAAAAGATTAAATCATTTATATTTAGTTTATGTGCTGCCAAAGTGAGCACAAATCATTTATATTTAATTTCACTTACTATATAATGACTCATGGTCTAAATGAACCAATGGCTCATATGCTTTTTGGTCACGCAATTACTGCCCCTATCATAATAATATTTCAAAGTAGAGCTCACCAAAACTAGACATTAAATGGAATGAATATGTGGTCTTACCTGGAACAAAACGTGTTCCCTAAAAGTGGCTTCACTTTAAAATTTATTTGAGGGGCCAAGGAGATGGCTCAGTAGAATAAGTGCTTCCCTGGCAAGCACAAGAGGCTGAGTTCAATTCCTGGTTCCACCAAAAAAATGAATAAATAAATAAATAAATAAAATAAAATTTGTTTGAACATTAGGAATGCAATGGTATAAAGCAAGACCCAAGGGATGGCCCCTTAAACATTTCTGTGACGCCCAACTGGGATTAAGTACCCCATAATTGATTTGCAATCATTTCAGCAATGAATGAGAAACAGATAAGAGTACCAAAGCTCTCTGAGGCTTTCTGGGTGAGTATTGTTGTTTCCCCCAAATAAAATAGCTCTGCCCTTTAGAAGATAACTGAATAAGACCATCCATGCATCTAACAAACACACACCAAACACCTGCATATTGTCTGCTGTAGGGCTGGAGACTCAAGTACTTTTGGTCCTTTTCTCTACAGGAAGAATCAACATTGCTTGATAAAATTGGAGAAGGTTTCTTGAGAGATGGCTTAGCTGAAACACATTCAAGGTTGAAAATAATCCCAGCACACTGAGGGAACAGTCTGCATGAAAGATGAGCTTCTACCAATATTTGAGTGAGGGAGTGCAGTGAATCTTGGAACTGATAAGCTCAAAAGCTGACTTAAAGCCAGACTGAAGAAGCATCTCAATATTATGGTAAAAAATTGGAAAGTTGTCCCCCAGGAGTGCAAGATTTTGAAGCAGGAAAGCCATGTTGTTATCATGATTTTTTCACACTCTCAGAGGCAATGAGGAGCAATACTTGGTTTTGTTTAGTTGATATGCCATCTCCTATTTATCTGAGTTTGGAAAAATTATGTAGAACTTTTAAGACTTGGCTCCTTCATCTGAACAATTTTGAAGGATCAAATGCTTAATGATCCTGCAATCATGGAATACTAGCACTAACTGCATAACATTACATGACAATCAAAAATATTCCTTGGTTGTTTCTGTGTGTCAGGTACTATATGCTATACCATAGGCATAGAGTAGTAAGTAGAACATGAAGGGCTTTTTCCTCCATGGTACATAATGGTGGTAAATGCATGCTGGATACATGTGATATATAGCAGATAGCCAATAAACGGTCTATGAAGATGGCCTTGGCACTGAACCAGTTATTTCATTTTACCTATGGGGAAGCTGATGCTTATAAGTTTGAAATCATTTGCTAACATCTTTAGAGAAAATTTGCATAGAAATGAGAGTAGATTTTGATTCTTTTTTTATGGAAAGGTCTACAGGGTGTTCAGGGTCTCACTACTAGATTGGATTTATAGTGATCTGCCTGTTTACAGCTTCCCAAGAGCTGGGTTCACAGGTGTGCACCACCACGCCCAGTCTTAATTGCCTTCTCAGCATGCCCTGAAGGAGAGGGCAGCATGGGAGGCCCTGGGATGGAACTCCCGGCCTCTGTGCCTGAGTGCATGTGCTTTAATCCACTGAGCTATTTGGCCAACCCACAAAAATTTGATTCTTGAACTTGTATACAATGCCCTTTTAATGATACCCTGCCACTGTTTTAACATTTATTTCTAGAAACAAAATAGTTCATTACCTTAATCAAGTCTCCATATTGTATTTGGGATTTTAAGATTTCTTTTTTTTTTTTTTTTTCATACTATGTCCAGATATGGGCTAAAGAGTCTGAAAAGCTATTGAAGTTACCAAGTTTCATTCTCATTAAGCAAAATGAGTGAATAAGCCACAGGTAGGCAGGGGAGATTTTCATTCATAGAAGATAGACTTGACTTAGGGCTCAAGGAAAAGGCAAATAATTTAAATGCTCATTCCTGAAGCAGGCTATCTTCCAAAGTATACAAGCAATTTCTTGTCTTTCTAAACTATTTTGTTCATAAAGATAGGTCAGATTTTGAAAATTTCTGCTTTGGTTTCTAGCTAAGAATGTTTTCTTTCAGTCCAATCTTTTTTTTTCTTCAGTTTGTTAAAGACCATAAAAAATTAGTATTTTTAAGTTCAGCTGTTTATTTAGGTATGGGTCCAACCACAACAAGCTTCATGCCACGTAAGAAGTCATCCAAACAACAACAAAAAAGACCCAAAAAATGCACAGTCTTTGTATCCAAATAAGAGCCTGTTGGAACAGAAAAATGGTAGTGCCTTAATCCAGGACAATTTACAAAAGAGAAGTTGAGTAGAGGCTACGCTGGCATCCACTTCCTCTGGAACAGAACTATCTTGACTTCATATTGTCTTCTTTTCAAAGGCTTCATGTTAAAGCCACATGGCTAACCTCATTTAATTCTACCCAAACCAGAGTTTGTTCTTTAATCTCTTCAATGAACTCAGCCTAGTACCAAAGGCAGGGTGGTGAAGGCCTCCCGAAGAATCCCGAATCTGCTAACAGGCTTCAGATGCCAAATGGGTCCGCTGAACTGGAGAAGCTTAAGTTGATCTCTGGGTCCCTCACAGTTTGGCCACATATCAGCATGAGACAGAAATTCCTCCCTGCATTTCCCTGTGGTGATCCAGGATCATCTAACAGGCACTAGAAAAGAGGAGTCTCTAGGTGTTCTCTAGCACCTTCAGTCTAACTCTATCTCAGACCACAGCACAGACTCACCTCCCTCTCCTTACAACCCTCACAATGGGCCTTGGTTCTTTTTCACTCCGATCCCTTCCTCAACAGTAAAGGGAATGCCCATGATTAAAATGCAAATTTTATGTTTGAAATACTTGATGTTTACAAAATTGGAACATTACTGATGAGCTTTAGAGTCCTATCCTAGCTTAGTTCTAATTTTTCTGTTTATCCGCAGTTCCCAGCACATCTACAATCCTGAAATACATGTACCACTTTTCCAGAACTCGTGCCTCAGAGCATCTATCATGGTTTCTCTAGGCTAGAAGGATCCACTTTTGAGTCCATCATCACCAAGCAGCAATTTAGCAGTATCCTCAGCTTGGGGGAACCCTGCACCGCTCTGGTGCATCTCTCTATGTTCAGCAGAGCAGAATTCCTTCCACTCCCAGGATCATTCCTCTCTCCTTCCAAATTGTCAAAACATTTTAAAATTTGAAAATTCGTTTTTGAAAATTATGAACTATCAGTTACAGAAGTAGACTTGCTTTGATTCATGTTTTGAAGACGATTTCCTCTACTTCGTGTTTTCTTTTTTGCGTTACAGTAAAACTTATTGAGTTGTGCCTTCTCTTTCTTGTGATTTATTCTTCAGTTGTCTGATCTAGCTTCTATGCTTACCACGCCACCCAAATCACCACACTGTCGTGAAATTGTCTCTCCTCCTCTCCATCTCAGTCTCCATCTCCTTCTCCATCTCCGTCTCTGTCTTTTCCTCTGTGACCATCTCAGTCCCTGTCTGGGTCTCTGTCTCTGTCTCTTCCTCCATCTCAGGCTCTACCTCTGGCTCTGTCTCTCTCCCTCTCACACACCATGCCTTCCTAGTCTTACTTCGAATCTCAGGTCCACCCTTTTCTCTCTACCTACACTCTCTCATCTGTCTTCATTTTATTTTTATTTATTTATTTATTTATTTATTTATTTATTGGCGGAACCAGGGATTGAACTCAGGCTCTTGTGCTTGCCAGGGAAGCGCTTATTCCATTGAGTCATCTCCCTGGCCCCTGTCTTCATTTTTAAATAAATATTTCACAAATGGTGCTGGAAAAACTGGCC
>NW_004524713.1:5034-39631 GCF_000260255.1 Octodon degus | reverse complement strand
CATCAGTTACCCACCCAGGAACCCAGGCTTGTATCTATTCATTTAGAAAGTATCTCTTCCAAATTGGTTTTGCTCCATGAATCTGAACTGGATGTTCAGGCTTTCTGTAATATTTTTTTTTTCTTTTCTCATCATTTCTTGCCATTCAGGGCCTCGTTCAAAAATCACTTCCTCAAACAACAACCATGCCTACCCCAGCAAGCTCACACTCTGTTTATCCATTTTCCCACATTGCTTGATTTTCTTCACAGTATTATTCACTCTGTGAAAAATAAATTCTTAGGGCTGGGGGTATTGCTCAATAGTAATTTACTTGCCTGGGTTGGATCCTCTCCCTTCAAAAAAAATACTACACTAAAAAGTAAACTTTTATGCATTCCTGTTTCCTGATGCTCTATGGTATAAATTACTGAATATCATGTATCAAAGTTCACCTTCCCCTTTAGGACCAATAAAACTGCCTGACCATATTATAGGATGTATATTTAAAATGAATGGATACTCTGTATCCTGTGCACGGTCACTTGTTAATCTGTTTTTGTCTTTGTTTCTGTTGTTTTTACTCTTTAAAATAAATTTTTTTAAATGTAATAAATGGATAGCTGATTCTCTATAACTCTTGGATTCTAAAATGCTCTGGGCTCATTTCAGTCTTACACTTACATCCCTTACACTAAGGATAGTAGGTAGTCAGGAAATGTCTACTAAAGTCCTTTTGGAGATTTACCTATTTACCCAGGACCTTTGCGCTGAGCCACATTCCCAGCTGATTTGGAATTATGTGGAGACAGGATTCTGCAAGGGTGCCCAGGCCACGCTTGAACTCACGGCTTTCCCGCCTCAGCCTCCGAGGCTGCCCGCATTATTGGCGCGTGCTACCACACCGGCTTGCTTTCAGAGTTTCAAAGTGTGTATTAAATATGTCTCAAAACTTATGTAAATTTGTTTTAGAAGATAAGAGTACCTAAAAACTTGTACAAACATATTAATAAACATGAGGTCATAGGCCAAATCCTAGAACACATTAAGAAAAAAATTAATTCTTTATAAACAACCTCATATTTTTTCCTGTGAGAAATTGTGCCTCCACATCTGTCCTAAATATTCTTTCATTTTCTATCTTAACTGAATTTAGATAGAAATGGAGGCTCTGTATAAAAATGGGATACACAGTGGGCTGAAATTTAATAAAGAGATTTGACAGTCCTATATTAAAACTCAAAGCTTCATTTACATGACTTTGAATTTCTGTTTATTTGAATAGCTGAAAAAGATTGTAAGCAAAGATAGCAACCTTAATAAAGGAACATAAAGTGGACCAGAATATTTAAAGCCCAGAAGGATTCTCAGCTGGGCCTGAATGATATCTCACGAGGAGGAAAAGAAGACACTATGTGGCATCATTGTATAGTGGCCATGGAACAGATGGGACATCTAAGCACAAACAGGACAAAGAATGGTATCAAGGGCTCCAAGACCTTCAACTGCAGAAACAGGCAATAAGAAAATGAGATTTGGATGAATAATAAAGGGGAAAAAGCAATAAATGGAAAAAACCCAAATCATTGATGTTAAGCAAGTAAGTATAAGTCCCTTCTCATACATTAGGATTTAAGGGCCTTGTCATCACACACACACACACACACACACACACACACACACACACACACACACACACATATTTTTTCTTTCTTTTTTCTGTATTTGGTACAGGGTCTACAGGGTCTCACTATGTAGATCAGACTTGCAGTGATCCTCCTGTTTTCAGACTCCCAAGTGTTGGATTACAGGCATGTGCCACCAGGCCCAGTCTCTGTCACCATCTCAGTGCATCCTGGGGTCGGGGCCAGCACAGCACGCTGAGGATCCAACCCCCGCCACTGCACTTTGCCTAAGCAGGTGCTTTAGCCCACTGAGCTATTAGGCTGGCACTCTAAAATATATTTGGTTCTTGGTTTGTTTTTCCTTTTAGTGATTTAACTATTTTATTTTTCCACTTGAAACTGAGGAGATTCAGCGAACAGATGGAGGATGGAGAAGGCTGAAGATGCTGAACCGCTTGTGAAAGGCACAGCAGATCATAATGATAAAGAGATGAAATTGGGGACCAAAAATCAACACTGGAACCTCAATTCTGCCACCGAGTTGCTCTGGGTACTGACTAACATTAGAGTATCACCAGAGACTCACTGTGTATGCCTTTAAAATTTAAAAAAAAATGTTATCTTTAATCTTCGAAAGTGGCCACAATTACCTGGTGAAGTATACGCATATCAGAATGATTTGACATGTTCTCATTGAGAATAAACTCAAACATATCAAAAACTGTAAGAAGTATTGTTTTCTCACTTTCTCTTTGCACATATACACTAGAACTCATTTCCCAAGTCACTGAATAACTTTTCCAATTCATTAAGTTGCCGTTCAACCACTGCCTTCCGATGAAGACTTTTCAAACCATGTGATCAAAATACAGTTTCCACCTCTGCTTGGTTTACTCCACATCACTAATTAATTGTATTCCCTTCATAGCTTTATCTTGTTCTTAAAATGCTTGCTTGGATAGTAAATTTTCCCTAAAGCAGAATGGCAGCTCCGTGGCAGGAGAAACAGGCTGTTTCATTCACTGATATATTCAGATTCTAGTACACAGAAAACAATATAGGCAGAATTTGCTGAAGGAAGGAAGGAAGGAGTAGTTCCTGGAGAGTCCTTAGAAATTATCTATCTAGTCCACATGCTTCCCTTTGCCAGTGTAGCAACTGAGATTCAGAAAGGTTAATCAACTCACTGGACGAAACCCAATTCATTATTGGAGGCCAGTGCTTCTAACTGGCTCGTGAAAGCTCATTACAGAAATATTGAAAGTGTGCAACGTCAGGTAGAAATATGTCTATGAGAAATGGTGTATGTGAGCATAAAGAAAATTAATAATGTGGCAAATGAAACTCAGCATAGATACATATTTACATTACTTTTCAACTCAGTAAAATTCTATTAAGGCATCCCGGAGATTCCAGCCAGGAATGACTTTTGCACACGTGGATGCTATGCCTACCTGCAGCCCAAGAACTGAAGGATGAGTCAGACTACCGCATGGACACCAAATCATCCACCCCTGTGCAGCCATCCTGCTTATGCTTAAGGTGACCACACTGTGCTAGGCTCCTGGTGGGACTGTCAGGTAGAAACAAGAGTGGCAAAGTGATTCTCTGCCACCCTGATTGGTTTGTCCTGCCTTGAAGACCATCCTCTTGCCCTGTGGTTCAGATAGGCACAGAAAGATAAAGCACTGAAGCCCCAGTGTCCTCTATCTCCAACTTGGTGAGACACATTACAGTTCTATAAGGACCACGAGCCAGAGTTGGGTAGGAGGACAAGTATATAGGTAACTTCTCTTTCTCTTATGTGAGAGATAGGGTACTCTTCAGCATTTAGCATCAGATTTTATATTAATTTGAATTTGGTTTGCATTGTGAATATTTCATTGTTATAAGTGGATGTCTTTATATTTTCCAGTAAGAAAGCAGAAGAGAGAGGAGAAGGGAAAATAATGAGTCTTAAATCTTAAGAAATAATCTGGAACATTTGGACAGACAAATCAAAAGCATTGCTCTTTTTGATCAGGGATCAGAAGCACCATTATGACTCTTCACATTCAAAACCCGCTCCAAGGACCAGTGAGTTTGGTTTGGAGCCTCAAAATCATAAAATCACAGATAATATTACTGGCTGTTGATTTCCAGACAGAAACCGGAGAAGTCCCCTCTGGTCTCAGACAAACTATGGCTTGGACGCACCAATTCTGGGCCACTGAGAGGCTGTGTTCAGAGGACTGGACTTTGATCAAGTACCACTTCAAGGAGCAATGCTGGTATCAGAATGAAGATGCTGAATTCAAAGAAGAGAAGGTTCAGGGGAGACACATCTGAAAACTCTTCCATTAAGGAGAGTTGCTCTAAAAATTGCAACTGACAGCCTCAGCATATCCAGAGTTTTTCATTCAAGATTTTGGACAGAGGCTTACTAACAATTTGCAAGGAATAACTTTGTCCCCCTTCCTGCTTCTACTGCTGAGTGTCTTTTCTAAAGCATCCTCTCCTGAGATCTAGGCAGGCTGAAATGCTGTCTGCCTTCATAATGCGTCATGTTCTGCTTCATATCCCCATCTCTGCAGAGGATTCTTCAAAATTTCCACCTGCTTTTCCTAAGACTAGTCTCTACTTATTTTGTAGTCTTAGTTTTTAGTCCTTCCTAGAAACCCTACTTAGCATTTCATCCTAATTAAGGCTGGTTGCCTTGCCATGTTTTTCCATTGTATCATCTACTTCTCCTTTAAAATGCTATTTAGTATATTCATTTTCTTAATGAATAACTGGAGGACGTGTTACATGCTAGGTACTGCATTAAGTATTTCAAATGTTCTCTATCATTTAATTGTGTCTGCTGCTACCTTTATCTCCATTTTATAGAAAAGAAAGTTGAGATTTACAGAAGTTAAATCACTGTTTATACTGCACAATTCAGAAGTAGATCCAGACTAAGTTTGATTCCCAAATCCACACTTGTCTATCTACTCCTTCTGCCCAATACCTGACTGCTGTGAATTCAGACACTAAGAAGGAGCTCTGTGAAGAAGGGGCTGACTTGGCCCCCTGAGGTGTCTGTAATTCTGCCCTACCTGTGTGGGCTCAGGGAATTTCCTTAGCTGGGGTCCCATCCCAGCTCACGGTGGCTCAGCTGAGTGCCTGGCACACTTCACCCCTAAGTCCCGTTCTCTTTTGAGGAAATTGGTGAAATGATGACAATCTTCCCCAATATTAGGAAGATGAAATGACAAGCTGTATAGAAAACACCTAGCCCCACATCCAGCATTAAAAGCCAAATGCCATAAAAGATAAGGGGCTTCTCCTTCCCTAAAGCAAATAAGCCAACCCTGTTACCTTGTGTCATCATTGTCCTGCTTGGGCTCAGTAACTTATGTTTTGGTTAAACGTTCTTAATTTTTTTTGAAGTAGAATCAGAGTTTTTGTTGGCAAGTGATGGAACACGCCAGCCCAGCCTCCGGGCCCAAGTCCATTAGGGAATTTACGAGGCTAGCTGGGGACCTGCTCAAGCACTCCCTTCAGAGGCCCTACTTACAAAGCCATCAATTTCCTTAACAAAGAACATTGGCTTAAATGCCCCTTAAAGCAGTGTTATTTACACAGTTATCCACTTCCTTTTGAATTCTCAGCCTGGGGGGTGGCATGCCTGCGGTTCTTTCTAGCTACTAGTTAATTAGGCTTCCTCCCCCAAAGGAAGCCACTGACTGTACATGGAATTCAAAAGCAACCCGATTTGGGGTTATCAGAGAGTTCTACAAAGGGACACAAATACTGTAACCAAAATCACTATTCTCTCCAGTCCTTCTAAGGCCCTAATGTGTAGACCAGGGTTGGGGCAGTGGTAGAGAAAAAGAAGTCTTTTTTTAAATACCTATGTCTATTATGCACAGAAGTAGAGTCAAGCCATGGCAAACACTTCTGTAATACATCCCAGCTCCATGACGTATCAAGATGGCATCACTGCCTAGGCTTACATAAGGAGACCCAGGTAGCCCTGCCTCTCCGGGCAGAAGCAGGCTCTGTGCACTGGCAAACCCTAGCCGGTGGTCACACTGCACTACAGGGCCCTGCAGAGACCACAGCCAGGATGTGGACGTTTCTATTTGAGCCAACAGTTATTTGACTCTTAAAAGTCTACTGCACTTTCAGCCTGGAAAATGAAACTGTCTTATAAGAAGTACATCCTTCTTTTGTTCATTTGTTCTCTGTGTACCGTACCACAAATTATGTGTCAGGTCCTGGACTAGTCTGAGAAATCAGATGAATATAGTGGATCTCAGCATCCCTGGATTCAGGCTCTAGTAAGAGGAAGATATGTAAGTTATTACCGCGCAGTATTTTGCTCTCAGGAGCCAGACAGTGTGCCAGTACAGGATGCCTAGGCCCAGCCTTAGCCCCGCTGGGGAAGTTTTCACTTTGGGAGCTTCTACTGGGCTGTATCACTCAGAGGAGCAATGGTTGGTGAGGAGCAGATCCAGACAGGAGACACTGGGAGGAAAAAACAGGACAATAGAAAGAAAAGTCGTAGATGTAAAGCACAAGAAGATGATGAAGAACTCATTGCTTCTGACTGGACAAGACCACAGAGACTCGAAGGCCTTAAATTACCTTCAGTGTGATAGGAAAGCCCTTGACACTTTCTAGTGGAGAGTGACAAGTGGAGTTTGCATTTTAGGAAACTTACTTTGATTGTAGTAGAAGATACATTTGATTGAGGTAAGCAAGGTTGGAGGACCAGGGACCTGTTAAAACTTTCTTCCAATAGCCTGGGCAGGTGTTTAAAGGGGCCTCAGGGCAATGGCAGTGAAGACAGAGTATAGACATTGATTAGGGAAAATAAGTTGTTTGTTTGTTTGTTTGTTTGTTCATTTTTTTAACGGAAGGATTGTTTGGGTGTGGGAAAATGACAGAGAGGGAAGAGTTAGAGATATTTCCTGTGACTTCAGTTCACATGCTGCTTGATTTGTGACACCACACGAGGAGAGTAAGACAGATAGATACAGTCAGTCTGGGTAGAAAGATGAGGGTGGGCTGCCAGCATACCTGTGGGGCATCCACCTAGAGCAGCGCGACACCCTGAGGCCCAGGGAAAGCATGGACACTGTGAATCTTTGATCTCCAGAAGTCGACACTGAGGAGAATGCAGAATGAGGGGGTGCCCACTGTGGAACTCTGAGGAACGAAAAGTCGGGGCAGGAAAAGGAGTTCTGTGTAGGCATGATCAAGAAGTTAAGGAAAGCTGGAATAAGGCTCATTTCAGAGTACTTGGAGTTATGAAAGAGCCAGAAACATCCAGGTAGAAAAATATTTTAATGTATGTAGTCTTCTATGTAATAGAATCCCCTTCATGGGCCCCTTGAAAAGTCATTCTCGTGTTTTGCTTCAGCTGTTCCAGGGACAAAGTGCTCACTGCTTTTACATAAGAACTAGAGGTTTCATCTTAACAGCTGTTACTATTATTATTATTATTATTATTATTATTATTATTATTATTTTGTGGAATCAGGGATTGAACTCAGGCCCTTGTGCTTGCCAGGGAAGCACTTATTCCACTGAGCCATCTCCCCGGCCCCAGTTATTCTTACTATCAATTGATCAGACTCTAAAGAACAGAAGCTGCCTACATGCTGCACACAGGGGATGCCCAAATGATGAATATATGCACTGAATGAATTCAATAGTAAAGGGAAGAATATGTCATAGCAACCCTAACAGGTAGGGAATGCTGCTGTTACTTCTCAGATGGAAGAAACTATTCAGGGACGCGAGCCAAGAGCAAACAAAAGGTCCCTGTGATCCAGGGTCAGGGCATTTGGCTTTTCCTTCCACCTTGTTCAAGAGTTCTCCTGGCAAAAGGCACAAAGACAAATGGAAACATGGAGGGATTTAAGACACTCAAGCAGCATTTTCGTTGGTAATGAGGCTGAACGCAAGCTATGCGCGTGGTTGTGGACTGCTGAAACAGACGACTTCAGCCAGGACCCTCCTAGCCCTGCCAATGGCAGTTGATAGTTTAATTTAAACTTACAGATAATTTGGACCTGGTTTATGACTGGTGTTGAAAGCTAAAATTATTCTGATTTCTCTTCAGGTCAGCTTGCCAAGAGTATTTAAATGCTGCTTTTAGCCTCTGAGGCTCCTATCAAGACAGAAACCAGGAACCATGAGAAAGATGAGAGGCCTGCATCTTTAGGACTGATCTACTCACTCCTATCACACCCCACCACATCCTCAGTAACTGATGTCAGAGCCCTCCAAGGAAGGCCTGCAGCTGGCTCCCACGGGGGCAGAGCTTTGTGTGCAGCAGGTGCCCAGGCAGAGGGACCCTGGTGTGAGACGGGCTCATTCCTTCCCAGCTGTCTCTGAAGCAGAAGGATCTTTGTAGCTGCTGCCTGGAGGACCGAGACAGCAGCCACGGGTGAGCTGGAGCTCCGGAGCTCCGAGCTGCAGACCCAGGGGTCGGTGCCTTATCGCACTGTCCAGCAAGTTAAAATGGAGAAGCTGGTCCCTCCATATTTATCATCATTTCAGATTTGCTGTATGTTGATTTTCTTTGGGGCTTAATCAGCAGCAGCCAAGTGAAAGCAGGCTTTCAGTTTCTCCCTCTGTTAAGTATTTAATGATCTGTAAACAAACACTTCAGACAGTGTTTCTTAAAGAGACCCAGGGATCCCTTTGTGATGTGAGGATTTCCTGTGCTGTGGTATTGTCTCCCCTTCTCATTATCTATTTGCAGCTAGTCTGTTCAGCTCTTGAGAGCACACGTTTTATTAGATAACCCTAATGATGGAGAGGAGCATAAGTTAGTAGATAAGCTGAACACTTAGGAGCCAGACTTCCAGGGCTGGCCACCCTGACTGGGAAATGGGAACCTTGGAAAAAACTATTTAACATCTTGGCTGCCTGCATTTCTCTCTGTAGAAAGCCTGTATAATATTAAAACTGATCCCGTATAACTCAAATAATTAATCAAAGGCATTAATAAAGAAAAACCATTGAATTAATTCCACCTAATTAATAATGAGTTATTTGCATTGCGATGATTGCTCTGGAATGAGGAGACAGAAGGGTGGCATAAACACCTACACCACAGCCTCTGCTGGTGGTGGAAGTCTGCTGTTTTGGAGGAGTACATCTGATGACTCTAGCTTCGCAGCTGGACAGGTTTGGGTTCAAATCTCAACCCTGTCACTTAATGACCCAGGCTTCAAGCATACTGTTTACCTTGGGAATCTGTTTCTCCTTGCGTGTGGTGGGAGTGATGCTTGCTTTCCTGCGGCCATGTAAAGACCAGGAGCGGAGGCTTAGGTGGCAGGGGTGGCAGTCAGCCTGGCAGCTGGGCCTCTGGAGAAGGCTCTTCTCTCCTGTGCTCATTTCCAGCTCAGTAAATATTTACTGACCAGAGGCCAGTTTTCCAAAGTCACTTACACATTTGTACCTGGGCTCTGTCATCTGGGAAGCGGTGACAACAATGCCTGCTTCCAGGTGCCTTATTTGCAAATGCAGATGCACACCCTTCCAGGGCATGGAAGGTTCCCGCTGCTGCTGAGCCTTTGGGAAGGGAAGCCATGTGGGACCTCTGGTCACTGTTTCTACCCTCAGAATGTCCTGTGCCTTGGTGTATCAGCCAGTGAATGAATGAATGGCTGGTGTGGAATTCTGGGCACCTAGCCGAGGACAGGACGACTTTTTCCCTAAGAAGGAGAAGGCCACAAACATATAAACAGAAACATGGGGAGTCAATAAAATCACAGCCATGCTGGTATCAGCACGAGGGCCAGGTGGATATAGAGTGACATCACCCCTTCCCCCAGTGTTCCTCTCCTTTGTCCCCTCCCCTCAGCCTGAATCTGCCTACCTGCTCTTCTTTCACTCACTTACATATTTACCATTTGTTCTGCTGTAGAGGACCCGGTAATAACTGTTTGGGCATTGTCACTGTTACGCATCCTCCTCCTTTACTGGGCAAGATGTTTAGAAAGGAGTCCGGCTGTGTTTCAATAAAGCTGGACTTGCCAAGATAGGCAGCAGTTTAGGTGTGAAACTGAGTGATAGGTTGGTGCTTCCTAATCTATGCAAGAACACACAAGCGTACCATCTGCAGGGCAGGCACAGATGACAGAAGGCATGTCTACAAGTCCCTTTCTTCCTGCCTGCCTCAGTAACAGCCTCCCCATGGCCCTGGAGGGCCTGTTTTTCTGCATCTTTTTCCCTCCCTGTTCACCATGATACATCTGTGCTGAGTCTCTGTGTCCCACCTTGAGGATCCAAAAGTCTAAGCTTTGGAATCCTCACCCCGCTGGACTCTTCTACTCCTCTCACTTAAGCTCACTTCCTATCCAACCTGGACGTCTCAGCTTCATGTGACATCTTCAAGGAGACCTCGCTGCTTCAGCACATAGAAGGCCCTTTATTTCTACACCCCCAAGCATTCCACTGGGTGGCATTCTCAGGGATGACCCTGAAGCAATGATCAATGTCACTCTGCAGACCTCTCTGACCTTCCTTGTTCACTGCCGCTTCCTTAACACTAACACCCAGCTTGGCACTCAGCAGGCACAGGATGTGTGAATCGATGGCACGGATGACATAATCTTGCAGCCAGTCTGCCTCCTCTCCAGACTAACTCTGCACGTGTTGGAGCAAGCAGCAGACGTTTTCTGCAGCTCACACAGAGGTTTTCTCACAACCCGGACTGCCCATCCATCATTTTATTTTAAGCACATTACTGTTCTGTCCAAAAAGAAAAGGAGGATACAATTAAGTCTATATCCCTCACTTGCTTAATATTTCAATTTCCCCCAGGGCAGTCCCTTCAAGTGGAGATTGCAGCTCATGAATATTCAATGTCTCTTCCAGCCCAACATGGAGTCCAGGCAATAGTACAGAGCCAGGAGCTGGGAAAAGGCCCTTTCTCTCTCTCAGCCGACCTGAGTTACAACAGCACATGGAGGCAAATGTATTTGCAGATAGATTTCTGGTCACTTCAGATACCATAAAGAAGTTCTTGTTCGTGGCTACCCAGATTCACCTGCCTTGGACTCTGGCTGGCTTTTGAAAGCACACATCAAAGTTTGGTCTCCATTCCTTTGCATTCAAGCAGGCTCCAAGTGGGTTCCCTGGGCCTGACCCCTTCCTGGGCTTCAGGAAGCTGCCCTGGGCTGAGGGCTAGAATTCCTCCCTGCTGGCGTCAGAGGCCTTCCAGTTTCTTTTCATTCCAGCCCTGCCTCTCTGTGGGATAGGCCTCCCAGGTTTGCAAAGGAGGTGGTAAGCCTTGGTCTGAGGCAGGTTTGATCCTAAGCGGTGCTGACTCTGGGGTGTTTGAATGCACCCCTCGGACCTCCTTGTCAAGGACTTCAGATCTTTGGTCCTGCCTGCACGTCAGCCTTCCACCCCATCGCCTCCTTTTCCTGCTCTTTTGTCCACTCAGTGACCCCCTTTGACCCTCTGGGTGAAAGGAATTCCTTTCTCCTTCCCAAGCCCTCATTTCTTTTAAAATGCACAGTTTTAAAACAATAACAATCTGGGATTTAAATTCTACAAGTTAGAGCCCAAAGGCCCTGGGACTCACTGGAGCTCAGTCTCATCGTTTTATCCTGGGGAAACTGAGAACAACTACTTTGCAAAAGGCACCACTGTGATTTAGTGGCAGGATCCACTTAAAGACCACTGTTGCCACAAAGGGATTGGAGCCCGCCCTTTGCATCACCCCCAGCGGAGACAGAGAGTGAGGAATGGGAAGAAGCGAGTGGCCTCACAGGCTGAAGCAACCGCTACCTGCTCAGCATTGCGCTAAGTATGCCAGGGAAAGGGCAAGCAGTCATAGGTGTCATAATTATGTCCGTGCTCCAGAAGAGGAAAGTCAGGCTCAGAGAGAGGATGGAAGGTGCTGCCTCCATGACCCAGGTAACAGCTACAAGCAATGGGCTGTTGAGTCCAGACCCTGGTCTCCAGCCCTTTGGAGGAAAATGGGAAAAGGTGAGGCATCCTGTGCTTAAGACAAGGTAGCTCCTGCCAGTGAGGGCAATCAGTTCAAAATCAATAAACAGCCAAAACGCAGAATGACCCCATGCCAAGGGCATGAACCGTTTTGCAGTGGAATATTTATAGGGTGATAATAACTGGAAATTGTTTTCATGACTCATGAAAGAGACACACGAAGGACATATGTGTTCACTTTGCTTCCTGCTGTGACTCAGTAGCACCAAACAGAAATAGTGGAGGAAAAGAAACACTTTCCCATGCTTCCGAGAGTTAGCTTAGATCTTTCACAAGGTGGGAAGGGCAAGGAGAGAAGGCTGAAGTCTTCTTTGCAGATATACCTGGGGATACGACACATGGAGACTCTTTCCAAGTCTCACTGTCTTCAATTCCTGATCAGTAAGGTGGGTGTGTTCATTCTGACCTTACAGAATCGCTGGGAGGGTAGTGTTTTTTTAAAAGGCTACTTAGCACAGACTCTGGAACAGTTGATAAGTGGAATTGCTTCATGATGAAGTGGGCATGGACTCATGGACTCTTCCCCGGGTGATACGAACGTGAACTCTAGCTCAGTGGCCTTAGATAGGTTAGTTAATCTCTCTGAACCGTGGTGCTATCTTCTATCAAACTGAGATGATGCCATTATTTTCATAATGTTGTTGGGAAGAGGGACACAACATTAGGGCGGATGATATTAATAACAACAAGGACAGCAGCTGTAGCCAATACAGGCACATTGTTCAGTGCGTGTCATTGTCTTAATACCGATATAAACAAACCCCTTGTGTGTACGTTCAGTGGTGTATTTGCTTGTGGTGCTAAGAATCAAATCCAGGGCCTTGTGTGTACATGTGCAAGGTAAGTGCTCACTGAGCTACACTCTCAGCCCAACAAGCTCATTTCAGGTTTACAACTCGAAGAAGCAGCAACTGGTGCTAACGCATTTGATTGATGAGAAGACTGAGGCAAAGATTAAAATGGGTAGATGGAGCTGTGTGGCCTATGCCACTATGGCAGTGCTAATAAGCACGCTGGCTGGCACGTCACCAGTTGACCGTCTTCGGTACCACTAAGGCCACCCCACATTTGTCTCTCTCTCTTTGAAAGGCTTATCTTCAAGCTGAGGAGAGCTTTCGTTCAGCGAAGAGTTTCTTTAGGGAGAGTCACTGTGTTTTCCACAAGGGGAGATGTGAATGAGTGTGCAAAGCCGTAAGTTCCATCTTGTTGCTTTAAATTTTAATTTTTTTGTGAGAGGTGGACGATCTATTATGATTTCACATTGTTAGAAAGAAAAATAATAATAAAGGCAGCTCCCAGAAGAGCCCCGTCTCCCCTCGCCCTCCCCTCCAGCCCACACTATTTTCCTTTTTAGTCCTTGTTGTTCTAAAGCCTCATGGAACCGCCACAGAGAAGACATGGCGATTCATCTTCTTGTTTTCCTTTCTCGCCTTGGCTCAGCCTGGGCCAGGGCAGCCTGACAGAGGGGCCACAGGCTGAGTGACCCCCTGTCCCTCCCAACAACTGGTGGAGGCAGATTGATTCCTGCAGAGGGGAGAGCGCTGGGCTGCAGGGAGTGCTAATTGAGTTACTGGCCCTGACTGTAGGCAGGGCTGGAGATGCAGCTTAGGGATCAGAGACCAAGCAATGATGCTGAGTGTAGCTGTCTGGGAGAGGAGAGGAGTCAGGAGGGAGTGAGGGGGGTGCCTGCCTGCCTGCCTGTCTGGGAGATACAATGTGGGGGTCCCTCTTGCTATGTTTATATAACTATATATCAGCATATACCAGCAGGATTTGAGCTTCCCAAGCCTGTAAGTAGCTGTTTGCCAAGCCTGGGATTGCTTAGCATCCCACGCAGAGGAAGACTTAGGGCACTCAGCCTCATCATATTTGTTTGACAAAGGGAGAAACTGAGCTCCCTTGGTGATGTTGTCCTGCCCATAAGACTTCTACGTCTAATTGGGACCTGGCTGAAGCTGCCCTGGAGCACACAGGGTGGTAGATCAGAACACAGCAGGAGTTCTCCAGAATCACATCTCCCATAATGGCTTGAATGTCACCTTCCAAGATAGCGAGTTTCCAGTTCCAGCTCAAGATATATGACCACCTTCAACTCTTTTTGGGGATCCCGCGCATTTTGCCTGACTAATTTGACCATTACCTTCCCTCCTTTGGCTTTTATCAGCAGCATGTCTGTGGTTTATGACTCAATGCTTTAGAGCAGAATTCCCAGTGGTTCTGAGCACTGCCTGTGGCCAGTGCCTACTGGGGGAGTTATCACTACACTGATAGCGTGTTTTAACTGAAAACCCAGGCCTGGTGTATGTTATACTTTTAAAAGGGGGAAAGGGACAAGATAATTTTCACAAGCCAGGGGATGTAGCCTGCATTACCCAAGAGGTCTTGTGGGTGGTGTTTGTTTTAATAAGAAACTTATTATGTGCTGGGGAATGAGGCACTAGGGGTGGGAAAGTGGGAAAGGGATGTCCCTTTGGTGTTACATAATAGCCCATTGGCACCTTGGGAATACTTCCGGATGTGTGGGCTTCTGAAAAGTGAATGAGAATGTCCCCATAAATCTATCACCCACCCTCACACTGGCGTTACTGACCCAGAGAACACAGCTCTTCTAACTGTCAGTGGTGAGGACAAGGACAGAGAAGAAGGAGAAAGAGTGAGTCAGAGAAGGAGAAGAAGGAAGAGGAGGAAGGTGGGAAGGGAAGTAGAAAGGGAAAGCAAGTGGAAGGAGGAAGGAGGGAAGAGAGGAAGAAGAGGAGAAAAAAAGAACAAGGAGGAGGGAGTCCAGGAGAAAGGAAGAGAAGAAAAGAAAGGATGCAAGAAAAGAAGAAACAAAGAAAGGATAGATTTGGGGAGATATTTGGATTATGAGGTCTCTAACCACCACAATGGATTAATTCATTGATAGATTCACCATTCAGTGGGATATCTGGAGGGTGGTAAAATCTTAGGAAGTGGACCTGGCTAGAGGAAGTCTCTCAGGGCACCTTTACAGGCTGCACCAGCATGGTTCCCTGGCATAATGTTCTCTCTTATCGTAGTCCTAGAACAAATGGGGCCAAGGAGCCAAGGACTGAAGTCAGCCAGCATAAGCCTTTTTTTCCTTTTAAGTTGTTTTTCTCAGGTGTTTTATCACAGCAATGGGAAGCTAGCACATTATGTCATGAATAAGCGCTGGGCTCATATGAGCATGTGCTTTTTTTTGTGTGTGTGTGTGTGTGTGTGTGTGTGTACCAGGGATTGAACTCAGGACCTTGAGCTTGCCAGGCAAGCACGTATTCCACTGAGCTATCTCCCCAGCCCCCGAACATGTGCTTTTGACCACGGTCCAGAGCAATTTCTTTAACACATATCATAATGATAGCAATGTCCTCTTGGCAAAGCTCCCCATGCTCTTTCCTACTTCTCTGAATCATTGAAGCTAAGTCTTAGGTGGCCGTGTGGTGTGTATCTGCAGTCCCAAGATTCCATGAGGTTGAGGCAAGAAGACCACAAGTTCATGCCTGGGATGTGCAACTTAGCAACTTAGCCAAAATTTTAGGAAGGGCTGGACATATAGCTGAGGGTAAAGGTCCTGAGTTTGAGCCCCAATATTGAGAAAAAAAACATTAAATTTAGTCTTCTGAGAGTGAAACATTCACTGTATATCCATCAACTGTTTATTTCAGAAGGACAAAGTTTTCTAGACTCATTTAAATTTGTTTTGGGAATGTACCCTGGGTGCCAAGGTCTCTGGGTGGGTTCCTTTCTGTCTAGAAGGCCTAAGTTACTGTGCAGATCTACAGTGGGATTCTAAGCAGCCAGCCAAGGGCCCATCAGAGATCGTTTCTCTAAAAATGACCACTCAGGGTGCAGGAAGAAGAAAGCCGCTTCCTGGGATCAATCCACCCAAGTAATACCTTTGTATTCTCTTTCATTAAACTGTCATGTAAATTACTTTGCAGTGCAATGTTCCTTACTCTTGAAGCTCTGCAAGACCACAGGCTATCATTTCTTACAAGTAGCTTCTCACAGCAAACTCTGCAGTTTCAATCTGGGTTTCAATCAGCTCTACCACATGACTCTACATCCTTGGGTCATCACCCATTGCCTCCACTTCCTGTTTGACAAACCCAGTGCATACAGAAGTTGCCATGTAGGACATGCTCAGTGTGTACTACCATCAGCAACAGACCATTCAGAGCCCTGGAGAGAAACACTCTACACCATGGGCCAATGAGGTCCAAGTCTCTTTATCTTGGTAATTCTCTGGTCTGTCTCTCTTTCTTTATAAATTCAATTTAACACAGGTAGAAAACCATTGAACTCATCTGAAACAACTGCTTTGGCCAAGCTGTAGAGAGGGAAGTTTGCCTGGTAAGGCAAACAGGGGCTGGGTCCACCATCCAGTGTTATTTCCAGCAAATTTTTCTCCTACCCACGACGGTACACTTCATATTTAGCTCTTTTTCTAAGAAATGGTGAATGATGTCATAATTTTCTTGGACTCCAATAACCAAGCGTGTTAAACACACCACATCCCTAGACCAGGAGTTCCCAAAATTGGGAGTGCAAAGGCCATAGAGTCTCTACTGTAACCATTCAACTGTGTTATAGCACGAGGGCAGCCACAGGCCACTTAGAAATGAACAAGTGGGGCTGTGTATTTATCTACAAATATAGGCAATAGTCTAGTTGAGGCCTATAGGCCATGACATGCACACTTCTTCAATGGACTATGAGCTTCTACTTGTAACAATCTTGGTTGTGCGAACTATTGAGCAGTCCTACAACAGTCACGTGTGGGTGTCAGGGCTGAAGTCTCCCTTTTCAGGTGCGATTCCCGGCTTTCCCAAGTGCCACTTTCTTCAGAAGCACTTGAGTTACATAGTGCGTTAGTGTGAATGGAACAGGTAGGTACTTTGCAGCAGGTTCTGGAGCAATGTTAATTGCCATAAGGATAGTGGTAAGATCCAAGGATTGGGTTGAGGAGAGCTCATGAATATGGTTAGCCTACTGTTTATATTTGTAAATTAAGACAGCCCCACTCCCTGGGAAGCACACACAACAGAAGTGTAGATAAGTAGAGACCTCAGAATCTGACCATTTCCATTTACAGGAGGTAAACTGAGGCCCAGACTAGCAGAATGACTTGGCAGGCTTGATCTAGGTTCTCAGCACAACTTTGACCAGATGTTGGTTTTCTGAAATTAACTCAAGTTTCTTTCCATTGAGTCACTACTCTTTGTATTGGGCTTTTTATTATGAACCACATTCAAATCAAAAGACGTGAGAAAACCAATTTTCTGTAGACTAAAAACCCAAGGCCTTGTCTAGTTACAAACGATTGCAGATTAACTTCTAATGTATCTCTATCCTGCTGCTCAGCTCCTGCTTAGTGCCAAGAGAGGGCAAGTGCTCACTCCGTGTGGGTCAGGAGTGAAATATAGGGGCAGTGATGGTAGGTTTTGCCGTCACGCAGCCAGCCCAATGCACTGGGGGGAAGCATGTCCAAATGCACCACTGTAATGCACTGCAGATGCAAGGATGCGTTGACATGTCCTCCCCCTTACTCCTCCTGAAAACTGCCTTTCAGTGAGAAATCTTCCCACCGAGGTTTCCATCCCCTCTGTAGCTGCCCCTTCCCTTTTCAGATAGAGCACCTCTGCCTTTTGTACTTGCAAATGAATTGTGATTAGTTTTCACCTCCAGCCCAAGGGATTAGCCGGGGGACCTTTGATCTTCAGGTATCGATTTGCATCTTAAAGGAAGTATGATCTCATCTGGGCCAGCTCAAAATTCCATCCCTGCCCCCAACCCCCTGTCTGTTTCCCAGCCTGGGGCTGGCCCAGGCCTCCCAAGTGGGGCTGAAATAACAAGATCGGCCGGACTATGCGGAGAAGGCAGAGGAAAACACATTTCCCATTTGACTCTGTAAAGGTGGGAAAGGGACATTTGCTTTCTAAACAGCCTGCTCTGCTATTTTTCTTCTTTCCGATCAGAGAGACGGCTCTCAAGTTTACCTCCACAGTGAGACTGTGGCAGTTTCCAGACCCAGGGTACATACTGTGCACCTCAATGGACTGAGCACAAACTTGAGAACGAGACAAAATCAGGTTCAAGTCCTGTCTTTGCCTTCAGGCACATCTGCTCTGTAAACTCTGGACAAGTCTTGCAATCCTCCTGCCTTCTGGTTTGTCTTATCGCTAAAGAATGAAACCCCATGTGTGTCTAAAGCAAAGGTGCCTTGGTGAGTTGGCCTAGAGAAAAGCAAGGAAGTCTCTGAGGTGCTCCCTGTCTCTCATCCTCTGTGAGTGTAAAGTTGTCCCCCTTTCTTTTTCCTTTTTTTTTTTTTTTTTTCTTTTTAGCTGTGTGTTTCCTGATGCTTAAAACAGCACTTCCCTGGTGAAAGGCACTGGGTAAATGTGGATCAGAAAGAAATGAAGTTTCATTTGGTCTGAACTGCTCTTGTTATTCTGTGCCATCCCTCAGTCAGGCCCAGAGATGTGGTGGGACTTACCAATGCAGTTGAAGGAAATTTCTTGTCGGCAGAAAAGGGAGCAGCCATCGCCGTTGATCTTGTTCATGTCATCACATTCCTCCCCTTGGTCTCTGCATGATGGATATGGAAGAGAAATTTTACAGGTCAGTTTCAGAATTGAGGCTGGACTGGTCAAAGTCTCATGGACCTTGCTGGGGACCTCATGTGGGTCTACTCTCTGAATCTCAGTCTGTTTCTTCATCTTCAAGATGAGATTCATAAATGGCATGGATTTGTGAAACACGACTGCGTTTGCTTTATTTTCTGTTTCCAATGACAAAGTAGAATCTGGTTTCAAAGTCATTCTTTGAAATTTAAAGTCAATCAAGTTAACAAGCCAGTTGGGAGTAAGAAATGGATGAATAAATGGGAAAATAAATGAACACATCTTGCTCCCATGGTGTCTAGAAAACCCTACTGTCATTTTCATGTTTTTGATTCCAAAAGAGTGGATTTGAAAGCAATTCTGAAGGCCTATAACCAAATGGATTTCTTTCACTATTCCCCGTTTTGATGTCCTCCCTTCTCCCTCATTATACCTAGAGGTAAAAATCTTCTTCACTCCCACACCTAGACTTAGCCACTGCTCCACCAGACAGCTTCTTTCCTCTTCTGGATGTATTATTTCATAGTGGCAAGAGCTGCTGGGCCTATGGGACTATGCTCTTACGAAAAAAAAAAAAAAAAAAAACAACAACAAAAAAAACACTCCCTCTTGCCTTTCTTAGAATTATTTCTATTATCTAAGGAAACATTATATATTATAAACATGAGATGAGATTAATAATATCGACTAGAATGAAAATGGAAAAAGAGGAGTTAGAGGAGGAGAGAGAGAAATGAGAGGAAAAGGGAATCAATAGATGAATGAAGTTGTATTTTGTACAGGTACCCACTCCCTGATATGACTGCACGCTGGATGCACTGCAAACACATACTAACAAAAACAAAACAAACAAAAGCAGTGGACACAGTTAAAATTCTGTTTTTCACACACAGTCACCACATGTCAAGTCTTCAATAGCAACATGCCACTTGCGGGTACTTCAATGGTCAGCACAGAAAACATCTCCATTCTTGCAGAAAAACTCAACAGTGCTCTTGCAGGTGCTTTCTGCAGTTTTCTCCTACACTAGAATGCAGACAGACGGGCCTACCATTTAGGGTTGAAGGCAAAATCGGAAGGCAACTGGAAGAGGCCAGCACAGTGTGTAGCATGCAGTAGGTGCTCAGGAAACCCCACTTCCCACTTTGCCTTGGGAGGTCTCTGCAGAATGTGTGGCAATCGTGCCTCCCTCTGCAGAGACCAGCTGGGACCTGTCACAGCATGGAAGAGGGATCAGCCTTTTCCTTTTCCCCAGGCGATTAACACCAGGCAGTGTTTGTTGTTTTTAGGAGGTGTCAGAGCAGCGGATAGTGCCGTGGTCAAGCCTTCAGATGGCCCAGGTTACCCTCATCTCTAGTCAGCCTCCCAAGCTCTTTCCTGTCTGTGAACTCAGAGCAAAGGCGTCCCATAGCTGGCCTGTCCCGGCTCTTCCCACTCTTCCTGTCAGAGAATCTTCTCTGCTGGAAACCTCCGGTAACCTTTTGCTTTCTTCTTAGCTATTTCATTCTTTATCTAGGGAGAAACTTTTTTTTAAAGAAAAACCTAGGCTTGGGCTGGGGAGATAGCTCAATAGAATAAGTGCTTGCCTGGCAAGCACAAGGTCCTGAGTTCAATCCCTGGTACCGCCACCAAAAAAAAAAAAAAAGAACAAAAAGAAAAGAAAAACCTAGGTAGCACTAAACCTCCGTGATTATTTCCAACCTATCACCTCCCAAACAGTATGCTCTATTAGCTGAAGAAAAAAGAATTGAAATTGTCACAAATATCTTCTAAACATGGCAGGTCTATCAGTAGATAGAGGGGTCTAGAGAAGCCTGCTTTGACCTCTGGGGCTTGCTTAGGTGACTGTCATTTTTTATGTTCCCGGACATCTAGCTCTATCTCAGCGATTTTCAAACTGACCATCTTGGGTGTTACTGCTGGGGCTCCTGTACTGTTCTGTGAGATGGCAAAGGCAGTGGCAGTCTTCACCACCCTGGCAACTCCATGCCTGACACACTGTCTGTGGTACAGCAGACTCTACTCCTTTTCTTCTTAGTTTTCGGGGGCTGTCGTGCTGCACAGCAATGCAATGATAAATCCGCATGATTCCATGGACTTCTCTTCCCAGACTAGCTGTACTCTTGCCTGAAGGTGTAAGCTCAAGAACACCCCTGGAATCTCTGGTGTGATCCTTGTGGATACTACCTTCTATGTCTGTTTGGAAGACTCAAAGAGGAAATAATGCGGCACAGTGGTTTGTGTGTTGCAAGGCTCACTCGGTATTTATAAACATCATTAGTATCACAGTATTCATTCAGTGCTTTTATCTTTACACTCTATGAAATTGAGAGAATCAGATGCTGTGAATCACTTATATCAGAGCACTTAACTATTAGGGGTCCCATTGAGATCCGAGTCTATTCATCGTTTTTGTAAACTCCATTATCTAGAGCTAAGATGATATTTTCTTTTGGCCCAATGCATCATTTCCCCTCCCTCCTCCTTGCTCCCCATTCTCCCAGCCTTCCCGGAGGATCATCCCTCAGGGAACATCTGTAGGCTGCATTCAGTTTTCTATACAATATGTCAGCAAATAAAAATATATTGCTCATTTAACCATTTTGAATTAGTGTCTATTCATAGCTGACATACCTCAGGGGACCTGGGGAGCAGAGCGGGGCACATACTATTACCTCTCCATGCAGCGACTGGAAAACACGCAGCTCAGGGGCTCTCATCTGACCAGACCTGGAGCCTTCACCATGTCTTTCAATGTTAAATTATGATCAGAATGCAGAATTCTGACTAAAACTGTCTATGTGGGTGAGCATTCCTTTGTGAACTCTTTATGTGCAGAGATGGAACACTGTGGCTCAACTCTTAGTTGCTACCTTCATCCCTTACGCAAAGGGTTCTCCTTAACATCGCGTATGGCATGGCCATCAGTAACAAATTCAACAGCTTTTCCCTTCTAGAGTTCGTGCGAGTGATAAACAGAAGTGTTTCTCCTTCACGTAGATGCTACACGTATGAGCCAATTCATGTTCTAGAGAGTGCCGATGTCATCCAACTGTGAAGCAAACGCTCTTTACGCTGCCCCTCCCCTGATGGAAATAGTGATTGCAATTCGACGCCGCATAGACATTATGTGACACCCAGCCGGGCCATTTAATGAAGAAATTTTGCCAATAGCTTGTTTTGCCATCCCCACACATAATGCTTATCATTAAATCTGCCAATACTTTTAGAAATCTCTTAGTGATGGTGTGGTGTGCAAAAAATTATATTAACAGTGAGGAGCATAATCTTAGTGATAAGAAACCTAATTTTCAATGACTGTTGGTCTCTTCTCCACCTCTAAAGACAAAACTCTCAATTTTATGCTGGCAAGAATATTTTCTGATTGTTCTGAGAGAATTCAAGGGTTTCTATATTGATTTTTATAGACAATACAAAGGTGCTGATGGCTTATTGCTTAATATTTTGCCCGAAGGACAAGGGGATGAGTGGGATAGTAACCCTTAAAATATATCGGGTAGGCAGGCACCTTTATATTTTCTGGCCAAGAAAGAAGTTGGAAGCATTACACTCAGTGATCCATTTACCTCAATGTGCACATCCTTTGGACTCAATATTCACTCCAGAGCACTGTTCCCTAGTTACATTTTCAACATCATGGCATTTTAGAATACTCTGTTATTGCCAACAGTGATGGTGCTGTCCTGCAGTCCTTGCCACTTCGAGGCTGAAGTAGCAAGACCACAGATCTGAGGCCAACCTGAGAGACTCTGGGAGACTCAGTCTCAAAATAAACTCTGCAAAAGGGCAGGGGTTCAGCACAGTGGTCAAGCCCTTGCTTAGCATGAGGGGGGCCCTGGCTAAACCTTAAACCCATTTTTGACATTGCAGTTTGACAAATATAAATGGTAACCAGCAAAGAGTACTGAAATGTTTTAAGCTAGATTACCTATGTCCTCCAAGTGAGTGTGGGCTATAACAGAAAAAAAAAATCTAATAGACTCCTTATTGTGTTGGTAAATAAATAGGAACAAAAGCAATAGTAAGTGCACCTTGGAACTTCTACATAAATCAATTATTGTCTTACATAATGGAGAAATATATATATATGTGTCAAAAGAATTGTCATTGATTTTTCTTCCAAAGCCAGAAAATTGTATGAAGACCAATAGATAGGCTGCTGGGAATCACAGGAACCTCTGGTCTCCTACCAAATATTTCATAAGCTCTTCTGATCAAGCACCTCCATCAGTTCCTGGCCTAATTAGCATCACCCCTCCCCTCCCCCTTAGTTGGACCCACTTACTTCTGGATAACACCATCACCACAGTATCCACTTCCATGGATGTATATGGCAGCAGGTGATGGCTCACTTTCTTCAGTGCCTGAAATGGTGATAACTCGATACTGGTACACACTGCCAAGTTTTAGGTCCCTGCAAAAGGTAAAGAAGACTATTAGCCATAAAAACACAGCACTGGGGGCAGACAGTACAGAATGGGATCTTGATTCCTCTGAGTACATGCTCTCACTCTTGCTTAATTTTTGAAGTCAAATGCAGAGTTCTCCAGTACTGTTTATGATCCACTGCAGTTAACTTAATCTGCTAAGTACGTTGGAGTCCACTAACATGTAAGCCAGTAACACCTGGCATCCACTGACTGGCAACACGTACAATACGAGATGCTTTTTACTTTTAACTTTTACAACTTTGGAAGGAAAATAGCAGATACCATGTGACCTATAATGAAAGTAAGTGTGTCAGTGAAAGCCACCCAAGAACAACTCGTAGAATGCGCATAAGCAAAGAGGTGAGGAAGTCCACATCAGGTTCTCTAGGTGTTCCTTGATTATTTTTGCTCACCTGTGCAGAAAGCCCATGATGAATGAGCAAGACTGGATGGCACGCATACTGCCCCCTCCACACACGACTTCCCATATTGCTTATTCTGGACCAAAATAATAGTAGAATCCTATAACTGACTTCTAGCTCTGGGATGAACACTGTCTATATAGTTTTTCCCCCTTATTTGATAATAAAAATCTCTACATGACTGTTAATGTTTTCATTTTTATTTTACAATTCATGAAGCTGAGGCATACAGAGATTCAACAACTTGCTTAGAATCATGTTACTGGCTAGCAATCTACATTGTGCTTGTTTTGATAAACTTATTTCTTGTTGTAAAAAAACCCAAAATCTTGTATTACAACTGCAGCTCCATAGGCTGGTGCCTGCCAAATTTTCAACATGCCAAGCATACATCTTTCACTGCTATCAGAAACTCCTGGCACTTGTCCCAACTTCTAATTGTAACCCCAATCACAACTTCTTTATGAAAGAACTACTAAGCAAACTTGGTTACTGCCAATCATCCTCTAAGGAAGATAAATATATATTGATATCAATTTTATTTTATTTTTGTGTATTTTAGTTCAAAGTCTACAAGATCTCGCTACACAGATCACACTCATAGTGATCCTCCCTTTTTCAGCCTCCCAAGCATTGGGATTACAGGCACATGCCACCATGTCCAGTTTCAGTCATTGTCCCAGCGTGCCAGGGGGTAGGGCTGGCCCAGCATGCAGGAAATCAAACTCAGGTCCCTGAATCTACCTAAGCAGGTGCTTTAGTCTGCTGAACTATCCAACGCTCAATTTTATTTTACTTTAATTTTTTCTCAATTTCATTTATTTTGGAGAGCAAAAACAGAAGCAAAAACAAATAGAAAAAAGAGACACAAACAGATTAATATACAGCAATACATATGTTGTAGATTTCCAAAACAGGAATAGCTAACAATGGTTATAATATTAACTATTTTTATTGTCAAATCTGTTGCTCAGATGAACAGATATAGTTATGCAAGATTGATTGATATAAATTTTAAATTACCAAATCTCCTCCCCTGTTTCTATTTGGATCATTTCATTTTTTTTTCCTGTATTTTTAGGGAAGGGTCTACAGGGTGTCAGGGTCTCACTACTAGATCAGACTCTAGTTATTCCCCTGTTTAAAGCCTCCCAAGTACTGGAATTACAGGTGCTCACCACCACACCCAGTCTCATTTGAATCATTGCAAAAGCAGATATTTTTCATTCTCATCTCCCTTACCACCCTTTACACTTTTTAAAAATAAAGTGTACCATGGGAAAAGCTTCACAATGATAACGAAAAGAATTCCTTTTAGATACCAGAGTTGAGGGGGTAGAATTTATAAACAAAGGACCTGGTCAAAAAAATCTTGGATTTTCTTGGCTATCTGTTGTTTCAGCTGCTGGCGGGGCTGGGCCTGCGTGGACAAAGCCAGCAAGGTAACAGGTGCAGGAGTAATGGACAGAGAAGCTCTCCCAGCTCCCAGTGCACAATGAGTCGGACTTTATGAGCAGTGCAGGATTCTAGAGGGGAACATAAACTTGCTTAGAATGTCACACATATTTCTCCCAAAGGGAGTTTGTTTTAACAGCACTGGAGTAG
Source organism: Octodon degus (assembly GCF_000260255.1). Lineage (NCBI taxonomy): Eukaryota > Metazoa > Chordata > Mammalia > Rodentia > Octodontidae > Octodon > Octodon degus. The sequence continues at coordinate 14,924 of NW_004524713.1, read as the reverse complement.
CTACTAATATTGGGGGTAGACCAGAAGTCTCTGGTGGTTCTGGTAGTGTTCTGCTAATCAAGACTAAGCAGGTGAATAAATGAAAATGTTAAGGTATTGTATTTATAAAAGATAGCTGTGTTGTATATTTTTCAGACACCAGTTTATTGATAAGATTATGTCTCTTTTTTATTTATAATCTCTTTAAGAAATTATAATCTTTTTTTGTTTTGTTTTGTTTTGGGTTTTCTTGGTGACGCTGGAGTTTGGACTCAGGCCCTTGTGCTTGCCAGGGAAGCACTTATTCCACTGAAACATCTCCCCGGCCCTATAATCTTTTTTAAATTTAGTTTATTAGCTATTTTATTCACCTTTAGAAAACAAGTATATAATGTGGCTTGTGATTCTCCTAAAACCAAAGAAGAGCAGCACAGATTCTCAGGTTACATATGAAGGTACAAGGTAAATATGACACGTATTATATCATACATTCATTTTATTCTAAAATTGAAGATAAACTTTTTATTTAAAGACTACAGTTCTGTTAGAGAACAGAATAATAAATTTTCTTCAGGCTGCATCTCAGGGCAGTCCTGGCACGCGGTCCCTGTCTGTGCTCATGCCAGTGTGAAAGATACATTTCTGCATTATTTTACATTTATGGTATGTGTAACAAATGATCTGTGGCTGGGAATTGTTAAAGTAGTGGGCTAATTTTTGTGACTGTTTTATTTGTCCTCCCTATATTTTCTCTCCTTCCCTCCTATTTTCCAGCCTTCTTTTCCTCCCTCACCCAATTTTACCAGCTTACATTTTAGCAAATATGTTCATGTACTGGGCACCTGTCCTAAGTATGGGGCTACCGTATCTCATGTGTGCCACAGCGCAATAGAAAGCCTCCTTCCACCGTACATATTTGGCTGGCAACCCACCAGTGTCAGACAGTTTGTGGTCCTTCTAGGTGACCCATTCCAACTTCTCAAACTTCTGATCCTTGTTTTGTCCTCATCCTCTGGTACAATGTGCCTCAGTAACTCCGCCCACTGTCTTATTATCAGCACACAGAGAATGTCACAAGGGGAGCAAAATGTCGATGATCCTCCTGTCTGTTGTGTGCATGCAGCTCAGAGCTCAGGACCTCACTGAAGCCCTGAGCAGCTGTAGGAAGCAGGGGCTGTTATCCTAACTCTTGCACTAAGTTGCTCTCCCAGTAAAGAAATAAGAACGCAGGACAGGTACAACCACAACAAGGAAGATTATGTTTTTCTACCAAAACATTCCTGGAAGAAAATATGCCTTCTCTAAGATAAAGCTGATGTTTGTGGCTGAAAAACCTTTTCTCAGGACCTAGGAAGCACAGAATTTGCTCCAAAGGTCAAGTAGACTTACTGAAGGTTAGAGCCCCATGTCATCGTGGATGCAAAGTAGGATGTGTATGTGACTTTGTTCCTTTCAGCTATTTCCAAAAGCATGTGGAACGTCTTACAGTGTTTTCGAAATCCTTCCCTTCCCACATCTCCCTCATCTACTTTTTTTTGGGGGGTGGGGGTGGGGCAGAGCCAGGGATTGAACTCAGGCCCTTGTGCTTGCCAGGCAAGCACTTATTCTATGAACCATCTCCCAGGCACATCTAAAATGACCAGAACTCTCCTCACCCAGGGTTTTCTGAGCACCATCCCTCCTTCTTTGTTTCTGCTATCAGCAGCGGCTCAGCATTGACAACCAGAATGGCCTAGGACTATGTCCTACTCCTAGCACTTCCCTCCCTCAGGCCTGACGATGCCCTCAGGACATTCTTCCATTCAAAGTAGCTTCCGGTTCAGAACTTGCTCCTGCGGCAGTGACTGGAACTTGCTTCTAAGCAGAGACTTCTCCGTGTGTTCTGTTTGGAACTACAAGTTTAGCGCCTCCTCTCAGAGGGGATCATTTTGGCCATGGCTAATTCCTTTCACAGGACTTTGAACACCATTTTAAATTTTCTTTTAAACTTTAATCATAATTAGTGTTCAAAAGAGTCATCAGTTTTCACACTGCTTCATTGATTTATTAATGTTTCTAGGTAATACATTTAAACACAATGGATTGTTTGGCTAAAGTGAGAGGACTCTTCAAATGTTAAAAAAAGGTTTTTTTCTGACATCCAGCCATAATTTCTTCATGAATGTCTGAAATGACATGTCTGCTTTAGGTTTGCATTTCTGACTATTAAAACAAAATTTTGATATCTCGCATTGACAGGGTTTCCTCAATATTTCTTCAGAAACATCATATTGAGGTAAATATATATCATTATCTTTTGTAGGGTTTAGTTACAGGTTATGAAATCAACATCACACAAATATTCAAAACCTGTGAGGTGTTTAAGTCCCCTGTAACATTTGCTGAAATCCTAAAATAAAGATTACAAAATGCACATTTAAAAATTGCTTGTTTATTGTTAGTATCATGATAGGTCAATTAAAGCCTTTCAGAAATCTGCCCTTAACTCACTTTACCTCTTTGGGTGTATTGGCTTATCTTTTTCTTTAGAATATATGATTTTGTTCATATTGCGCTGAATATAAAATAAACAATGAACGTAGTATAGGTGGAAAGAGAAGCAGTCTCATTACACTTTGAAAAATGTCACGTTGCTTTTATGTTGTTGTTGCTAAGGAAATCCTCTCTGGGTCTCCCAGGTAATCCTTATTGATCTCCTACTGTATCTATATTATAGCTTTCTTTTTTAAGGTCTACCTTTCAAAATATTCTCTATAACGAAACTGTTATACTTGAAAATTCCACCTTCTGGAATATATGGAGTCACAGCTTTGATTTCCTGCCTATTTATTATGAACAGGGCATTATGCTCTACTCTAATTTCTGCCACAGGCAGCCCTTTTAATAACAAGCATTGTTATTCCTCTTTTCACATGAGGAAACTAACAAGGGGCGAGCATAAGCTGCCTACTTGGGGTCGCATTGCTTTGGTCCTAGGTAGGGACTCGAGCCACTGTGCTTCCTTCCGGAACTCAGGACAACGCTTTCCAGATTTGGAAGGCCTCAGCAGGCATGAGCTGGAAATACATCAAAGCACATAGAAATAACGAAAAGAAGCCAGTTGTGAATCCAGAAGAGTATACATACAAGACCAGTTGCAAAAACCCATCAGTCAGAAGACACAAGTTATCTTTTACATGAGAACACTGACCGATGGACGGAAGACAAGCCTTTCCCTTCCCAGCCATCTGTTTGTTCCTAAACTGGAGTGAGAATTTCAGAAAGGTGTTGTGCTCTGTTCTGATGATGCTGGCCCTATTTCAGTGAGGAATGAAGTCTCGGATCGTTTTGGACTCTTCCATAGGCTAGAAACTGTCTCAGCAGTAAAAAATTCTGCACTCAGATGGCTGTAGGTCAGAACCTACCACCCAGATTGTCTGAGCCCGAAGACAAAGTGGCAAGACCACCTAGGATGCCTTTGGCGCAGGAAGAGCTGAAGTGCTCCAGTCCACCCTTGGGCTAAGAAGCAGAGGGGGATGCCTGGGCACTTGGCAGAGCAGCTGGAAGCCAACCACACAGAAGGAAGGAAACAATCACTCTGTGAGCCTGACAATGCGCCAGCGACTCTATACCAACTAATATACTTGAGTTAATTAGAGAACATGTCAATGATCCAGAAAACGACAGAGTAAGCTATAGCAAATATCATAGACTGACCCTGAACTTGGTCACATTGTTAGCAGTGAGACACATTTTCTTCATACTCTTATTTTTGGTGAGATAGAAATTAAAATACAATACACTAATAAAGTTTGAAGCCACCTGTGTGCCCTGCTGCTACCCGATTTTCCTCAGAGGTACAACTGTACATTTCGCTATTTGTGTATTGTTTTGCCTATTTTTAAATTTCCCGAAACTTTTAATGCTATACTTATCAATATGAAGCTGGCATATTTCCCTCTCAGCATTGTTCTGAGATTGCACATATCAATGCAGATAGATATAGATTAGTTATTGTCACCGACATATACCTTTTACCACACGAATATATCACGCTTTAATTGGCCGTTGTTTTGAGACAACTACTTATGTTGGAATTTTGTTATGATGCTAAACTTCATGTTTGCTCTTTTCAACAATGTTTGTGCTCCTTATAAATACACCAACACTTTTCTGAAAGAAACACAGCAAAGTGGTACTCTTACACTGACAGTCACTGCATCCTCAACTGTACTGCATATTGCCAAATTATTCTCCCAAATGGCTGCATTAATTAACGTGTCTACCAACAGACAACCCACTGCCTCAGCTCCCTACTGGTACTTGACTCTGCCAAATACTTATTTTTTGCAGATCCAATGGTTATTAAATTATATTTAATCATTGTATCACTTTGACCTTTCTTGACTATTAATAATCCTGAGTATCTACACATATTCCTCGATCACATAATTTTTTAGCCATGTGAGCTGCCTGGTCATTGTTTTGCTTATTTTAAATTGTGTTAGTCATGCTTTTCGGCATTAATATGTAGCTTGTTTACACATACTGGATACTAATTGTCTATAATCAATGACTTTGCAAATACAATTTCCAAGCCTTGTTAATTCCATTATTCTGTTTATGCAGCTTTGTTGAAGAGTAATTTTTAATTGTTTCCTTCAGGAGTGGTGGTTTTGATGTGTTATGGAATAAATGTTTCTTTACTCCTGGGTCATATTTTTCTATTTTTTTAATAGGAAGATTTAAGATTTTGTTTTAAAAGGAAGCATTTCAATAATTCACAATATAGTTCTAAAATGTTAGCGAAGTTAGGATCGTCATCTATGGTTCAAATAATGAATGAAGGGTAATAGTTAACCTTTCATTCATTGAGTTGCAATATCATCTTTGCCACAGAGAATTTTATTCCATGCATGGGTTTGTTTATGGGTTATACTCTTTTAGTGGTCTAGTTTTGGTCTATCATTTTATCAATAGCAATCTGTCTTAATTATCTTACTCCTGAGTTCAATCCCCAGTACTGAAAAAACAAAACAAAACAAAAATAAGCCAACTGTTCAGGGCCTGGGAAGATAGCTCAGTAGAATAAGCACTTGCCTGGCAAGCTTAGAGCTCTGAGTTCAATCCCTGGTAGTGCAGGAAAAAAAATAAAATAAAAAATGAAATAGCATATTAAAAAAAATCATACTATATGAAAGTCCTTTAGGTGAGGCAGTTTGCCAAATTTTCACATTCCATTAATGAAATAAACCTAAAATCATTTCCACTTTTAGTTGAACATCTGTATAGGTCAGTGATGTGTCCAGTGTCAGAGAGATTATGATTTTAAGGCAAGAATTAAACCACGCTATTTGATTCTAGAATCCTTGATTGTCTCAGGACACTGAGCCAATCTTGATCAGCATTCATTAATGGACCATGCATCAATATCCAATCAAATAGGGAACACTAACACTATCTGAAGATAAGTGAAGCTGTTCTTCATAGTTCTAAAGTCTTTAAGAGAGCTGTAACTATGGTTAAGCTGTATAAAGTTTACATAGTATAGTTCTTATGGAAATATAGTGTTAAAATAGGGACAGCTGTAAGATAGCTTCCTTGTTTTGAATGCTGGGATTCACCCAAGGCCTCACATATGTTCAGCAGATTCTCTACCCCTGAGCATCAATTCCTGCCCTCTGACATATTTTTAAAATTTTTAAAACTTATTTATTTGGTTTGGGACAGGGTCTCACTATGCAGTGTGGACTCATAGTGATCCTCCTATCTCAGCCTCCCCATCGCTAAGATTACAGGTGTGTGCCACTATGCCTGGTTTTGGTGGATGGCAGGGCATGTGGTACTGGGGATTGAACCCAGGTACTTATGCTTGCCAGGAAGGCCCTTAGACCACCAAGCTATCTTCCCATCCATGACATAACTTTAAAGTAGGAAGTAATATTTTCTTTAAATTCGGAAGTGATAACATGCTATCGCAACTGCTTTATCTTTCTAATCATAAAGATTAGCCATGTTTATCATAATAAATGAATTTTATACTAAGTAATTTGTATTTCAAATTTCATCACTCTGAGATAGCTAGCAGGAATATTCTCTGATCAGGATGCCTTCATATATATTTCTCTGTATAAAAACCAACATTTCTGTACAAACATAAGATCACAAGTTTGTAATATCACTTCATCTTTAGCGTTTATGAAAAAAGTATGAGAGAAGTCAATATGACAAGTTTGCTTAATGCCAGCTGATAGTATTTATTATTTTGAATACTTATTCAAATTCTAATAAATATATTTTTATCATTGCATGTTTTCACCTACTTATCCATCCAAATACCATTAACTAAATCATCTAAGTTTATCCCGGGTTTCTGGGATGCAATGATGAATAAAATATGATCCTGTTCTTTTGATGATTAGAGAAGATATTAATGAACACTGCTGACTTCCATTCAGTCTAGAATCTGCAGAAGGCTTTCGGAGCACAGAGGGTCTGTGTAGTTCCCGGCTGATGGGAAGAGGGACTGAAAAGCTTTCCCAATGAGGCGCAGAGGCTTTACTGGAGGCACCCTAACAGAAGTCAACAGAAGGAGAGAATCACCTTTCAAGGCAAATGATGTAATATTTGTTTTTTGCAGATTATTTTGGTGGCAGTGTAGATAACAGAACTAGCGAAGACAAGTGGGAGAGCAGTGCGTGATGGTGGAGAGGTCCAATGATCCTCATGCTACGGAGGATCTAGGAATAAATCTATACAGCTAGTTTTGCTATTTTCCTAGATTTCTTTATACGCTATTTTGTCTAGAGAGAACTAAAACTTACAATAACAAATCCTTCCTTCTTGAATAACCTTAGAGTTGTGATTAGTTTGCTTGATAGAATATTCTTAAAATGCGTACAGTGATTTCTTACACTCAGTTTTCTTGTGTGTATTGCAATTTCATGTGCTTTAATTTCAAAGTCATATGAACATCACTGTGAATTCTTTTGTTTTCATCCTGTATTCTGAAGGGTCACTTTTATTTCTGTTCTGGGCTAAGAAGTATTTTGGCTTCACTTTTTATTAATGGTAGTGGTGGTGGTAGTAATGAGATGAATTCTAAGGATCTGGGTCAGAAAGCCTTCTGTATCTTTGAAAATCAATATCTTGTAAGGCAATGTGATGTATTAACACTGGACCATGAGTCTGGAAACACAGTACAGTTCCCCAATTAATTCTGTTGGATTTTTTTGTTGAATCAATTCTTTTTCTGAAATCCACCTTCTTTGCTTGATCAAGCATTTTTGGTTTTGCTTTTCTTGGTACTGGGAATTGAACTCAGGATCTCAGATCTGCCAGGCAGGCAGTGTCACTGAGCTACATCCTCAGCCCCTTGTTTGATCAAACACAATATGAAGTTTAGGAAAAATTGAGGACCCAAAAGATGCAGAAGACTCTACCAGTGATCTCATATAGCCCTAAAGGCAAAAGAGATGAGAAGCTATCAAGTACAGTATGATTGAAACACAAGGTAGAATTCAAAAACCACTGATATAAAGGGGCAAAAGAGGTTGGAAGGCTTTCTTTTTATGACTGCAGAAGGTTTATTTCCTTTCCCTCTCTTTTTTCCCCCCAGAACTGGGGATTGAACTCAGGCCCTTGTGCTTGCCAGGCAAGTCCTTATTCTACTGAGCTATCTCCCCGGCCCCAGGTTTATTTACTTTTACCAGTTTCCTCAGCTTTCTACCCTTTACTTTACAATTAAACACATTTTTTTGTTTTTTGGCTATCAGATAGTGAATGCGTACAGAGCACAGCAATCCTTCATTGTGGTATCTCTGTTCCTAACATGGTGCCTGGCACATGATTGGTTCCCAGCAGTGCCTGTTTCAGGAATTAATACTTTGAAATGGTGCAGATTGGGAAAATGTCAAAAGACATCTGTAACAAATATGATATTTTGAACAGCATGACAGTGCAAGATGAATCTTTAAGATAACAGACAGTTCATTTCGACTGAACGCTAGGTTAAGCCACAAGAAGTGATAAAATTTTTACTACATTGATCAGGTAAGGGTGCACAAAAAATGGCAGCAGATAAGACATCGGGGCATGAGTTACCAAGCAGCGGAGGAGACTATCAGAAAGCCAGGGCTGGATCCCACGATGTCCCAGCCTCCATCCTATCTGTAGTTGTTGAACTAAGAACTTGGACAGACTGACAGTAGTTGAGATACTGAATCGATATTTGGTCTTTGTGCAGCCCGGGACCCCCCACTTTCCATTTCCCTTCCTCTTGGTCCAAGCCCCAAGTTGCCTGCAGTCTTTCCACTGAAGGCCCCTTAATAAAGCAGAATTGTGCTGAAGTACCAAGAAAAAATCTTTGGGAAAAGAGCCTTTTGTCTTGAAATGCCCACACTCTTCTTCTCCCTAGTGACTAGTGTGGGTAGTAGCTCGTGGCCTGGATTCAACAAATGAAGAATAAGGTGACAAGGGTCTGAGAATCCATTGGGCATTTGGATCCCTGCCCAGTGAGTGCTAAGATCTGCCCCTCTCACCCAGGTAATGGAAAAAAAAAACCCTATTCTTTTCAAGCTGACAGTGCTGCCTTCTAAGGCTTAGAAAGGAATAAATGTATACATGCAACTGATTAATTCCAGCAGCCTTTGATATAATTGTCCAAAGATTTACCCTGGTACCAATTTAAAACACAGTAGCAAATTTAATAAAACTAACAGTTTGCAGCCAAGCCCTTTGTTATTTTGTTTTAATCATCTTTTACCACCAATTGAAATGATTTTTCTACTTTCTTCGTGCTATGAAACAAAATACAAAGGGAAGAAGAATGAGGCAATGTGGAAATTACAAAAGCTCGAATGCTTCAAATCCCAGGATAAGGTAACAGCCATCCTGAAATTTTTACTGCTTATTTGTGTCAGGCTGAGATTTGAAGAGAAGACGTTTACCAGTTTGGGGGCAACTCCACACCTGGATAGCATTAAGGAAGGAAGAGAGAGGAAAACATCCACAGGGAACTCTTGTTTTTCCTGAACGCAACCAAGGGAGATGTGTGACAGCTTCCCCAAACATTCTGCTGGTGATGGACAGGTTACTTGATTACAGAGCAGGGGCATGTGACAAGCTGACCAGTTGCCAAGGACTCTGGGAGCCAAATCACCAAATACAGTTGGAAGTAAACAAGGCATGCTGCATAGTGTGAAAATCGAGGCCAAGTTGGGGCCAGTGAGTTGAACACAGGGACCAGTGACAGCCTGTGATTGAGCGGCACTAACTGAACACAGTTGTTGAGGACCAGGGGCCAGTGGGGAAAGCAATCTCCTTTCTCCTCCCTGTGGCCTCTCTGGGTGGCCAGCAATTTTATTACTGGCAAAGGGGGAGACCAACAGCATTTTCGGATTTGGCACCACATCTAAAACCCGGTGGGGGTTGGGCTTCTCTTTCTTTTCCACCCCACACTCCCTACAAATTCTTCGGGTTTGGTGAAAGCCCGTGTGCAGTTAGCAGGCTACATTTCCCCTCAAGTTGGAAACCCATGAGCACCTGGGGGAAATGTAATCCTTATGTTTCTGATTCATTCACACTTAACTCATCAAAACAGTGTTTTGTAACAGCCATTTGATGTTCATGAAGTCTTTTGAGCTCTTTGGAAGGCTTTGTTTCTTGGAGACAGGAAGCCATATTTCTGAGGAGAGGGATAACCTATAAGGTTGAATTTGTGTTGGGATGAGGGCACTCGACAGGTCACATGGGCCCTGACCTTGGCCAAATGTACTTTCTTGTCCCCTACACCACCCTCCTCACCCACTCCAGCTCCTACAATGTTACTATGTCAGCTCGCTGTGATGTTACTCTGACAACAAAGGAAAGTTCTCAATGACCAGAGAGAGCCAACTGCAAAATTTGAGTCCCAAACCCTGGCCAGATTCCAG
>NW_004524713.1:0-4934 GCF_000260255.1 Octodon degus | reverse complement strand
ATGGCTGTTGACTCTGAAAATGTGACCTTCCCAAGCTGGGCTCAGTTCTCTTATTTATAAAGTGGCAGTGCTGACTGACATGGTCTTCAGTGCCACTTCTAGGTCAGAGAGGTTTTGAGGCTAATTTGTAGACAAGAGGAGAGTTGATTATCTCAGAATTGTCACTGCTTAAGCATTTTGGAGGCTGAGCTTAAGCATAGGTAACTTAGCTCAGGAAGGACACAGAGCATGTAAAAATCAGAGTTAGATGACTTTGGGTATCACTTATTCCAATTTTTTCACTGTGAGATAGATACTAAAGCTCAGAGAAGAGGAATAAGTTGCCCTAAGTCATACAGCAAGTTAGAAGTAGCATCTAGTCTCCTGGCATTTTTGACAAACAACCTTGGATTTAATATGCCAAACTCTTCCTGAGATTCTGAAGTTTGGGGGTGGAGAGAAACCTACTTCCTACTCTGACGAGAATGTGAAACACAGACATCAGAGTGGAGGGAAGTTGGCATGGCCTTGCATGAGGTGCAGTGAGGTGGTGTCTGGCTTGTATTAAAGCCCATGAGTGAATGATTAATCCAGGGTGGAAAACAAAGCCTATGCCTTGTAACATTATAGGTATTAGTGCCACGGAAGATTAACCCTGTGCCCCCGTGGGACCCTTTTAGAATATTGGCCTGCACTTTGAGAATCAGTGGATGATGAAAACTGGGGGTCTCAAAGGTTTTGTCTGCTGGTCTCAATCCCCCCCCCCACACACTATGCATGCACGCATATTCATGCACAAAAAATAGCTGTGTGCAAATGTTTCTGTATTTCTACAAAGGAAGAAATGTTCCAAGGGGACCGTAGCTCTTTACCTGTATCCAATTCATGGGCTAGAAACTGGAAGTATATTTGAATGCCTCATTTTTTCTTTTGCCTTTTTCCTTTTTTATTCCAACCCAAATGTATCTCTGTTTCTGAACTTGTTCTTTCTTTCAGCAGCACCAGTGACATGGGCATCTTCTGTGACTCACCCACCTGCCCCAACCTTCTGGCTGTTCATCAAGGAGGTCACCCCGTTACTAGTGCTCAGCAACCCAGTTCTCTGTGCCCATCTGGATGCCCGCAGGCAGGGTCACCATTGCCTACCCCAGTGTCACAACCTTGTCTCCCCACCCCTTGCTATCCATGCTCCACTCCCTGACCGCTGCCTCTAGCTGGATGTTCATAGGTACCAAAGAGGTCTCCTAAAACCAAATAAAATCAGGCTTTCCTCTTCTCTATGGTCTCTGCATGGCTCCCAGTGCTCCTCAGGATAGACCAGGCTCTTTAACATGGCACTGAGGAAACATCATGACCTCCCTGCTCAACCTTGCTGTACTCTTCTTTGAACTGTCCCCTTCAAATTTCACCTCTTAGCCACCATAGGCAGGTAGTCTCACTTTCCTTCTCTGGCTAAGCTTCCTCAGATACTACCTGCTCCAGGGAGTTCTCATCAACTTTGAAGCTAAGTGAGAGGCTCATATGCAAGGACTTCTCTGTTTTAGTATAACATGCTGTCTGTCTACCTTTCACATTATTTTTTTTTTTTTTTTGCTGAACCAGGGATTGAACTCAGGCCCTCGCACTCGCTAGGGAAGCACTTATTCCATTGAGCCATCTCCCCGGCCCTACCTTTCCCATGAACTAGACTAACCTCCTAGCAGGCTCATGATTTCTTGCTACTGCCTCAAACAGAGCCTGCTAAAAAAAGTTCATTAAATAAATTATTGCTGAAAGAATGAAAGACTGAATTATACCTATTGGTCCAATCTATTCATTTTAAGAAGAGGCCCTACAAGAAGGGGCCATGTTGCGAGATTTTCCTTTGTTTTTCATCCTCTAGTAATCAATTCATTAGACGTATAAAGAAAGATCTCCAATGTATCATACGGCACCTGCATTATTGATATTTTTCCCTCTTTTATTTGGTTCTGGAAATTGAACTCAGAGCCTTCACACAGAGCTACAGTGCCAAGACTTTGGCTTTTTTAAATTATTTTTTTATTTTTTTAAATTTTGAGACAGGGTCTCATGATGCTAAATTGCCTGGGTTGTACTAAAATTTGTGATCTTCGTGCCTCAGCCTCCCAGAGCTTTGGGATTACAGGTGTGTGCCACCATGCCCAGTTTACTATGGATTTGTGACTGCTTGTCCATGTGCTACTTACTATAAGGTCTTCTCATTGTTCCTGCATGCATGCATTGAATTACCCACATTTATGGACCATGTGCTTGATGGCTTTGTACAAGAAGCTGAAGAGAAAAGAGTAGGCTTGCAGCATCCCATTTTTGAGTCAAAGCGTTCCTCTAAAAACACATTGAAATATTCTGAAAGTATCTCAGAGGGAGAACTTTTATAGACATTAGGAAGATGGGTAGCCTTTTAAAGATGATAGAGAGATGTTAGGTCTAGGAGGCACTTGGAGAGCCCCACTGTGCCTGGAAGTTTTCCTTCAGAGCTTGACAGTCATTTCCTGGTCTCAGAATCCAGACTTATTAAAGAAAATGAACTCTTGCTTTTCTCCTTATCAAATCAGGTGCACTCAGTGCAGAAGTGAGTCCAAGCATGGGCTGAAGATGATGTCAGAGCCAGAAATGACCTTAAGGTCATCTACCTACTATTGCATGTATAGAAAGGGAACTTAGACCACAGATGGAGAATCAGCCATCAAGGGACAGGCAGGTGTGGGGGTGCACTCCCATAACCATAGCACTCAGGAACCTGAGGCAAAAGGATTACAGTGAGTTTGAGGTCAGCCTGGGCCACAGAGTGAGACCCTGTCTCAAAATTAAAATTAAAAAATATTAAAAATTACCAAGGGACACAGAAAAACTTCAGGATACCAGTCCTAGACTCCCAACCTCCTAACCCAGGGCCAGTTCATGGCATTTTCTATCTCTCGTGCAGGTACAGATATAGAAGGGCAATTAATCCTCTTTCTTCTAATCAAATCCTGAGCTCAGGATCCAATCCTGGAGTAAGTCTTGGAAGTTTATGGGAAACTGCTTCTTGTGTCTGTGCATGTTAGTGTGAGCCTCCCACTCGCAATCTCCAAAACCGGACACTTAAATTCATACGACTCCCTGTTTTGCACCATGTTCCTGCAAGGCTGCTGTCTCATTAGTTCTTCTTGTCACCTTCTGTGAGATTATGTGGACAGATATAATGCCCAACCTGTATGGAGATGGCTGCCGAGAAGAGCATGGGTTGGGCCACATTGCAAGGCAGTTGCATGCTGACTTCTGATCTGGTCTCTCAGTTTCAAATTCAGCCTCTCAAAGTGATATCTGGGCTCCTCTTCTAACAGACATAGAGTAAACCCAGCAAGACTTGCCCTCATGGTCCTCAGTGTCCCCAGGGGCAGACTGAAAGGATTCTGTCGCTCCTCTTGCCAGTGTCCAGTGCGAGATAAATTCCTCTTACTCCCCCCCACACCAGCAATTGCTCCAATGGCTCCTATTTTCCTTCTCTTTCCTCTTTATTCATTTGTTTTCTTTAAAATCCCAAATGGGAGTAGCACAACCCCGTCCAGTCTATCCTACCAACTCCCAGGGTGAGCAGAAACCAACGAAGAAGTAAGCAGAGACCGAGCACCTGTTTATCGCCTGATTTCTCTCATTTTCCAAAGAGTTTTCTCAGCAAGCCAATCCTATGAAGTCCTACAAGAAAAGATGGTTCTATTTTCCACTCATGGCAGAAAAAATTGTACAAATCTCTTGATATCCTCTAGGAGATTTACAGCAAACGAGTGTATGTTGTGTGAAGTTCTGTAGAAGAACTCGTAATAGTATTCCAATAGCGCATCACACCAAGCCATAGACCTCTTCTTCCTCCTCACAACTGCTAATAATACGCCATGGAGTTACTGGTCTATGTAGGAATCCACAGAAGTGTTTGCACACTGCCCAATGAAGGTATTGTTTTTCCTGCTAGCAGGTCTAGAAACTCTTGCCCCAACAGCATGACTCAGCTGCTGGTGAGAGCCTCTACTGTTAATAATATTCATTCTCTTTCCAATCTACAATGTCACAGTTCTGAAAGAAAATCCTTGTGAGACTATATGTTCTATAAATTCTATATGTACTAAGCATACAGTCTGAGCAAGACAACTCCTCCTCATCTTGTTATTGTATATTTAGGTGTGATATTACTCAGACTGGCTCTTTTATTAGATTCTAAGACTTAGAATGACAGTTTCATCTTAAAGATTGATATGCATTAATCACTCCATATTAAATGACTGAGTAGATAAATTAATGAATAAACAAATTAATAAACACACATAAATGACATCACCTCACATTCTGTGGGTCTCAGTTTCCCTAGCTGTAAAAGGATCTGTCATGACACATTTACTTTAATGTCTAGCTGCACACCAGCCTGGTCCATAGGAATTGAGCTAAGTGATTTTGCTGTTAACATCAAGCAGGTGTCCTTCACATTTTCCAAATCATGAAGGCACCTGGAGACAGTCAGCACTTTTCTGGTTGCTGGTGACCCCAGAGACTTGTCTATTTTGCTAAACTCTTGCTTCTCCTAATATTCCAGAACCCGTATTTCATTCTGGGAGATACTTGGCCTGAGGTTGACATGAGGGAGTCAGAAGTGAATGATGCCCACCTTCCATAAATAGAACAAGATCATGCCTTCCCTGTGGCTCTGAGCTAAGAGTGGTGGTATTCATCCTGGGCTTGCAGAAGTGGCACTAAACAAGGATGCTGCTCCTTTGCCTTGGTGGCAGGACCTTGGGACACAGGCAGCCACACAGGGCAACTGGGGATGCTTCACTTAGGAAGGGGTCCAGCTTGAATCCTACATTTCAACTACAGGTTATAGGAAACCATGTTGGACTGACAATGTCCACTCTTCCTTAAGTCTCCTCCTCCTCCTCCTCCTCCTCCTCCTCCTCCTCCTC
>NW_004524712.1:7757023-7760174 GCF_000260255.1 Octodon degus | reverse complement strand
CTGGAAGTGGTGGTGGTGAGAGGCTGGAAGTGGTGGTGGTGAGGGGCTGGAAGTGGTGGTGGTGAGGGGCTGGAAGTGGTGGTGGTGAGGGCTGGAAGTGGTGGTGGTGTGGGCTGGAAGTGGTGGGTGGTGAGGGGCTAGAAGTGGTGGGTGGTGAGGGGCTGGAAGTGGCAGGACCGACAGGAAGAGGGAGGAAGCCAGGAAACTGAGGCACAGTTGTGCAAGTGGGACACCCAGAGCAACGAGCAATGAGCCTTTTCCCAAGTAGCTAAGTCAGCAAGTGATGATCTAGCCTGTGAGGTGGGTAGCCAGGGACACGTGCATGTCTCTGTAGTTCGTGTGACAAGGAAGAGCTTACCTTCCACTAGCCTTTATCCATTCATGTATGGCAGGCCACCCAATAATTTATTAGCTCTCAAGTCTATACATGCTTGCACCTGGCTAAGCAGGTCTTCCCTACTCCCTCCTGAAGTCACTTATCAGTTAATTGAAACGTCATCCAGATGTTGGCTGGTCAAAGGCAGGCTCACTCGCCCGTCTGGAGATCACGCCAGCGCCTGGCTGTGCTACCTGTTCCTGACGCGATCCGTGCTGGAGGATGTGTTCCCAGCAGCAAAAGTGGCGAGCCGGGTGTGCTGGCACCTTCCAGGCCTTATCTCGCATCGCATTTGCGGATGCCTTTGCCACGGCATTACCCTGCGTGTTGGTCAGATTTTTCTTTCCTAAAACAAATACTTGAAATAACCATTTTATAAGGAAAAAGGATTTATTTTGATTCATGATCTTGGAAGTTTTGGGATTGCTCAGCTGCTGCAGGGAACACAGCATGGAGAAATCCCAGGTCAGTGCAAAAACATCTTGCAGCTAACAAGCAAAGGAAGAGCAAGAGACTTGGGCCCTAGAATTCCCCTCCAAGGCTTTCCCCTCCCAGTGACCCAAAGACCTCCCAGTCCAGTAGGCCACACCTCATAGAAGTGTCACCAGTTCCCATCAACATCAAGCTGAGAACAAAGCTTCTAACACATAGGCCTTGGAGGACATTCCATATCCAAACTCAAGCAGTGCGTGCAGTCCGGATGGGTGTGCAGGCCAAGCCTCCACCTTATGGCTGGGTAAACAGCAAAGTCCCCATGCATGCAGTGTGCACCCAGAGATGGGTACATCTGTGCTCCTCTTTCTCGATCAATGCCATCATCCTTGAAGTCAAGATTGGAATATATTATATATTTGCACTTTGCTAAACTGTGAGGCATCAGAGAAATGACATTGTATTTGGAATGAGACAGAAAACTTGGGATCAAAGAATGGACTCAGGGCTGACTTACCCTGGATTCCTCTCCACCCCCTTGAGCCCGTGTCCTCATCCATAAAATGCTAACGGGCTCATCTACTTGCTATTGTTTCAACCTAAGTGTCACTCAAAAGCCAGTGTGCTCATGAACATGGCCTTTAGAGGCAGGTGATAGCAGTGGCAGGGTTAAGTCCTCTCATGGGGTCATAATGTCACAGCACTGTTGGGAAGTGACGCAAACAGGAGGATGGATCCAGTGGAAGGGACAGATCATGCTGTGTGCCCCTGAAGACCATTCCTGGGCCCCAGCCCTGACCTCACCTCTCTCTCTCTCTCTCTCTCTCTCTCTCTCTCTCTCTCTCTCTCTCTCTGAGACATGCAGCTTTCCTCCACCACTCCTTTCCACTGTGCCGTTCTGCATCCACACAGGCCCAAAGGTAAAGACGCCAGCAGATTATGCACAAAAACTTCTCAAATTGTAAGCCAACATAAGCTTTCCTCTTTTAATCAGCTTATATCAAGTCCTTACCACAGCGGCAGAGAGCTAATACACTATCACATGGAGGGAAGTGCATAGTACAGAGCCCGGCACGAAGGTCTGAGCGATTTGGCCTCCTCATGCAGAAATCTGTGTCTATGAGTGCGCATGTGTCAGACTTAGCAGCTCACGTGCTTGGCTTCTCTGAGCACTAAAATGTAGTGTCTGACAAATAACAATACAATAAGATCAATATGCAGATTCTCACACCACAAACCACATGCCACATGGAACTGTTTAAGCTCGGGGGGGGGGGTTAGGACCTGGGGCCCACTAGACTTCAGGGTCCCTGGGAGACCGTGACTCACACAGCCCCAGGAAGGAGAGAAATTGGGTGATTGGACAAGGGGGCATTAACCCTGTCACACCCAGCTTTCTCCATTGCCCAGAGTGAGGACCCAAGAACCATGCCCAGAATGGGAGGAGTTTGGCAGATGGAAAAGCTTGATGTTCTCCAGATTCTGCTGTGGAACACAGTCAGCTTGAGAACCAACCACCACAGGAAAGAGCATTTGGAGGACTCCTAACAGGCAAAGGGGAATCTGTCAGAAGATTGGAAGAAGATATTTGAGAAGGCAGAGGTCAGGACCTGTTCTCACATGAGAAGAGTGCCAGACACATGGCGCTGCACCTGGGTGGGGTCTAGGGCCCATATTAGCCAACACTAGGAATCCCAAGACTGTTCCACAGCCAGGGTGTAAATGTACTTGCTGGCATGAAGAACATTCATAATTAAAGTGCTGTGGAGACATTAGAAGAATATGTTTATGCAAGACTCTGAGTGGTTTTTGGATGCAACATTAGGGCTTTAAATGGCATGTTTGTAATCAAGGCTGTATGTTTGTGGCATCAGTAACCAAGATCTAGAGGAGTATGGGGCACTACAGTTTCTTATTAAGTCTACCAGAGGTGCTCACTCCAGTGATCTCAAAACTGTTGACTATCTGACTGGGAAAAGATCAGTAGCCAAATGATAGAAGTGGGGTAGGTTGAACATTTTATTCTGATTTTCCACTGGAAGCTTCAAACCCAAGCAACTCCACAGTCTCAGAAAAATCAGGGTGATTATCATCCTGAAGTTGGGATATCTTACATTCACCAACATAGTCGTCCATCCAAGAGCAAATGCAACCGCAGACACTCAGGGAGATGCAATGAGGATCTTCTACCAAGAAGAAATGAATGTGATAAAGGGCACCTTCTGCTCCTTCTATATTGGTTCTTATGTGATGTATCAGTGAAGTTCTTAGAGAAACAGAGCCATACCTCAAAATAAGAACAAAGATGAGAGAGACAGACAGAGAGAGAGACAGAGAGAGAGA
>NW_004524712.1:7752591-7756523 GCF_000260255.1 Octodon degus | reverse complement strand
TATATACCTCATCTAGCTTCACACATGAAGTTGACTTCAGAGCAACATCCAGACCAGTGCTTGGGCAAATATAGGGACTCTATGGTCTAGCCAAGTGGTGCATAAAATTAGTTTCATACCTGGTCAGATGCTCACTTCTGTGACTCAGATCAGGGTGATCCCTCAAAGGCCCATGTCAGGGCTTGGCCCCCAAGATGGCCCTACTACTACGAGAGGGCAGAACCTTTGGGAGGTAGGCCTTAGTGGAAGTTAGGTCACTGGGGCTGTGCATTTGAAGGGGATATTGGGACACTCCCTCCCCCTTCCTTCCTTCCTGCTATGAGGTCAACAGGCCTCTTCTGCCACATACTTCACACCATGATGACTGGCTTTGACACAGGCCTCACCAAGAAACCACAAATGAAAACTAAAGCCACAAGCCACAATGAACCACTCCTTCTCTGAAGTCAGTGGCCTCAGATGCTTTGTCACAGTGACAGAAAGCTGACTAACACACCCATCAAACCATGATCTACGTACAGTGCCGTACCTAGAAGCAACCTGGGTTCTGGTGGAGAAGCCTGGGACAGATGCTCTCTGAGACCCCGAGGAAAATGACAGCCATAGGCACACCACTTACTCTTGATAGGAACGTGCAGAGTCCTGATAGGGGGTCCTGGGGAGCAGGAACAGAGCAAGGCCGCGGTGAAGGTCCTGGCCAGGGCCCATCTCAGTCTGCTTTATGCTGTTTTGAAGTCACGGTAACACGGGAATGAAAGCACTGCTCTCTCACCTCCTCCCCAAACTGTGGGAGGAATTGGAAAGCTTTACCTCTGGCCTCTGTGAGAGTTCTCAGTGTGCTAGAGTTGCCTGGTCCTGGCCCCAGTAGCGACAAGAGAAAGAGAAAGTAATGCCTGTCAAAATACAAAGCTTAGAACATGACTAGGCCTTCTTCCTTCTAGCTGGGGTATGAAGGTACAGCCTGTAGCCACATTAAAATAGATGAATACAGCATCTCTGATTATACATAATACATGAGTTGAAAGTATTACATCTGTAATATTCTATAAACCACAGAATCTCAGCACTGGGAGGAACCTAAAGTTCATCTGGTCACTGTCTCCAGCTGTAACATTTATTAAAAATGTACTGCAACCAGCCAAAAGCAGCATTGTTGCTTAATGGGTTCTGATTCTCTTGTGGTATATTAAGGACAGTTCGTATTAAATTCTTAAGGAATCCTAATAGCATTCGGCATTTATTTTATTTCAATCTTCTGTTGTCTTCATCCTTACCTATCAGTGATTCATCTAGTTTCCACTGGATAGTACAGACTCAGATAAAAGGAGGGATTGAGTGAAAAAAGAAGGGCAAGGAAGAGGATCAGAAATATGGGAGGCAGAACCTAAGGAAAAGTGGAGCAAAAATAAAATAGGATTGAGTAAATTAAGGTAGACTAGGCTGCACAAAAGGAAGAAGACAACCTGGACCAACAATAATGAGAAAAGTAAGGCTAAAAAGAGGGGAGAAAGGAATAGGGAAAGTCACAGGCATTGGGCAGGGTACCCAGCTGGGACTTAGGGTGCAGCAGAAGCTGAGCGGGGATAGATTAAAGCCAGGTTCTATTTGATAAAGTTGGCAGGCCCCGCCATGGGTGACCTGGACAGACAAGAAGGTTGGTGGGTTGACCACAGGCAGGAGCAGTCTTAGCTCTCTTTTCCTCCTCACTTAGGCATTGTGGGGCCAGCCAAGTTCCTGGAAATTGCTGTGGTCAAACTTCACAGCAGTAAAACAAACTAACTCTTCTTCTCAGACAATAGGGTACAAGTTTCCCCAGTCTTGATGAGTTTTCCATATTCTCTTCACAAACATCCCCTGTCTACACCCTTCTCCGGGAGACACGGTGTCTCCCTAGGTTAAGTTCCCTGTGCTTAGGCTAGCCCCTCAGATAAGTAGAAACACGCAAGCCCATCTTCCCAAAGCATATCCTGACATTTGTCCATATCAGCAAACAAGCTACAGAAAGTCGCCAAACCCTCTGAAAAACATGCTCACCCAGCAGACACGAAACTTACGCAGACACACACACATACACACACACACACACACACACACACACACACACACACACACGTGTTCCTGAACATTGCAAAACCGAGCAGCTGGTCAACTGAAGTGGAGACAATATTTCAAAGATGCTCCTGACAGCCCATGAGGGAGTCAGCGCCGAAGCCTCTGCTGGTGTTGCCCAGGTTCTATATTGAATGTGTAGTATGTGGAAAGGAAAAACCATTTCCAAGAACAATGATGGAAGTAGCCCAAATATGTGCTTGGAGAAAACCAAGTGAATTTGGGTTTTGGTCCAAGTAAAATATCAAAAGGATGAATCAGAAAAATATATATGTGGGATTTTATAAAGTTATTTTTCTTCGTACTGTTCAAATGGCAGGCTTTCAATTTGAGACTCCAGGGCACGAGAGATGTGTCAAATGATCCAGTTTGTAGCTTGTGACCAGCCCAGAGGGGAAATGATAAAACGTTGTTTTGATTATGGACCCAAGATTATTTCAATAAACACAGCCTGGAGATCACGTTAATATTAATTTTTTTTAGTGTCTTTCTTTTCCTTTTCACTGGGCTTTGCTAAAGAGTTTTGTTTTTGATGGGGTCTTCAGGGTTCTCGCCTGCAGCCTCAGAGCCCTTCACATCCCTACTGTTTCCTGAGGCTTTTTGGTCCTTCTTTGTGCAACTCCTTGGAGATGAGCTGGAGTCTAAAGCTTTTAAAACACTAGGAAATAAATCTCATGTTCGGGTTCAGTCCAAGGCCAGGAGACAGTAGATGACAATCTGCAAAGCTGGCTCCATGTGTCTGTGACTTAGGGGGATGTCAACAAAAGAATGTGGAATTAAGAGTAAGAAGCCTTGCTTTCAATTCCTGGCTCTGCTGTTTCTGACATTTGGCTCCTTCCTTTTATTTTTTGCTCAGCAAAATATACTATGCGCCACATGTAAGTCCTGAGGAGACATAAGGGTCAAGGTTTTGAGGGTTGCATATAGATTAAGGTTCAGAAGGTTGGTAGGGATCCACCAGGTGGGAAAGAATGGAATTAAGATAGATAGGGCTGCAGATATAGAAAAGTGGCATAAGCACCTGCCTGGCAAGCACAAGATGTCGAGTTCAATCCTCAGTAACGAAAAAGAAAGTAAGACGTACAAGAATATCCTTATATTCTTGGTCGAAGGAAGCATAAGTACAAAATTCTTCCAGGATGGAGTGTATATATATTTAAGAAGGTGTGGGAAGTCTTCTATGATTTAATCATAAAGTACAGTAGTACAAGTAGGAAGAAATGATTACAATAAGAAGTGGAAGAAAAGGGTAGGCAGAGGCCGCAAGTTTTATAGGGGATTACTATTAGTAGTACATTTAGAGTAGTTCATATCTGCAGACTTCTGCCCTGTGGAAACTGTCTACAATATCATTTCATTGCATGTTTATAAAAATCTTAATAAGAAGGTGTTTTTATTCCTATCTAGTTAATAGATAAGGAAACTGACCCTTGAAAAACTTGTCATTTGTACAAGATATAGCAATACAAGGAGAAGTTGGGATTCAAACACTGGCCCACCTGGCTGCAGAAAAAGTCCTCCTGTTGTAGCAGAAAGTGCCCCCTGCCCAGCCAGGTCACTTCGGTTTGCTAATTCCCAGGGAACCGTTCTGGTTAGAGTTCCTGTTACTGTTGTTTCTTAGAAACTGCTGATCAATAGACTCAGAGCGCAGGCCCGGAGAGTGAGACAACCCAGGCCGCGGGATCCTGAACAGACCCCGTGCGCAGGCCTGGCGAGGGAGTGAGACGACCTGGGGTCCTCCAGATCCTGAATAGACCCAGAGCGCAGGCCCAGCAGGGAACCCTTCAGCAGAACTCCCTGCAAAGAGGCTAGAGGCAAGACCC
>NW_004524712.1:7710041-7750916 GCF_000260255.1 Octodon degus | reverse complement strand
ACATTGTATGATATCTTCTCCTAGTATTAGAAACTTTAAAAAGTATATTTCCATTTTCTGTTGACTTAAAAAAAAAACAGAGGTTTGTACCTAAAAAAAAAAAGAAACTGCTGATCACTGTGATGCGTAGCTGGTCACTACGATGTGCATTGTAAGAACCAAAGCCAGCAACGTACATTGCCTTTGTACTTCTCCCTGAAGATCCCAGAGAAACCTCCCTCCCAGAGCTTGGGCACCTGGCATTTGAGGGACAGCTGATTCCCTGTCAGTGCTCATCTGATGTTCAATAGATCTGCCTCCAAGTCCTGGTATCATTTCGGTGTATGTTTGCTGTTACAGTATATTATACTCCCTCCTCTTCATGAGTTTATTGTGTGTGGGCAGTGACTCTACTGATGACCTTGGCTGGCTTGATTTTGGTAAGACATAGGAAGCAGAAACTAATGCTAGTGGGTTGAGGAACAGACCAAGATCAGGTCCAGGCTTCTCATCTCAATCTCTGTTTTTTTGCAGCATAGATTAGGAAATGAAATGGACAGGAAGTCTGAGCCAAAGACAAATACTTCCATGGGACAAGACTCAGATTTGGGAATGGATAGACTGTACCTGGAGGGAAGGAGGTGGGCCCAACTAGGTGGAAGAAGAGCTGCTGAGCAGGTAGTATTAACTAAGAGTGGTACAAAACACTACGCTGTTCAGGGACTGGAAAAGCACTTCCAGTGGGCCTACGAGGAAAGGCACCAAGAAGAGATGATGACAGTCAAGTGGGGCACTGACTAGTGAAGAAGAAGCAAAGATGGAAAATAAAGTAATCTTAGAGTAGCCAGCAGGTGAGCACGGTACAGAAGTAGAAAAGCACAGTCCCAAGAAAGTGAACCCAGAGCAGTTTGCTGTGTTCTGGGTGAGCATCAGCAAGCCATTGCTGGTTGGAGCCAGGTGGTGGAGAATGGGACATAGTAATCCTTAGCCCAGGATGGAGGCCACTGAAGGATTCCGTACAAGGAGCCAGCGAATCAAAGAAGGGTCTAGAGGGCCTCATCTTGCTGCCTGGATGGGATGGAGGGTGCAGTCAGGCTGGATGGCCACTGCAGTAGCTCAGGTGTGCGGTAATAAGCCCTGACCTGCAGAGCTGGTGGTAAAAAGAGTGAGAGAGACACCCAAGGAGAACTGTGATGTGAGAATCTTCAGGACTCTGGGGCCTGTCAGTGTTCACTGAAAAGGTTCAGCCCTGTCAGGGAAGTCTGTATCGGTACCAGCTTTGGAGTCCTGTGGAACTCTTGGCATCCTGAACAAACACTAGGATATGACACACAGAAAAGGTAGTGGGGTGTACATTCATTGAGGGTGGGAAGAAAGTTCTTCCTGAGGACCAGAGAGGTTCCGTGAATGACACACTGCAGCCACAATGATCATGGTCCTTTGTGTCTGTAATTCCTGGGTTGGCTTCCCTTCATGCAAAGAAGGCAGTGGGATCGTTACCCTACTGAAAACCCACGTGGCCTCACACCAGATTTAAACTACGCTATCTCCTACTCACATAGTTTCTCACCAAATGGAAATGCAGAACTGAGAATAGTACTTTTTCTGACTGGTTCCATGTAGGATGTTCAAGAACTGCAGCGTCTCCTGGATCCTGCGCTCCACGCCTATGCCCTGAGTCCAGGACCTTCACAGATTCCACCCACTGCCTGACAAGTTTTGTGCCAGCCTTACTCTCCTATCTCAATCCTATTAACAGAAATACTAAAAATGACATGTTTTTCTTTAAATCACTTTTGATTATTTTATATATTAGATGTTTGAAAAAAAATCTGAAAACACAGTTAAGAAAAAAGAAAATCAGTTGTCCATGATTTTAACTGGGACCATTCCTTTTGGGAATCAGCCCTTGCTGCTTTTTTTAATGTTTATCTATTTCTGATATTCTAAAATCTTTGTATTTCTATAACTAATCTCACTTACATATAATAAACATCTTTCCATAACAATAATTGCAATTCAGTATAATTTTGCTAAATTATACAACACTACCTTGTCACAATTTATATGTTCTAAAAAAAATTTAAAAATTATATGTTCTATGGTATGAGTCATCTTGAATAATTCCAATTTTAGTTGTAATTAACATCATTTAACCTCAATATCTCTGTGAATCTTTAATTATTTCCTTAGAATGAATGTATTTTTTTTCTTTTTTTTTATACAGCATCTTGCTAAATGCAGTTAGAACTCATAGTGATCCTCCTGCCTCAGCCTCCCCAGCACTGGGATTACAGGCATACACCACCACACCGGGTTCCAGGGCCAGCACAGCATGCAAAACTGGAGATTAAGCTTGGGACTTTGAGACTGCCAGGCAGACACGCTGCCAAGCTATCTCCCCAGCCCTAGAATGAATTTCTAAAATGAAAAATGTATATTTTTTGTTAAGGTTTTATAAACACATTGCCAAATTCTCCTCCACCAAGAGCTAACTGCTATACTCTCTCCAGCAGGATAGAGAAGTAGAAAGAAGAGTTTTTGCTAGACAGGAGACATGAGCAGTTTCAGATACGCAGGTTTCCAGTTCTCTGTAGGACACATCGGTGCCTGTGGCAAATACATAACAGCAAAGGAAGAAGCTAGATTTGAAAAAGAGAAATCCTCTTTTCTATCTCTTGCACCTCTGTTCTTTCTTGCCATGACTGTCCCTTCCCCTCTCTGTGTTTCCTTTCCTAAAAGCGTTGGTGAAGTCTTCGCTAGGGGGTGGAGGAGCAGCAGCCTGAGCCCGTCAGAGCAAGAGGCTCTGCTGAGCCCTCCAGGGAGTCTCTCGGCCCAAGTCAAGCAAGAGGCTCTCTCTGCCGGTGTGCCTCAGAGAGGGAGGGTGCTCACACCATGCAGGCACCAGTGAAGGGAGCTTGTTAGGTAGGGGGGTCGTGAAGTACGTGTATTGAGGCTTATAGAAGATGGGTTTTCCGGGTTACGGTTCTAATCTATGCAGGGGGTGGGGGATGTAGCACAAAGAACAGGCTCACAAGTCACAGAGTTAGGAAGGCTAAGAAGTTCCAAGACCTGAAGTCGGCACACTGGATACTCCGGAAGGCTGATGGTGCAGTTTCAGCTTGAGTCTGAAAGTGGAAGAAAATGGAGGCCCAGCCTCAAGGACACCCGGGAGAAAGCATGAGTCTTTGTTCTGTTAGGAGACTGCCTGAGGCCCCACCACCCCTCAGAGGGGAGCCTGCCTTCTTCAGACTACCACTTCCAATGTTGATCTCATCCAGAAACACAGACAAAAGAGAATACTGCTTGACCAACTATCTGGACACTGCGTGACCCAGGAAGATTGGCACATAGAATTAATCATCACAGCAACCCAAATGGAAGGAAGAAAATCTAAGGCATGGCATAGATATCTGAAGTAAGGATATAGGTGTAAACTTGTGTTTATCAACATGATAAAATGCGTGTGTGTGCATGTGCGTGTGTGTGTGTGTCCGCGCATATGCGTGTGTGTGCATGTGTGTGTGTGTGTGTGTGTGTGTGTGTGTGTGTGTATGTTCCCTATCTCAGCTCTCCCAGAAGGGGCTGAGAGCTACAATACCCCAATAGCAAAAAACTCATCTAGCATTCAGATTTGGGTTATCAAATGTCATTTTTCACTGAAAGGGATCGGGATTGATAAGGGAAAAAAGTGGCTGATTTTAGGGCTGGATAGGAAAAGTAAAAAATAAATCTGAAACAATTTGGGCCAAAAAGTAAGAGAGAGCTCAAAAAATGATGGAGCCAGTCAGTCTAAAGGACACAAAGGCAGCCTGAATGTCTCTTCTCTCAATGTCAAATCTCAGACAATTTAAGGACCAAAATAAAAATCAATAATATGGGGCTGAAAATATAGCTCAACAGCCTAAGGGCCTACTTGGCAAGTGCAAGGGCCCAAGTTTGATCCCTTATACTGAAAATAATAATAATAATAATAATAATAATAATAATAATGATGATACATAGCAGTAGAATGTAACTTATTGAATAAAACAGGAGCCAGTGAGTCTAAACAAATAAGCATATGAAATTGAAGGTTTAAAGGTGAGCAAGACATTTACAATGTTTCAGTGCAAAGATATTATGTCTGCATCTTGTACTCTGAATAACTACTACAAAGACAACAATATGCAATGTATTCACTATTGTAACTGTCTTACTAACCTGTTTTGAAACTATCTCATTGCTATTTCTTTCTCAATAAAATTAATTTTAAGAAAACAGTTTCAGTTCAAATCACCATAAAATATCCATCAACTTTAGAAAGGGGAGAAGTAACTTCAGGGCGGAGAAGCCTGCAGACACTAGCTTCAGCCAGTCAATTTCATCATCAGTAATTCAACTCCTTGAAGTCATCTGACTTCTAGGAGGGTAGACAACACTGCTTTTGGAGTATTCCTGCCAAAGACGCACAGTTCAATTCTAATCATGAAGAAGACGCAACAGAAAATTACAGCTGAGAGATATTTTACACAGTAACTGGACTTTTCTATCCTCAAAACTCAAAAGATCATGAATGTCAAGGGAGAAGGGAGGCAATTCAAGAAGACAAAGAGCCAAGACGGTTCTAGACTAGACCCTGTTACTATGGAAGACTTAACTGGGTCAATAAAAGTTAAAAGGGGTCCAAGAGTTAAATCACAGTACTGTGTGCCACTGTTAAGTTTTCTGGTTTTGATGGTTGTATGTTGACTGTGTAGAAGAGTTCCTTGTTCATAAAAGTGTACGTTTCAATGTGTTGGTGAGACATCATGTCACCAGCTCACTTTGAAAGAGTCAGAGAGGAAGGGAATCTTTTCACTGTCCTTACAACTTTTCTGCAAGTTTAAGGGAGAGAGAAAAGGAGAGAATCAGACAAATGGGCAGCAAGCAGGTGGCACTATGCCATCCTCATGAAGGATAGCACTAAAGTTCCCAGGATAAGTTCCCTGTGACGCCAGGAGCTGCCTGAGTTGTCCTGCCTGGTCTCACAACAAAACCCAACTAAGGCTGTGAGTGACTATCCAAGCCAATTCTATATTAAGAACTGAGAAACAGTGCGTTCTTGGTTCACTCCTTCTGTCTCCTGCTTCACTTGCTTAGCCCAGAGCCTACCTGGGACAGAAGCGAACTTGACTAGAACTTGGACACACTGTCAGTTATCGACACCAGGCTCCACGGAAGGGCCAACACTCTGCACGCCAACCCTTTCAGGAGATTTTCTTTTCTTTTCTTTTCTTTTTGGTTGTTTTTGAGGTATGAGGAAACCATTTTTGCTTATTGTCCATGCCTCCTTTGTCATCTGAAGATATAAAAATTCTGTTGTGTTAGTCAGCTTTCTGTTAATGCAACAAAATACTGAAAATAATCGATTTAAAAAGAAGAAACATTCACTTTGGCTCCACTTTGGAGGTTTCAGGCCCTGGTCATTTGGCTCCAGTGCTTTGGGGTCTGTGGCTTCCACAACATCAGGGCAAGGAGTACACGGAACAGCAGCTGCTCAGCTCGTGGCCAGAATGCCCTTCCAGGACATGCACACAACGATCCAGGGCCTCCCATATGGTTTCCAGTGCCATTGTTCCAGTGCCATTGTTCAGGGGAAAAAAAGCTTTAACTCATGGCCTTTGGGGGACATTAGACTTCCAAGAATTTAGAATCCAATAGTCCAAACGCTATAAGTAACCCTGCAAGATCCAGAGGTCTCCTTGCAACAGAAAAATGGAAAGACAATCAAAACATGAACACTGTAAAGTTGAAAAGAAAATATTCTCTTGCAGAAATAACAGGTCACTCTGAGTGGCAACCTCCAATGACCCAAGAGTGTAGAAACAAAGAAGTTGTGAGATCGCAAAGGAAACACTTCACTGGGGACCACCCAGACTTCCATTTAGACAAGGAAGGAAAAGAGACCCTGGCCAAGTCTGGGAATATGCATTTGTTCACTGTAGAGTCGAGGAATGTCAAGCCTGGAGGAGTGTCACAACAGGCTGGTACTCCAGGGCACAGAGTTGACTTCCGTCCTTCAGACTTATTTTTCCAACTAAATTCCTGCAACCGAAACCTCACTCTTCCCTAGTCTCCGCCTCATCTCCAATGCTACATTCCAGGACTGGCCTTCACCAAGAGGACGGACAACAGGCACAAAGCAGCGCAGGCCCGGGGCTGAGAAGTCATGAAAGAAGTACCTACAGAGAGCCACAATCTGCTCACAGTAGGTGATGGAAGAAGGGGTCACAAGAAGAAGTCACTGAGATGTCATCCCTCACACCACCAGAGGCATCAAGTCCCACATTTCACCTTTAGCCTGAACCCTTCCTTCCATTGCCAAGAACATCTACTCCAGCAGAGAGGGGCAATCTGAGATCATCATACAACTGGAGGCCCCGGGATGCCTTCAGTGAAGACACCAGACTATAAATAAATGATAAAACATGAGAGAAAGGTCAGGCTCCAGGAAAACACTCCTTATAAATCCTTTTGAACTTCATTGATTCATCTAGAAGCAGATTAAGTGTAAAATGCTGGCCTTAAATTGGGTTCAGCCAAACTTTATACAGCTCCAGGGCTTTCTAGAAGGACTGTATTCTTTCAAAGGAAGTGGGCTGGGAAGTGTAGCACTGGTAGACAGTCCTGGAAGGAGGGGAGATGAGCTAGTTTCATCAACCTAGAAGGTCAAATCCACCTGTAAAGAGTAACTCACCCATTTAAGTGCTGTTTTTCTGTTTTGTTGTGGTTTAGTTTGGTTTGATTTGATTTGATTTGGTTTGCTTTGCTTTGATTTGGCTTGATTTGGTTGTTTTTTTGGTATTAGTAAGTAAACTGGAACCCTTTGCCCTGAGCTATATCCAGCCCTTTTTTATTTTAAGATAGGGTCTCCCTAAGTCACTAAGCTGCCTAAGCGCAGCTCAAATTTGTAGTCCTGCTTCAGCCTCGTAGAGGGTGGGCAGCGTTACAAGAGTGCGCCATGCACCCATCCAGGTGCTGACTCTGGGCAGTACCGTATACAGTGGCGCAAATGGTGTGGTTGTGTTGTGGTATCACAGAGCTGTGGCAATGAGCAGAGTTTTCTCTTAGTGCACTTTAAGGAGTAGGCAGGAGAAAATTTTCAGTTTGCAAAATGCAAGTAGTTTACAGTTTGGGTAGTAGAAAGAACTTGGTATGGCTTTGGCCATTTTTGTGGCAGTTTTCTCCCATCTGTGAGGTGGAGACAACGATAGTATCTAGGGCTAAGTGAACAATAAGGACTAGACATGATGATGCACATCAAGTTCTCAGCACGATGCCTGGAACGTGTTGGTTTCCCCATGACGTTAGTCGTTATCACCGTGATTATAACCAGCATTACTACTTATGTGGGGTGAACGATACTTGATAATTTTCTCGAGGGAGCTAAAGGAGGCAACATGGGTTAGAAAGGACTTGCTCATGTTGTAGTGCTGCTAAGTGAGAGCCAATAGAGTCACCTAGAAACTATTATTAAGAAATACTCTTGGGGGTCGGGGAGATGGCTCAGTAGAATAAGCACTTGTCTGGCAAGCACAAGGGCCTGAGTTCAATCCCCAGTTATGCAAAAAGAAAAAAGAAATACTCTTACATCTAAAAATGAGTTACAAATTAAAAATGACCTCTGTCCTCTGACAACAGGACAAGATAGCCAGAAAGACCAGCCCTTGAATATTGGCCAAGAAGGCAGTGTCGTAGGCAGATCAGCCATTCATTCATCATTAAATAACTATTTCTGAGCACTTACTATATTCAAGCTCTATTCTTGGCTGGAGGTACAGTACAAGCTCTTGTACTTATAAACTAAGTGAGAAAAAGTCAAGAGTTAAGAGAAAAAGAGGCTAGGAAAAGGCTTAAACTGTGCCTGAAACTGGAAGTACGACACAGTTATTGTGGAATTTTCTGCTGGTTCTTTGAATATCCTTCAAATACCGAAATCTAGGAGTGGAGTCAGAAAAAAATAAAAGACACTGGGGCCAGTCAGGCCAAGGCTTGAGTTTTACACACTGAGATTTGATATAACCTTGCTTTATGCCTAAGACTTCTGAGCAACAATTTCCTTGCTTATAAAGGAGCACAGTAATAATTTCTTTTGAGAATGCCACAAGGATTAAAATTACATATGTCAAGCACTTAGTTTTATGACAAATATAATGGCATGCCTTCTGTAAAGTAGTGCTGCTTTTCTACTTACATCATTTGCATTCCTGGACATCATTTCTTAATGAAATCATGTTAAAGGTTGGTAAAGTTCCTTTGAAATATTGTGTTGTCCTAACTGAGGAAATCAAAGGTAAGAGATGTCTACTCAAGATTTGGGGTGTAGGGAGCCACAGACAATGAGCTTCTGAGGGTTTGCGTGGTGCTGACAGTTTAGTGCTGGTTACAAGTCTGGACCAAAACTGCTGCCTTAGCGTGATCTGTGTTTGTGAAGAGAGCATTCCTTCGGGTCGTAGGGGCCGTGCTGGGCAAGAAGAAATCTCAGAGGCACACACCGAAGTCTGGTAATAAGAAGTCCATTGAGATCGCCTTCCAGAAGCTGACATGCAGGTGCCTGCTTGCTCCTCACCCTCTCCTTGACAGGCCTGTGTTATTTCTCTTTATATGTTTTACACTTAAGAGCTGGGTGCAAAACCCTTCTATGATTTTTGTTGCTAATGTTTTGCTTAGTACTTTGTTTACTGTGTTTTGTTTTGCTAACAAAATACTCAAGACTGTATGATCTATTTTAAAAAGAGGTTATTTGATTGAGAGTTTTATACACTGAAAATCTGAGATCCGGTGCCAACCTGTCTCAGTCTCTGATAAGAACCTTCTGCAACATTAAAATATGGTAGGTGATGGGAGGGAGAAGGAGAGGAGGAGTAAGAGAGGAGGAGACAAGAGGGTAAACTGAGGGGCCGGGGAGATGGCTCAGTGGAATAAGCACTTCCCTGGCAAGCGCAAGGGCCTGAGTTCAATACCTGGTTCCACCAAAAAAAAAAGAGGGTAAACTGAGTCCAACCTGCTTAATAGCAACTGTTCACACAATAACCAGTCTGGTTCTGTGAGATCTAACCCTGTCTCTGAAGACGGGCATTAATCCCTACCAAGAGGGTTGCTTCTCAGTGACCCAAACACAGGTCATCATGTTGTAAAGGTTCCATCCTACCTCAACACTGTCACACTGGGAACCGAGTCTCCAACACATGAAACTTTGAAGAATCAACCATATCCAAACCCTAGCACTGTTGAGGCTGAGAACTGCTTTCACTTTCATTGTGGTATTCTATACATAATAAGAATTAGCATGTTAATGATGCTTAAATGTACAGTTCAGTGGGATCAAGTTCACCTACATTGTGGTGCTATGACTGCATCTTTTGAGCCTCAGTTTCACAAGACTGAAGGCCGTGATCCCATGGCAGAACACTTGCTGTCCCTGTGCCTGCACTCTCAGCCCCTGGATCACTCTGAGTTCTGTTCTACAAAATCCGGCACTTTGATTTTTGCAGCAAGAGTGATTTGGGCACAAAGCTGAAGCTCGAGGCTGTTGCACTGTCACCTGTCACGTGGTACACGGATAGCAGGAAGCCTAACTTCTTTCACCTGTTTCTGACACACACCACTCAGGGTATGACTCCAGCAGAGCCTCACTTGGCCACCATCTGCCTTTCTGACCCTGCCTGACTCCACAGGACAGCTGGGATCTGGCAGAGAAAGTGTTGCTGGGTTGCTGTTCCTGGCCCAGGAAGGCAGGATTTACTGCCTAACATAGCAAGAGCAGGGCAGAGCTCCTACTTCTTTTCTCAAGGCCTTTGCTAATACTCTGTGGGGCGCTCCAGGAAGTCGCTCTGTGCTTAGCTATCTGTCAGGAACAAGAACAACAAATCTGCTTCTATCTCGTTTCTTGTTGGTGATTCATCTGACCCCATATTCTCTCAGGTTGTCCAGATCTAAAATGCTAACCCTATTTTAGAAAGCCGGTCTGAATTTTAATAATAGATGCCAGCCGCTCTGTTAGATGACCCGAAGATCACTAGCGCCAGGATTGATCAGTAGAGATGAGAGGTGGGGATGCCACTGGGACCCTTGCCAGGGACCATGCCTGCAAAGTTCCTAAAGGGCCAGCTATACAGGAACACCAGCAGGACAAAAGCATTCATTAGTGTGACCTAAGACTCCATCCTAGAGCTCTGTGCTGTCCCAAGTGGTTAGTTTACAAGCTTATTCAAAACAAGTCTGGAAAGGGCCAGCCTGATAGGCCAGCAGACTAAAGCGCCTGCTTAGGCAGAGTGCAGGGACCAGGGTTTGATCCCTGGCATGCTAGGCCAGCCCCACCCCTGGGGTGTGCTGAGACAGCGACTGAGACTGAGCATGGTGGTGTGCACCTGTAATCCCAGCATTTTGGAGGCTAAAAACAGAACGATCACTACAAGTCGTATCTATGCACTGAGACCCTGCCCTAAACACAGAAAAGAAAACAAAAGTCTGGAGAAAACCTGGAAGCACCTTTCCATGCCCTCTTTCCTCATTGTCAAGCCCTGGTGTAGGCCATCTCCAGAAACCAGGGGAAGCACTGCGGAGATCAGGGACAGGCAAACAGAAGGAAAGAACCACCAAGGAAAGATAGCATCCTTTCTTCCCTCATATAGTACTTTTCTCTCTGGTGATAGGAGCCAACTCAGATGGACCTGTGGGCTCTAACTACCCTCACTCATATCTGAGTTCCTCTTCATTCAAGATTAGGAGTTACCAGTCTTCTCTTTTGAGTTTGAAACCAACAGGGCTCCTAAATGTCTGGTCATGAGATACCTCGAAGATTCAGGGAAGAAATAAATGTCTCTCACCTTGAAGAAAACTTCAAGAAGGGGTCTCAGGGACACAAGTATGTCTTTCTTTGTCCTATAGTTTCTCAGCTGTCATAGTAGCTAAGAATATTATGAACATTTCTTTGGATCTCAACATAAATATTTCCAATAAGACTCTACCGAGGTTTATACACTATACACTAAGTGCTTATGTGTTCAACAACACAATATGGGT
Source organism: Octodon degus (assembly GCF_000260255.1). Lineage (NCBI taxonomy): Eukaryota > Metazoa > Chordata > Mammalia > Rodentia > Octodontidae > Octodon > Octodon degus. The sequence continues at coordinate 7,739,891 of NW_004524712.1, read as the reverse complement.
AAGAGATGCTGTGTTTGCCTTATCTCTCACTTTAGCAAATGAAAGTGTGGCCACTGGGTTCTCCTCATTCTTGACTGTGGATGTTCATCCTGTGGCTTCTCTAACAAATTTTACCCTGACTTTCATATCCAATTTCAGCTCTCGCCCACTAAGTTCCTAATAAAGCATCAGCCCCTTCTTTGTTATACTGGGCCCTTGACTTTGGCCACGGGTCCACTCAGTTTCCTTTACCAAGTATCTTGGCATCCACATGGCTGCACGAGGAGTCCAGGTCATGCATTCAACATATTTCCCTCCCAGACAAGACATGTAGCGCCACGTCAGGCAGGGAATGCCTCCTTCTTGTAAAGAGAATCCTCATCTCATTCTACTTAGACTCTTATTATTGGATCACTGGAGAAATATGTCTAAATAGCAACACAAGTAAGAAAAATGTACAGATTTAATTTCCTGAAAGATTAACATAAGGATACATCTGCCAGTCAAAAACTGCCATATTCTTCATGTAAAGTACTGGAACCAAACACAGAGCTGACATCCTCCTTAGCGTGGTTTGGCTGAACCTGGAGTGATCCTTGATTCACTTTCATGTATTCAAGAGAAGTGTCCATACAGGACGAATCATTAAAACAACAAGGCATGTCCCCTCAGTAAGGAAAGAGGATAATCTGTTGTTGTGGCCAACAGAATAAAAGGCAAGAAATGTGCTCAAATTCTTAAAGATTTCTTACATGTCTAAGAGCAGAAATGGGACTGATGGGCAGGTATTGCATTTCCATACTACAAAAGAGTTTCTAGCAGAACTGTCTGAAAGCTGAACTGGCTGTTCCATGGCAGTGGGAGTGTTGAAACAATCCTAGAGGATAGCTTGACACAAACACCGTAAAAGCCATCCTAATGCTGAGAGATAGCTTTACCTAGATATCCAAACTCTATACAATGGCATACACTTCTACTCATTACCTTCTGGGCAACTGAAGAAGTGTCTTGTCTCACCCATAAAGCAGTTCTCAGAGTAGGAAGCAAAATTTTCAAAGCAGAGTACACAGTTTCTGGGAATCAAAAGTAGGGGTAAAGGGTGTAGAGAGGGAGAGACACTGGAGTGGAGCTCCTCACAGGAAACACAAGAGGGGATGTTGGCGGGGAGGATGTCACAGGCATAACTGGAATGCAGTTCTCAAGAGTTTCAGGAGTTTGATGGCCCTGAGAGGGATTTTATAAGGAAACTTTCACCATAAAATGAAAAGACAAACCTCACACAGGAATTTATTGCTTATAAACCAAAGCCTGGGAAACTAAGCATGGAGAGCAGGGATCAACCTGCCCTCTCCTCAGACTTGCCGTATCAAGTCAGTAGGCATCTTGATTTTGAGTGACAGAGATAGAGTAACCCCTCAAAGTACCTTTGAGCTCTACCTCTTTTACCTTCTGATTTATTGTTTCCATGACCCACAAGCAAATAGAAGTAGAGGAGTAGACCACCATAGAAAGCCAAGACTCTGAGGATGGCCCCTGTGGCTTGTCAGTGACCAAGAAGGATGTACAAGATGGGGTCTGCTATGGTTTAGATCTAAAATACCCCCCAAGGCAAGTAAGAACTGGACAGGCACTGGGCGACTCTGTACCTCATGGAGGAAAACAAGTAAACATGAACAAAGGAGATCCTAAGAATCAGAGAAGCAAGATGTCATGCAAACTTGCCAAGAGGAGCACAAGAAGAAGCACCCAGATGTTTCCATTAACTTCTCAGACTTTGCTAAGAAGTGCTCAGAGAGGTGGAAGACCATGTGTGCTAAAGCAAAACGAAAATTTGAAGGCATGGAAAGAGGGGGAAAAGCTCATTATAAAGAGAAATGAAATTTATATCCCTCCTAAAGGAGAAACAAAAAAGAAGTTCAAAGATTCCAATGATCCCAAGAGGCCTCCTTCTGCCTTCTCTTGTTGTGTTCTAAGTGTCACCCAAAAATCAAAAGAGAACATCCTCGCCTCTCCACTGGTGATATTGCAAAGAACTTAGAGAAATGTGGACTAATACCGCAGCAGGTGGCAAGCAGCTAGACAAGAAGAAGGCTGCCAAGCTGAAGGAAAGGTATGAAAAGAGCAGCGCTGCCTGCTGGACTAAAGGAAAACCTGACGCAGCAACAAAGGGAGTTGTCGAGGCTGAAAAAAGCAAGAAAAAGAAGGAAGATGAGGAGGATGAGGAAGATGAGGATGAAGTGGAGGAGGAAGAGGAGGAGGAGGAGGATGACGAGGATTGTATTAGTTACTCTTCTCTCGTTGCTGGGACAAATACCCGACACTCAAACTGAGGGAAGGAAAGGTTTATTGAGCTCACAGTTACTGGAAGTTTCAAGACACTGGAGGAGAGGGGGCGCTGCCATGTCCGGGGTGACCCTCTCCACACCTCTCAGAAAGCACAGGCCAGCCAGTTTAACAGTTCGCACCTCTCTGGCCCCGCCCTGGTCCTCTGGCCCCGCCCCTCATGCCCCTCATGCCCCGCCCCTGACTGCTCCTCCAGCCGCATCTGCCCCACGACCAACATGAGCTTTGGGAGGACAACTAGACACAAACAGTAACAAGGATGATGATGAATAAGATGGTTCTAGCGCAGTTTTTTTTCTTGTTTATAAATCATTTAACCCCCCTAAATACAACTCCTTTTGAAGAAAAGAAAATTGAAATGTAGGGCTGTGTAGGATTTGTTTTTAAACTGTACAGAGTTTTTGGGGTTTTTGGGGAGTTTTTTGTATAGTTAACACACTACCGAATGTGTCTTTAGACAGCCCTGTCCTGGTGGTATTTTCGATAGCCACTAACCTTGCCTGGTACAGTACGGGGCTTGTAAATTGGCGTGGAAATTTAAAGCAGGTTCTTGTTGGTGCACAGCACAAATGAGTTATATACAGGAACAGTAGTTTTTCATCTTCAGGTGTCTCTGATGCAGCTTATATGAAGTAACTGTTGTTCTGTTAACTGAATGCCACTCTATAATTGAAAAAAAAAAAAGCAACTGCTTTGTTGACATTCTGAATGCTTCTAAGTAAATACAATTTTTTTTTAATTAAAAAAAAATCCCCCAAAAGGATCCTGCTTAGAAACAAGCCCTTTGGAAGGTGTCTTCTTTTTCTCGTCGCTGAGACAAAATACCCAGCATCCAAGTTAAAGAAGGAAGGTCTATTGGGCTCACAGCTGTGGAGCTCTCCATTCGTAGCTGGCAGGCTCCAAGGCAGGGTGGCACGCGGCAGAGGGCACTGCAGGGGAGGAGCTGCGCATGGCAGGCTGAAGGCAGAAAGGCAACCAAGTCGCAAAGAAGCAGCAAGTGAAAAGCCAGGACCACGGCAGCCCTCTTCTGCCTCTTATTTTAACTCAGGCAGATAGCGCTCACATCCCTAATCCTAGCATCACACCCTGAGTCAGCCCCAGCATCATATCCTCGATCCTCCAGAAAGCCCCACCTGTGACTGCATGGGGCTCTGGAGGACATTTAGATGCAATCCATAATGGAAGGTAATTGGATATGAGGGTCCTACACCCAGCAGTGGGTTAGTCCATTAATGAGTTCATAGCCGTTCAGGGGTGAGGCTTAGTCAGAAGAGGCAGGTCCACAGGGGCAAGGCCTGTGTACTCCTAGACATCCTGGAGAGGCTCCATAGCTTCTCCCTGTCCTCTCTGCTTCCCAGCTACCCTGACAAGAGCAGCTTTCTTCCCCCATGCCTTCTACCGTGCTGCTTCGGCCTTGGAGCTTGGTGACATGGGCTGAGCCCACTGAAACTGAGCCAAAATAAACCTCTCCTTTAAATTCCAGGTGCCAGGAACTGCATGTCAGCAGTGGAAAGGTGACTGAGATACCGTCCAGAGCTTGTGCTGGGCTTTGCAGGACCAAGCCCACCTGCTGGTCCCACTTGAAAGCATCTGACTCACCAGAAGAAATCCTCCTGCAAAGCCACAATGTGGCCCAAGAACTGACCCTTTCTCCTTTCACAATAAACCACTTCCTACTCTTACCCTAATTCTTCCTCTGTAGTTTTGGGAGAGATGCACACAATATGCTCAAGTTATGAATCCATGCTTAGAATCATAGAATAAGAGCCAGCGGTGCATGGTAGTAAAACCCTAGAGCCCCACTGCCTGGATGAGAACCACATCCATCATTTACTAATGACTGACCTTAAGCAAGTTCCTTCACTTTTCTGTGCTTTGGTTTCTTCACCTATATAAGGAAAATAATGGTATCTACCTCGTAAGAGCATTAGGCAAGTTACATTACAGAATACTAGCACAAGTTTATTACAGCTTAGTACCATGACCATGTATGGAAATACTAAATATATATGAACAACTATCACACCATTTTAGAATTTGAGAAATAAAGGGAGCACAGACAAAACTGCACATAATGTACAATGTAGAAGGGCTTGTGTGGTCTCCCATTGAAGTAATTATTCCTTTGGTCAGTCCCATTTTTTGGGATACCAAATATGTCTTAGTTTACAGCAGAGTAAGATCTGTTGTTATTGTTATGGTTACCTTCTTGATTTTGTAAGGAAATTTTATCTTTACTTTTTTCTTTTTTTTTTTTTTTTTAGTACTGGGAATCGAACTCAGGACTTTGTGCTCACTGGGATGCCACCGTGCCACTGAGCTATATCTCCACTATATCCCCAGCCTTATCTTTACTTTATACTGGCTTTGTTTTGTAATAATTATAAAGTAGACTTTAGTTTTAATGTCCTTCTCCCTTATTCTTTCCATCAAAAGGGCATGGAATGCAATTTTGGGCTCCCATAGATGAGAGAGGCAACATTTAGTGATAAAACACGCTGGAAATTTATCCAGTTCTTCTTACCTGATTCCAATATATTTATTGAAGTATTCTCAAGGTATGTAAGGAATTATTTCTTAAATGAATGCATGTTTCTCTCATACACATAAATGTATGTCTGTTTTGTACATTTTCTCCTTTCTGTAGAAACCACATCTATGGCGCTGGGCATATACGGATGTGCTGGATGATGTTTTACGGAAGCATGACCATTCTCATAAGACCCACACAGTCCCCTTCAGCTGACTCTTGTCTACACAGCTTGGGGTCAGGTCTGACCCCAAGGGCCATCATATCTGAGCAGGTCTGCCGCTAGTTGCAGGACTTGTGGGAAATTACCTTTCCTCTGACCTGGCTTCACCTGAGGCCACACGGTTTGAGAACAGGAAACTCAAAGGACCTCAAAACCTGAAGCCAGTCTTCTCTCTTCAGAAAAAGGATCCTGCTTCATGCAGTGAGGGTGGCTGCCTCACAGGAGCTGTATACTTCTTCAAGCCACGTCCTCTGAGAGGCCCAAGGAGCCTCAGTCAAGTTCCTGAGCTTCAACGCTCAGTTGTTACACAGGTCTCCGCCAGGAGCCTAGTAGGTGCCAGGCACTATGGGACACGGGGAAGTGAAACCAAGTGAGGTCAGTCAAGGAGACAGAAGAAGTGCAGAGAGCCCTCAGAAAGCAAGAATACTCCAGTCGTGCTCTCCAGCCCTCTCTGTGCCCCGCCTTCTTCATATTGAAATGTTCCCTCAACTTTCCCTTGGCCTCCTTCCCTCTTTAAAATACAATTCCCAGAAAATAACTTGTTTATACACTTATTTATTCAACAAATATATGTTGAACACCAACTGGACAGTACCTATTGTGCACCAGGTACTGTAACAGGGAAAATTTATATCTCTCTTTAAGGAGTATTTGCATTCCGAGGCTATTTTCTCTCATACTTTTAAAAATTGAGTTATATTTCAAATACCACAAAATTCACCTGAAAGGTATAGCGGTTATTATATTCACAAAATTGAACAACCATCACCACTATTTAATTCCAGAAATTTTACATCATTACAAAAAGAACCCCTGCATCTATTAGTAGTCATTCTCTAATTTCTCTTTCCTTCGGCCCTTGAAAACCACAAATTAACTTTCTGTCTCTAGGCTTTTGTTTATTCTGGACATTCCATACGAATGGAATCATGCGTGACCTTTTCGGTATGGCTTCCTTCATTAGCATAATGTTTCCAAGGTTACTCTTGCTGCAGCATTCATCAGTACTTCATTCCATCTCATGGCTGAAGAACATGTCATCATAAGGATACGTTACATTTTGTTTATTCATCAAATTATGAGCATTTCGATTTGCTCCATTTCTTGGCTGTTATGAATAATGCTGTCATGAACATTTGGGCACATTTTTGTGTGGCTACATGTTTTCAGTTCTCTTGGGTATAAACCTGGGAGTGGAATTTTCAGGTCATACAGTAACCGTACACTTAATGTTTTGAAAGATTGCCAAGCTTTTCAGAAGTAGTTGTACCAGTTTGCATTCCCACAAGCAAGAGATGAGGATTTCTATTTCTCCACATCATGGCCAACATAGGATTGTCTGACTTTTTTAACTCTAGCATTCCTGCTGTGTATGAAGTAATTAATAGCTCACTGTGATTTTGACTTGCTTTTACCTAATAGTTAATGATTTTACCATAGTTAACAATGCTGACCATCTTTTTTTGGCATTTTAATCATTTGTATATCTTTGTTTTATATTTTAGGGAAGGGTCTACAGGGTATTCAGGGTCTCACAACTAGATCGAACTCCTAGTAATCCACCTGTTTATAACCTCCCAAGAGCTGGAATTACAGGTGCGTGCCACCATGCCCAGTCTCAATCACTATCTCAGTATGCCCCAGGGGTGAGGAAAGCACAGCAGGCCTGGGGATCAAGCCCCCAGCCCCTGTGCCTGCTTGCAGGTGCTTTCATCTGCTGAGCTATTTGGCCGGTCCTACATATCTATTTTGGAAAAATGTCTATTTGTGGGTCAGTGAGATAGCTCAACAGACTAAGCACCTGCTTAGACAATCACAGGGACCAGAGTTCGATCTGGGTACCACACAGCTCTGGCCCTACATGCTCCATGCTGGCCTGGCCCTTGGGCATGCTGAGCAAGCCACCAAGACCAGGCATGGTGGGCTGGTGAGATGGCTCAGTGGTTTAAAGCACCTACTTAGAACAAGCTTAGCAAAGCACAGGGACCGTGGTTCAATCCCCCAGCACCACATGCCAGCCAGCCCCGCCCCCTGGTGGGCTGAGCTGGCCACACACACACACATACACAATAAATAAATAAATAAATAAATAAATAAATATTTAAAAAAAAAAAAAAGACCAGGCATGGTGACACATACCTGTGACCCAGAGCTGGGGAGGCTGAAAACAGGAGGATCACTATGAGTCCAGGCTATGCAGTGAGAACTTGTGCCAAATACATTTTTTAAAAAAGAAAAAAATGTCTGCTGGTCTGTCTACATATCTTTTGCCCACTTTTTAATTGAACTACTTGTGTTCTTGTTGATGAGTTAAAAAAAAAAATTCTGGATACTAAATCCTTACAGGATATGTTATTTGCAAATATGTCTTCCCATCCTATAGCTTGTATTTTCCCTGTCTTTTTCAATTTTTTAAAAATAATGTATTTAATTATTTATTTGGTACAGGGTCTCACTACACAGCTTGGACTCATAGTGATCCTCCTGTCTCAGCCTCCCCAGCTCTGGGATTACAGGTGTGCACCACCATACCTGGTTTCGGTGGCCAGCTCGCCCCACCTGGGATTCTGGGCCAGCACAGCATATGGTACCAGGGATCAAACTTGGGTCTTTACCCTTGCCAGGGAGATGCTTAGACCACTGAGCTACCTCCTCAGCCTCTATTTTCTCTGTCTTGATGGTGTCTTTTGGGGCACCAATCTGAGTATTATTTTTTTCTTTGGGTGCTTGTGGATTCTGTAAGAAATCACTGCTAATATCAGAAGTGGTTGACTTGAGCCTTTTAAAGCTCAGCATATTAATTACTACTGGATTCAGACTCACATGGAAATGTAAAGGAAAAAGAACAAAATTGGAAGATTGATGCTGTTTCAAATCATACTACAAAGTTAAATATTGGAATATTTTGCTGAATTCATGCACCTACAATATTTAATTGACAATGGAACACCCTTCTCTGACAAAACTAACCAAATAAGGGGGATACAAGTGAATGACCATTTTGTATCTGTATATTCAAAATCATTAGGATAGATATACAGCTGCATTCTCTTAATTCAATGAAGAGAGATTTGTTCTAAAAGTGTTTGTGGATAGGATATTATGTCTGTATCTTGTACAACGAATAACCATGAAGACAACAATATGCAATGTATTAATTCTTGAAACTGTCCTACTAATCGGGTTTGAAACTGTCTCATTGCTACTTGTTTCTCAACAAAATTATTTTTGAAAAATATAAAGGAAGAAAGTTGTATGAGTACAAAGAAGACAAAAAGAGCTAAACAATCACATTAATAATACAAATGCTCTTGGCCAAGCAGTGGCTGCGACTCATCCACATGGCTGACACTGACAAAGGTTCTACAATCTGAGGTACAGGATCTCAGGATAAATCCTGAGGGGATTTCACTGACCTTATCAGACCCAAAAGCTACAACTCTTGTTGCGTAGGTCCTGCTTTACCTTCTTCTTAACCATCCAGCAGAAAAGTATAAAAACGAAGTATAAGAAGTAAAGCCATGCTGTTATGCTGAGCTGTAGGGGTCAACAATTTCTGACATTGCCAGTTAAACAGAAGACCCAATGCTATTATGGGCTACTGGACTCTTTTAGAATATTTTGCTGAGTTAACACACCTATAATATTCAAATATAGAGCTTAACCAAAAAAGGGGATACAGATGTATGTCCATTTTGTATCTGTGTATTCAAAGTGGTTAGGATAGATATATAGTTACATTCTCTTAATGAATAGAAGGATTTCTTCTGATGGTGTTTGTAAATAGGATATCATGTCCACATCATATACAGCAATTAACCACTAGGAAGAATATATGCAATGTGTTAATTATTGAAACTGTCCTACCAATTTGATTTGAAACTGTCTCGTTGCTATTTGTTTCTCAATAAAATTATGGGAAAAAATAATAAATAAATAAAGGAAAAAAATCATGTTAATAATACAAATGCCCACCAGGCGAGGCAACTTCTTTGCACACTGGCCTATGTAGCTGGTCTGGCTGGCACATTTTTGCTATGGAGTTGGACTTAGTAAGCTATCAAAGACAGATGCCATTATACATTGAGTTAATTAGACTAACATCTCTTGTTCTGATTACATCATTACCAGTACCAAGTACTCTTAGACAAATACATGGGCAGCTCAAATCAAGACAAATATCTGGATCTTTGATACTTATCTTTCTCATTTTAAATTAATAAACTATGCTATATTATATAAAAAAGAAATCACTGCTAAATCCAAAGTGATAAAGATTTTTGACTCTAAGAATTAAATAGTTTTTGCTATTACATTTAGGCCTATGACCCGCTTCTAATTATTTTTGTATATGGTGTGAGGTATGAGCCTTTTTTTCATGTAGAGACCAGATTGCATTAGTACTATATACTAAAGAAACTACTCAGTGTTCATGAACTGTCTTGGCATCACTGTTGAAAATCAAGTCACTATAGCAGTGAGACTTTGTTTCTAGACCCTGAGTTCTGTTTCTTGGATTCATACATCTATCTGTGTGCATATATTCCACCACACAGGCTTGATTGCTGTAACTTTGTAGTATGATTTGAAACTTAGCATCAATCTTCCAATTTTGTTCTTTTTTCTTTACATTTCCATGTGAGTCTGAAACAGCTAATTAATGTCTGCAATAAAAGAAAAAGATACATGGGCTTTGGATGGAGACTTCATTAAACCTATAAATCAATTTGGGGTGTATCATCATTTTAGTAATATTGTCTCCCAAACCATGAAATGGATATAGTTCCATTTACTTAACCATTGTTTAACTTCTTTTCCCAATACTGTATAATTATAATGTACAAGTCTTACACTCTTTTGTGTAGTTTTATTCTTTTTTATGCTCAGTACCTAGACTAGTTCCATATACATAATAATATCCAATAGTTATTAATAGAGTATATTAACCAAAGAAGGAAAAAGGAGATGGGAAGTGTTTAATTCAGGGTTTTCTCTATGTCCCAGAATCATATCAGCAGGATGTGATTTATTCTGCCCACTTATAATACCCACTTAGTGCCTGGCAATTCACTGACACTCAATAAATATTCACTTAATGGGTGGGCAAATGAATAAATAAGTAATGTAAGGTTCTATATCTGGGGATGTCTGAGTAAGACCATGTGGCCAAATCTATAATAGGAAACACCATATGTTGAGCAGTTCAGCTCTGTCTCAGTGGTTAATAGTGCCATCAGTTCCATCTCACTGTATGGAAAATAATGTCCCCCAAGGTCACAGTAAAACTGTGTCACTACAATGCCAACAGTTCTACAATGAGTGTTAGAACTAATGGTCTTTCTTAGAGCCTTCTTTTTATTTGTGTCACTTCAGCTGGGGCCAGGCACGGAATGGCAGGCCACGCAGGCTGCCCAGATGAGCTGGCACTGCCTGGCCTCTTCTGCTTTGACTCTTACCCGGGAAGCGATCTAGGTCTGTGTAAGTCTGCAGGCACAGTGAAAACATCGAACGTGGACACTATGTGAAAAGTCATCAGAACTCAAACTCCTGCTCACTCTTTCTTATAAAGAAATCTTCAGTGTCCCCCCTTCCTACGCTGACAATCTCAGAACATTACAGATTGAAACATTACAGACTCTCCAAATATGCATTTAATTCTGTCTTACTCAAGCAATTAAATAAATAATTGTATTGTTATTAGAAACATATTTGAAAATTTTAATGACCATAAAGGAGATTTATAGTGATTACAGACTTGCTAATCCTCAATAAATATGTTTTTAATTGGGTTAGCGTTTTATATACAATAACTGTCTACTAATTCTGGGATGGATTTTATAGGAATGACAGAAACTGTTGCAGTCAGTTTGTTTTCCCTGGGGCTCTTTAAATTACACTTTAATATTGGAGACTAAAACAGGAATTTTCTACCCTGCTGAGAATGAGAAGGAGGACAGCAATGACAAGAAGGAGCAGGTGGTTTAAGGTAGTTGGGAAGATTCTGGACTAAGAATCGGGAGACCAGAGTCTGCCCCTGCCTCTGCTTCTGTGGCTTTGGCCAGGTCACCTAACCTTTCTTAGTCATGGGTTTCTCACTTGTCAACTGGGGATAATCCGACGTAGGTGACCTCACACTTGTGTGATGAGGAATCTGGTCCAGGAGTGCTGGAGAAATGCTATGACAATCATACAGTGCTGCAGGGTGAGGTGGAAGGGGATGCAGTGCCAACGCGGTGCGCCTAGCAGAGCACCTTGGAGCCCCTCGGACCCTCAGCCTCCCATGTGCACAATGTGAGCCATGATGCTGATACTTAGAGAGTGTTAAGGAGTTGACAAGTTTAACGAAATAGTGTGCAAGAAACTTCTCAAAGAACCGAGCACATAATCAGCATCAAAATGTGTTGTTTCCACTTTCAATCCATTAGGCATGCACATGCTTTCACAAGATGAAATCCTAGACATTTGGGAAACTGTCAAAATGGCACCATCCCGCTCTGATGGGAGCAGGCCCATGTTCCACAACCCAACCCCTTTGCACCTTTCCATTGCTGCTTGATCAAAAATCACTGACAAAGCTCCAGTTAACATGCTTAGCCTAATGTGCTGGATGGAAAGGAGGCCGCCAAACTAGCTGTGGACTATGGGAGGAGACTGCATTTGACTTGGTTACCATTCTACCAGGAGAAGGGCAGGGTGAGATGGAGACTTTGACCAACAGAACACTCACCACTAAGCAGTGTCTGTCTGAGGAAGATAGCTTGGAAATGACTTCTCATTCTTAACCATCCAGTTGTTCACTGTCTGCTCTGGATAAAATGCAAGGAGGCCTGTAGATGCCCAAATCCTAGAATTGTGTCTGTCCAGGCTTTTCCAAGAGTCTTCAAACTTCCCAGAAAACCTCTCCAGCTGAGCAAGAACATGTACAGCAAAGCAGAGCCCCAGCAGAAGGCCTACACAGGAAGGAAAAGACAGCCAAAGCCCAGGAAGCCACTGCAAAGCACATTTGTCCTTTAGCTCTTTGACCCAACAGGATTCTGCTGACACCTCCACCCTTGCCCCTCAACACACACACACACACACACACACACACACACACACACACACCATCTCCACTACCACCACACACTCCTCCAAGGACAAGTTGCAGAGAAATGCCAGGTATGCTTATAAAACAGCCAAAGAGTTAAATACTCAAGAATGTTGTGGCCAAACCAATGACCCATTTCCCACCCTGCAAAGCCCAGGGAAGGAGAAGGGGACAGAAAAAAAAAAAAAAGTGAGAGGGAAACAAACCCAAATTACTAAGTTCCTTTCATTAAATAAATAAACTCCTTCTGACAGTACATCCCTTAGAGTCCTGGGATGCCATCAGTCCTGGGAAATGACTTGAGAAATAAAAACAGTAAAGATCCCCTGGTCTTGATTACAGTATAGGAGTGGTGTCGAGACCATTCACTCCACTGAGAATTCAGGAAAGAACTAGTAAAAAGGGACAGTGAGTAATGGATTGGCAAGGATTGGAAGAGGGAGCCACACAACAGGACATTGCATTTTTATTTCCAGCCCTGTCACATCTACTTCTGATGAGAAATGGCTGTGCCTAAGTAGCCAGACTCACCCTCCAGCCCCTATTGCCTCTGCCTTAGTGCAAAGTCTGTGACTTTGTAAAGTGTGTCACCTCTTTCTGTCCTCCCCACCCTGCCTAGTCCCCCCGCTGCATCCCCTCACTGAATGGCAGCCTTGCCAAGCAGCCCATCAAGCTCCTGATTCCGTCATCCTCTTCCTTCCTTCTCAGCCCATAACCAATGGACTGCCGGCTCCTGCCCATTCTACTCAGACACACATTCCAATCCAGCCTACTCCTGAGACCTGCTGCCACCAGATTAATTCAGAACTTCAAAGGATTTAAATATCCATCCTCTTCCTAGCCTCTTGCAAGCCTTTTAGAGCCCTTGCAATCTGCCACAGCAGCATGAGTGCTATTAGGCAGAACAAATCTAATCAGGTCACTTCCTCATTAAAATCCTCCACCTTCACCCCTGGTCCTTCACAGTCTGGCCCCCAACTGCATCCACAGCATCAGTTGCGTCCTATCCCTCCTTACCCACCCTTCCTTATAGAGGCCCCTCAAGCCACAATACCCACCTAACCATTAGGCTTCAAGTGTGTGCTTTCCCCCAGCCTTTAAGTAACCTTACAGTTACTGTGAGTGCAGTTCTTGGCTTCTCTCCTCTTCTCCCTGCCCTGAACGTGCTTGCTTTGCTTCTACCTGGCTGATTCTCTACTCATTTGGGGTTCGGGAGCAGGATCAGGGATCAAACTCAGGAACCTGGGCTTTCTTTACTCATTTTTAAGACCCACTTGTAAGACCTCTTCCCTGTGAGGTCTTCCCTGGCTCTATGAACATAAACTCTGTGGCTCTTCTTCCTTTCTAAGTTTTTCCCACTAGAACACAAGTTCCTCAAGTACCACCCCACCACACACACACACACTTTACCCATCTCTGCTTCTGCATGTAGCCTTTATGGTCACTTCTTAAATGTTTTACTAAATGAATAAACAAAAAGACAAACTACTGCTAAGTTAACCAGTCAGCAGTGACCACCCTCTGAGCCTCAGCTCTATCGCCTGTGCGGGGAAGGCTTGAATGAAGGAGTTTTCAAGACCCCTTCACAGTTCTGACTTCACAGGATCTTATGAGTTTTAGCTGAGATGCTGGCCCAGTGGAATTTTCTGCATGAGAACTGAAGCAGCATGCTGTAAATACGTACAGCAGTTGAGAGCCTTCTGTAAACACAGAGGCTTGGGGCCCTCCGGAGCAGACAGGTTTGTGCAGAGGTAAAGCCAGATGTTTTCATTAAGAACACAACAATACCCAGTGTCCAAACATTATATTAGAACTTGCAATCTGATACGCCTGCAGAAAGCCAGCCCCAATCCTTAGGAGAGTCAGACCGACGAAAGGGGCCAGGACGAAACAGAAACTGCTTTAAAGCAGGTGGGAAATTGGGCAATCAGAGCAAGTGGTGAGCAGCCGTGGAGTGCAGCCAACACCGAAGCCTGCCTTCCCATCTTATCTTCTAGGGCTCCCCAACACAAACACAGAGCTCCCACGCTGACCAGACCATGCTCCGCGTCCCCCAGGATCCGCGCTACACAGCCGAGCCCCACCACACTGCTGTCCATTCTGTCTCTCTCGTCTGGGAAGGCTCTGGGTCCCTCCCCTCCCCTGTACGCCAGCACTACGCATTCTCAGAATTCACCCGCATACCTCCCTCCTCAACCAGACTACCCAGACACAATCTCTCTCTCCTCCTCCAGAATCCTGTAACTGTGAGGCTGTCTGGCTTGATCATCCTAGTTATTGCTACCTAATGTACCGCCTACCAAATGTGGAATAACGGTGCAGCAGATCAAAAGCTACGTGAAATCTATGGAGACGAAATCCTTGGGTTCAGGAGGAGGACGGCAGAGGAAGGATCAGATGAATGAAGTGATTGCTGTAAGAGAAATATATACACAGGAATGCATCGAAGTGTGTCACCAAGGGCTCTGCTTTGGGTTTTGTTTTCTACACACCTAAACACTCTGCCAACCTCCTATGAGCATAAGCCAGTTGCTCCTTTTCCCTCCACAATGCCCCCCGCGATGCTTTGCACATAAACACAAAGTCCATATTTATTGATCGACTTTCTAAATAACGTTAAGGTTACTTAAAGGCGGGGGGAAAGCACACAAAAATTGAATGGGGGGAAATACATCTGAGAAAAGCCTTGCCCTGAGCTAGGACCGCTTGGGAGCAGGGTTAAAACTAAACATGTGAGGCTGCCAGGAAAAGAAAGGAAGAAACTGAGAAGAAAGAAGCAAATAAAAGAACACAGTTCCAGAGCGCAAGCAAGGAAGGGAAGTTGGGGGAGGATGAATAATAGTTTCAAATAAGCGCTGGGGTCTAGTTAGGAATGGAAACAATTAGTGTGGAAGGTGTCAGGTCGCGCAGCACTAGACATGTAACGCATTCGGTTTCAGACAGAGTCGCTTTTCTACGTGTGGAAGACATAATAGGAACAAAAGTGAGTTTTGTCAAGAATATTCATTTGGTCATCAGACTAGAGAGAAGCCTACATGCAGAGATATTTGAGATGACAAAACTAAAATAAGCAACTGAGTTTCTATTGTTTGATTTTTTTTTTAAATTGCTACAAATGGGACAGGTGTAGGAAGATGGAAAGAAGGAGGAAAAGGAGGCAGGCAGGCAGGGCCAGGGAAAGAACCATCCTCCAGCCTGGCTGGAACGCTCAGGGATAGTCCTCCATTTTTCCCAAGTCCTTTCCAAAGCTCTGCTCTTCATAAACACATAGCAAAGATGCTACCAACTACATTGAAATTTTGGAAAATCAAGATTATGCGATGAATAAAACCTAAAGGAAGAAGGTGACAGTCTTAAGACCTATGCAACCAATAAGTTCTATTTTCTTCACTATGGAGAAATAAGATGGCTTGTTTTAGTGAGATGACCTTGTCACGTTCCTTGACAGGCCTAGTGTTAGCAGAAATGTCCTATCAGCAGTATGGATTAGAGCTCCCTTCCTGCAAACGTATGAGCTGTTCTTCTTTAGCTAGGGAAGAATACTACTCTATCTTCACTGTTTGTCTGGAACAAAGAGAGGAGGCAACTAAGAGGGGCCAAGGTTTTCTTTCTGCCAAAACTTATAAATCCATGAAAGTTGATTAATGCGAATATCAAACACAGGCTTGGGAAGTGGGAGGCAGTCAGAAAAACTTCAGAGTTATGTAGGAAAAAGGAAGGGAGGAACCCTAATGAGTTTGTCTCAGTAATGGTGGAAATACTGTGTCTGGATACTAGAAGATGCTTATTGTTTATCTCACAGATGAAATGGTGAATGGGTGGGTGGATGGGTGGATGGATGCAGTGGGTGAGTAATTGGTGGGCAATAATGGCTAGCTGTGGTGAGTAGCTGGCTAGCTGGGTGAACAAGTGGGTGGCTGGGTGGGTGGATAGATGCGTGCACAGACGGATACTGAGAAATGAGTAAGCGGACGAATGGATGACCTGTGGGAACTGCATCTCTGTCACCTAGTGGGCTACTTCTTCAATCTATCCAGTTACATGGGTAAATCCTAAAGGAATGATTTCAAAGAACTGCTCACTATGGGACACAGGGAAAAGAACAGGACTTAAATTACATTTAGAAGTTTATTTTTAATATGATATATGTCAACTGCCATTAAAATATTTATATTCTTTCATACAATAACCCTACTTGAAAACAATCTAGTTTTTTTTTCTCAAAAGAAGAAAACATCTTTTTCACAAAGATGTTTTAGAAGTACAAACTACAAAATTCAACATTGATTGCAATCTACAAATATTAAATTATGGCAATTTAATAGGCAGGCATAAAATAACAGAAATTATAAAAACAATATGGAAAATGTCATAGTAAGGGGAAAATTCAACATTATAGGTAAATTCACTATATCTACAAGTAGCATATAGTAATTCTATAACCATGAGATGGAAACATCAATTACACTTTAATATGTAACCACAGTTACAACTGTGTGTTTGCACGTCAGGAGGCTGGAAAGATGTTTAGAAGTTAAGAATTCCAGATTAATTTTTTTAACTTATGAAATTATTTAGAAGTGGACTTCTAGCATCTAATCTCTTTTATGTATATGTAAATGATATTTTCAAAGAAAATAGAAATAATGAAGAACATATTTAAACGCTTATCAACATTAAACTCACAAAGCCTGAGGCAGCTCAGTGACCTACAGGGTCACTGAGCCCCTGTATCTAGTTCTCCCTCTGTCTCCTGCTCTCTTGCCTTCTCCACGACCTGTCCCATTGGTCACTGAGGCACCAGGAGTGGTACCTCCTCCAAACTTTCCACTCTCACCACCTCTGCCACATCTCCACGGCCTCCAAAATTTCAACCTAAAAAAGTACTGAAAATCTGTTTGCTCTTGCTGGGCACCCACTTACCAGGAACCTACCAGTAGAAAGCTTCAGGGGTCCCTGGTTCCTGCCTGGCTTAGCTGAGTCCTCCCCTGGGGCTCACAGGCTGCAGACAAGGTGGGCCGCAGCTTGCACTCCCATCTACAAGCTCACAGAGGCTGCATCCAGCTGGCCTTCAGCGCCCCCTTCCTCACAGCTGTGTGATAAGGGTCTTATTCCTTCCTGGCTGTCAACCATCAGCCACCTTCACTCCCTGCCACGTGGCTCTACCTGGGGGAGCTCACAGCTGTTCTCAGCAGAGTCACACTGTAGT
Organism: Octodon degus; assembly: GCF_000260255.1. Classification (NCBI taxonomy): domain Eukaryota; kingdom Metazoa; phylum Chordata; class Mammalia; order Rodentia; family Octodontidae; genus Octodon; species Octodon degus. The sequence goes on along the minus strand of NW_004524712.1, from coordinate 7,722,520 downwards.
CTGCTATGTCTTAGATAAAGGAACAAAACCATGGATGTGACATCACATCAGCTTTGCTGTATTCTACTGGCTAGAAGCAAGGTACACATCTTAGTCACATAAGGGGGAGGGAGGAGTTGCGTGGCAATGATACCAGGTGGTGCACATCATGGGCTGTAGAATTCTGCCCCCAAACTGAGTCAGTCTCCTGTGACATAGCCACAGCTTCACTTAGGTCTTTATTACATGAAGTTACTCAAACTGCCATCTTGACTTCATCGACAAACTTGCAAATCTTCCCTCCTCTGAAGCCCCTTTAGTTCCCTGGAGAACCTTTTCTCATATCAGGGTCGTCTTCTCTCCTTCCTTTGACCCCACTTCTCTTCCCTCACCTGCACACCTCCGATTTGTTGCACAGCTGAAGTCATTTCCATAAGTATGGCTTTCCTGATCCCCAGTCTATGCTATCCAGATGGAATTAAATAATCTTTTAATAATTATGGGTTTAACCTCTGTTTCCTCTATTGAGTTGCAAGCTCTACGGTTGAAAACACAGAACTGTCACCCCAACCAGAAGAAATCTTACTGGTGGCACACATGTGTAATCGCAGCTACGTGGGAAACTGAGCCAGGAGGATTGCAACAACAGCCTGAACAATTATTAAGATCTTATCTCAAAATAAAAAATTAAAAATAACTGGGATATGGCTCAGTAGTACAGCACTGGCCTAGTATGTGCAAGGTCCTAGGTTCCATCTCTACACCACAAAACAAACTGAAATACTCTTATTTTGAAGGGCTGAGTTTGCCCCAGTGAGGAGCTCCCTTAGAGCCATTCTGCTTAGGCTGTAATGATTCAAATTTGCCTCTACCAAGACTCCTTACCTCCAAAAGTCCAAACAGGAAATCCACACGAGGAAAATCTGTGGTTAATAGAAAACCAAGCTCTCAGACCAAACCACCAACTGGCTTGTTAAAATTAACAAGCAGCAGAAAGAAACATGTGGCTTAGGAGTGTTGGGTTTCTTATTGTTATCATTGTACACACACACACACACACACACACACACACACGATACACAGTAGAGCTTTCTCAGGATGAACAAATGAAAGAGGAAGGGCAGGAAGATGGCTGTGCTCTGGAAGAGAGTTAGTGGGTAGTCTCGGAAACCCCAAAGACTAGAATGGGGCCCGGCAGGATAACCCGACCTCACCAGGGGATCCCAAGGGCTCCCCAGACTAACACGGATGTCTCACAGGACCACAGTGGGTGATGAAGTTCTGTCCTCAGAAGGAGCAGTACTCACATCACGAGTCCCCCTACTGGCCAGAACCACTGCATCTCCAAGACCTCTCATTCACTGGAGCGAAAGCAGCTGGTCCCCAAGGTTCTTAGACTTACATGTGAGAACACATGCAAAGCGATCTGTACACAGCACACCTAGCCCTCCCATTAACATCAGGGATTTGTTCTTCCTTTTTAAAAAATGTTTATTTATTTATTTACTTACTTATTTGGTACAAGGTCTCACTACACAGCTCAGACTCATAGTGATCCTCCTGTCTCAGCCTCCCCAGTGCTGGGATTACAGGTGTGCACCACCGTGACCAGTTTCAGTAGCTGGCATGACACACCCAGAGTTCTGGGGCCAGCACACATGTGATACCGGGGATTGAACCTGGATCCTTGCATTTGCCAGGCAGGGACTTAGAGTGCTGAGCTATCTCCCCAACCCCTGCTTTTTCTTTTTAATGTGAGCACTGTGTGGCAGACCTTGTGATAAATATACATTAATTATTATATGGGCATTACCTATTGAACTTCACTCCAAGTGCTTAAACAGGATAGGAAGGGCCAGCTGTGGCATGAGGGAGCAACGGTGGACTGTTGGAGCTGGACTCCCTGTCTCCACCTGCATTGCCTCTTGGGTATGCCAGTGAGCTTCGTCACTAAAGGAAATACCTGAGATAACCAAATTACAAAGACAGAAGCCTTATTTAGGCTCAGTATTAGCCAGCTTTCTCATCACTGAGCTGTAATACCCAACACACACAATTCTAAACAGAGAAGTTTAGCTTGCTTATTGGTTTAGTCCATGCTCCGCTGGCTCCAAGGCATAGATATCATGGCAGAAGAGCATGGTGGGGCATGGCTGTTCGGTGCCTGATGGCTGGAAAGCCAAGCAGGGGAACAATGCTGGAGGGGAAACAGGAGGAACCTGATGTAGACCCCAAGCCCTCCTCAAGATTTCCAGACATTCCTAGAAGTGTGCTGCACCAATCCCATGAGCAGACTCCAAGAAGACAAGGGAGTAGACACTCTACCCTAACCATCTCTGGCTCACACACTGTTAGCCTTGTTTCTCCTTAGATCTATACAGAGCAGCACATGGTGGCCATCATGGCTCCGAGGGGAACAAAACCACTCGCCAGGGACCTGAGTCCTCTCTCTAGATCCCGCCTCGCGAAGGTTTCTCTTCCTCCCCATGAAGCCATACTGGAAACCAAGAGTCTAATGCACTGGTCTTTCAGAGATGCTCAGGATCCAAACTGTAGGACTAGGGGTGTAGCTCGGCAGTAGAGAGCTTTCCCAGCATATGGAAGGCCCTGGATTCAGTGCCTTATACTTCAAAAACCAAATTTTATACTATAATGGAGGATGCCTGGTTTGTAGTTTATGGCATCTTCCATGATGTAAATGTTGTTACCACGGAGTCAGGAAAATACATGCTTATTCATGTCTTGAGGACTACTACCCCAACTCCAGCGAATCCCTGGAGGCCCCCCGCAACTCTAGTCACCTCAGCACCATACAATCCCTGCCTATTAAGGCGCGTTGGCAGGAGTTGTGGGAAATTCCTGTATTACAAATGAAAATGGAGTTGTTCTCACCAAATTATAAAGAGGGCAAGTTTATTTAGGCTCTGTGTTAGCCATCTTTTCCAGTAGCAATTGGAAAAATCAGGACTTGGGCCTATGTACAATTTTCATACCACATTCAGCAATCAAAATCCCATTTCCTCAAAGATATGTACACAGACCCAGATAATTGGACCATGCTTCTTTTTGTCCTTGTTATGGTTTGTGTCTGCATGTCCCCCCAGAGCCTTATGCAGTTGTGGGGCGGGCTTCTTGGGTCTGTGACTGAATCTTTGTCCAATGCTGGGATCATGAGTGTAGAATGCTACACCTGCCTGGGTGGGTGGCCTACACGTATCATAAGGGAGGGGAAGCGGCCTGCTCCCTGCTGCAGCTCCATTTTTGCTCTTGCTGCTTTTGCTGTCTTCTGCCATGAACTGTCACCCTTCCGTATGCTGCTGTACCTTGGAGGCAGCTGATTACAGACTGAAACCTCCACAAACTGTGAGCTAAATAAACTTGTCCTTCTTTAATTCTGGGTGTCAGGTATTTTTTCTCAGCAAAAAGTAACCAACACAATCCTCTTCCTAGATATTCACTGTTTCATTTCTTAGGGACACTCTTTGGCCTTCCATGAAATCAATGATATACTGCAAATATTTAGCAACTAGCTTTCCGGTCAAGCAAGAGCTGGAGGAAGCCTGGATGTGCAGATGTGCTAGTTTACATAGTGTTAATGCTCTTACCACAGAGTTTGGAGGAGATATGCTCCATCAGATCTTGTGAACTAGTGTGTTTGGCTCCAGCACCCCACTGGACGCCCCAGAACTTCCTAGGATAGGAACCCTCAGAGGAGATACGTTAATTGCTCTTGATCTTTCTACCTCCTTCATTTACTTCAGACCAATTGAAGATACATCACTGTTTTGTGTTGAGGAATCCGGGTCACTCTCAAAGCTGGGCATGTCCAGGGCTGCCCCTTGAAGCCCCTCAGACTACGCAGACACAACTCTAATAAGCACCATTCACCTACGTTTCTACAAAGTGAAGAGCCTGGCAGTGTGGTCCCTAGAGTGATAAAACCTTTCCCGATTGGGCCGGGGAGATGACTCAGTAGAATAAGCGCTTGCCTGGCAAGCACAAGGGCCTGAGTTCAATGCCTGGTTCTGGAAAAAAATAAAAATAAATAGATAAATAAATAACCTTCCCTGACTAAGAAAGAATGGAAATGACAGTTTTCCAAAACTGCGAACTGCTGCCGAGTTCTCAGCCTTAGCAACTTCTCTCGCTGCTGAATAACCTAAGCACTGGCAAGGAAACTGCTTCAGCAGGGTTTGAGTGCATCCACAGGCCGAGCTTGTACTGACCTTTCCCAATGAATCAGCTAGAGCTCCTTGTGCTTTGCTAACTCCACACCTATGGAATGAGTTAAATCCTTACTTTATCCAACAAATCAATTAGTGAGAATCTCCATAATTCCTGGCATTGAGCTAGACATGAACTAAACGGTACAGAATGAGATTATAGATTTGACACAGACAAGCAAGCCAGCAGTCTCTCGTTTCATTTGCGGAATGTGTGCACATCCAGCAAGAAGCAGAACTGCAGCAGATACATACATGCAAGAGTCGACATGGGCTAGACACTTGCTGGCTCTGGGGGGATTTCGGCACAGCATTTCTTATGCTGTGTCATCAGTCGCGATGGCAGCCTACATGGCAGACATGATGAGCTTCCATTTACAGATCAGGACCTAGGATCAGAAACATGAAAGAACTGATCTGAGGCTGAACTGCTAAAAGCGAGCAGGAGGGCCTAGCTGCCGAGCTCAGCTCTCGGCCCTTGGGCTGCTCCAGATCTCTCGATCCCTCCACAGACCGTGGTAGTAGCTGATCTCTGTGGAGGTAAAAAAAGCAAACCTTTCTCTGTACCTTCAGTGCTGCTCAGGTGACAGGCTGGCACGATGGGATCAGAGAGAGGGACGGTGCAGCTACTTCAGGAATATGGGGTTCCACATGTGCCACAGAGCAGCCACGCTGGCCCCTGCAAGACACGCTGCCCCCTGGAGCCCAACCCAGAGACTTCCCTGGAAATTCTGACCTCAGGGTCTTAAATAGTACCTTGCGCTGTTTCTGGAACACATGACAACCAGCAGAGGTCTTGTTTTCTTATTCTTAACAGAGCCTGGTTTCGAAAATGGAAACCTAGAGAAGTCTGGGCCTGGATGAACAGGGAGGGTAGAAGTGGATTGTAGCAGAGAAAAAGAAAAAGAAAACTTTTCTCTTTTGTTTTGGCCTTTTTTGAGGTTAGGGTTCTTTCTGTGGCTCTGAGGATCAAACTAAGGCCCTCACGCATGCTAGGCAAGCGTGCTACCAGTGAGCTGCACCCCAGTCTGGAAAGAGAAATTTCGGTCCTGTGCTACTGCTTGACCGCCACCCCAGAGCCTCCAAGCTAAGATGAAAGGGAGGATTTGGGAAGCTTCTCTCTGTGGCAGAAGACACAGCCCTGTCCACAACCAGCTTTGGAAAATAGCAGTACTAGTTTATCTGTGCCTTGGGTTTCAGAGACAGTCTAAAGAAACCAAGCAAAGGATCCAGGCCTTGAAGCAAACACTCCTTCATAAAACTTACCAAAAAGAGAATTTGTATGTCATAGCAATTGAAAAAAAAAATCAGAACATCAAATTGTTTCATCAACATCTGTCTTAAATCATAGCTATTTAAGCTACTAAGGTAGCAAAGAGCTTAGGGTCTGCTCCTGCACCACACAATTCTAGGACAGTTTTGTTTTTTTTTTTTTTTTTTTGACTATCAAGAGATGGGAAATAAATGCTAGCGACTGAGAAAATATGGACAGGGTCAGGCAGAATTCAAGGTGGACTCTTACAGAGGAGAAATTTAGAAAACTTGCTGCTGGCAACACTTGTGATTCATCAGTGCACATACTACTCGACCGTGCCTGTGGTCCGCAGGCCTCCCTTCCTTGGCTAGAGCCAACCAGGCCCTGAGCCAAGGAGCACGGAAGAGAATGCTTACTGGCAGGAGGCTTGCAGGCTACAGCATCTGAGCTCTGCAGTCACCAGCCATGTGGGGACATGGCACACCAGACCGCCTAGCCCCTACCTGGAAGCTGCAGCTCACATCTGGGACTAGCAAGAGGCTACTACTGGCCCCCAGGCCAGCCTGCTTCCAGCCAGATCTGGTTTCTGCTTGGGAGGTACTCATCAAAGATCCCTGGTATGTAGATAAAGGATTTCATTTGGGTCTCAGTTTCTTAAAGAGTTGTTCTCTTGGGTCAAATAATGCAATGCATTAATAAAAAAAAAAAAAAAAAAAACCAGAAAGCTGAGCTTAAGTCACAGTCCCACCCCCTCACAGTCCCTGTCACTTTACAGCCAGTGAGTGCAAAGCCTGGGCCAGCACAGGCCATCCTGGAACACAGGATGCCTCTCACGCTCATGCCCAGGTTCTGCTGGACCTTCTCCCACTGGGGCTCTGCCCACTGGGCTGGGTTACCCTCCTTTTGACCCTGCTTGTCTTAATTTCCCCTAAGAGCCCTGAGCAAGGGGAAATCATTAGAAATCACTTCTTTTCAGAGTTTAGGAGGCCGGTGACCATAGGGGAGATAGAAAGGAGGGGTGGTATTTGTGTCTTTCCCCTTTATCCCAGTTAGTTTCCACACCAAGTTGCGAAAGACATTCTGAACGAGTTTCCCGGATGCTCTGAGATGTCGCATCCACCAGTAGTTGAGCCTGAGCCCAGTCCGTGGCCCGGCATCTGGCAGCAGCTCCAGCCCAGTGCCTTCCCCTCCTCAGTGCAGTGAGTAAGTAAAGCATGAATCTCCGACCTTCATAAGGGGCTTGTTTGCAGCTCCCAGACAGTTTTCTCATGGGAAGAACATCTTTCTCCTTTTAGAACTCAGGATCCTTGTCCTACAGCTGCCCTCCCATGCTTCTGTGGGCTCTGTTATTTATTTTTAACTTCATCTCAACCTTTTTTCCCATTAACTATGGTCTTATGTTCACCTTGAGGTCACTCCTCAAGGGACCAGAGTTAGGAATCCAGCAGTGCTGGTGGAGAGGTGCCTGTGACTTGGGGTCCCCTAGTGAGTAGTTGTCTGTTTTTAACATGGTTCCACTCTAAGACTCAGCATAGAGGTGTCCAGGTTAGGCTCCCCAAGGTGTCCAAACTAGGCCATGGCAGGTAGGTGGTCAGAACAATATAGGGGGACCCGGGACCCCTAGGAGCTCTGGTACAAAATCTTCTCCAGCAAAGACAAACAGGGCTATGGACTCGCAGGCCAGCATGAGCAACCTCACTCTGCCATTAATGCTTGTATAGCTACTAGAAACTCACCTCTTGGCACCTGAGATTTTTCATCTGCGCAAGAAGAGACTGGATTAGTTTATCATTAACACCTCCTCGAAGTCTCAAATCCAATTTCTCTAACCCATCCTTTGAGGCAGAGAAACTTTTTATTTATTTGCGTTCATCACAGTGCTCTGTTCAAGATGAAGCATTATCAATAACACAGTTTGTTTTTAAGTTGCACTATGCAAATATGCTGTGCAATATATGCAAATATATGTTAATACTTGCTTGGAGATGCTTCAATCTCTTAAACAATTATTTCATACCTATTAATAGGGACCTGTGCTTGGGCATGCAAAAACTCAATGGTGAGTTCCTTCCTCTTTGGAAGCTCAACCTGGTAGGACAGAGAGGGTTATCTGTGAGCACTCAACATAAGACAAGGGTGTTCTTAGCACCATACAGGAGGTATAAGGAAGGTCAGAAGACATAGTAGAGGTCTCAAAGAGACATGCAAAGGGATTAAGAGGGAGCAGGGTATAATCAGGTCTCATTTTACACATGTAGTTGAGACTTGAGGAAAGGGAAGTGGATGCAGAGGGCCCAGCACGCCAAAGGCATCTGAAAGTGCCGCTGTGGGCATGCAAGGATAAATGTGGCAGGGGGCTTGGGGGTGGCAAAGAAATGATGTGAGGTGGGAATGAAAGCAGAGCATACAAATACTGCAGACTCCTTGGTCACGAAGCCGCGAGAATGAACTGCTGTCAAACAATAGTGGCATTGCGATCCACTTGACCGAGCATTTGCTGGGACTTGTTCATGGCCCTTCCCCGTATTCCTCCACCTGATGAGATCTCAAGGCTTCCACATCCAAGGAAGATGAGCACCTCATGCTCAGTGCAGCCTTGGTAGCATAGGGGACTCAGGTCCAATCGGAGAATCATGCGTATTCTCGTGACCCCCCAAGACAATAAGTGGCACTTACAAGACAGAAAAGGCAGCACAACTTCCACCACGACTATTAACTAGCTCAACTGTCTCACTGTAAGGGAAGCAACTGCAGAACAATGAAAAGCAAATACAGCTAGTAGCGTTCTGCTCGGGTGAGGGCTGACCCGCTGTCTGGGTGCTCAGCGTGGACCCCATCTCCCAACTGACTTGCTGGCACACCAAAGAGCGCAGCCCTGAGGCTCCATGTTACTCCTCTCCCAACACCCCACATGATAGCTTGGCTTCCTGATCATAGAACAGATGCAACCACATCCCAGAACTGGAGGAAGATGGCCCTGGAGGAGGCTGATCAAAGCTCCTTCAGCCAAGGACCATCCCACATGCCCTGAGCACAGTTATGTCTAAGAGCAATTAGAAAGTAAAACAGCTCCACTCGCCATTAGCTGCAAACTACGGGCAGTGAGACATCCCAGATGCAGGAAAAACCAGAACCTGGCTGACAGCTCGGTTGTCACGAGCCCCTACCCCACCCCCTACCACCTCCACTTCTTTCCTCCCTTTGCTTTCATTGTTCTTGGCAGCAGAGTAGGAGGTTCTGAGGTCGAACTTGTTGAAAGTGCAAGAAGGGAAAAATCATTCTCATCTGAATAAAGTTAGCTGTTTCCGGAGAGAGTTCTCCCCACAGTGAGTTCGCCTAGACAAGCCAACAGTGCTGGGCTGAAATGGGCACTTGAATTTAAGCCAGCACAATCTAGGTGAGTCCAGACATAGCTGACAAGCAGATGAGGCTCTGCTGACTTGTCGTTTTGGAAGGCCCCAAGGGGAGGTGAGACAGCAGGATGGGAAGGTAAGGTGTGAGGGGGAGACTGGGCCACACCGGTGGCTGGGGGCCGGCATACAACACCCTCCTCCTGTGTCAGGGAGGGGAGCGGAAGGGACTGGACCCTGGTCGGCAAAGAGTCCAGCTCACAGCCTATGTGTAACACCTTAGACATGGGGCCATGGATGGAGCCTCTGGCTCCTGCATCTGCTGGATTTCTGAGAAAAGGCCCATGGCGTAGAGGCTCCCTGACACCCTGAGAATGTGCCCAGGATGCCGCAGGAAGACCATCCCACTGTGGCCAACAGCCAGCCTGCCCCACAAACTCGGAAAACATTTCCAGCCTGAGCCTCATACCAAATGGGCTGAGGCAAGTGAAGTGAAAGGACAAAGGTAAAGGGATGCGTGAGGAGTGAGTGGGAAGAAGAACAGGCTCCTCACGGAACACTGTGAACAGCGTTAGGAGCAAGTGCACAGATGGGATTCTAGACTCTGCTTCTTTCTAAATAAGCCCAATGACATCAACCAGGCCCCCACCTCTCAGTGAATACACAGAAATCAGGGGCCAGAACAATGTTCAGCAACTCAGTTTTGTGTAGGGTCCCTGTCCCCATACTTCCAACTCTGACACAGGCACAAAACAGAACTTTAAGTCAAACCCTCCTGTGGTCTTCTCCCAGGATGACCTCCCTGGACCTCTTTTCTCCAGGGATCAAGAGAAAATTCTCATTCTCAGCACCTGGAGCCATTGCTGCACATGCTTAGTAGGATAAGCCAATGTTTATGGAAATTTTTTTCTGTTCTGTTAGAGAAGCACTCAAAGAAATGAAGACATGGTCCACACTGTTTCTATTTCTAAGAGATAAAGAGAGCCAACAGGTGATTGGTAGTCAGGCCGTTGACAGGCAACAGAAAGAGCATCTCTTGGACTGAAGCATTCCCAAGGGAAAAAAGGGCCACCTGCTATTTGCTGATATTTTTCCCATCCAAGTCAGCTTAGTGCCAAAAGAGCAGTTCTTTGTTTTAGGTGGTGTTTGACGGTTTATAATGCACAGTGTATAAGTGACTTCATTTAATCCATGTAGCCTTCAGCTGAGGGAGATGGCATTGACTTCTCTGTGAAGAGGACGAAACCAAAGCCCAGAGATTAGGGGATCTTAATCTGCCATCTCCTCAAAGGATCACCTTTGGAGGTGGGATAAAAGACAAAAAGAGAGCAGGGAGCTGCTATGGCCAACAGACAGGTAAAGGAGATTGGAGTTTTGCTTCTGGATACATTTTATATCAGCCTTTCTCGGGATCCCATCTCTCTTTCCTCAGCTCCTCAAAGTACATCAGAATGTTAGCCCTTCCTGGCCAGAGTCTGCAGCTCCTGGCTAACAAAATGCCTCATAAAGTGGTGAGAAAAGAGATTGAAAACCGTCTCATCTATGCTGCCATTTGTCAGACAGGAATGCTGAGGCCCAGAGAAGTGGAATGAGTTTCCTGGAGTCACAGAGCTAGCTGAGAGCACAGCCCCAGCTAGGACCTGTGATCTTGATCCCCCACCACCCAGGGACACATTTCAATGGCTGGGCCAACCGGAAGACCAAGAAGGACTAGAAACTTCCCAGCTTGGCCAATCCCTCCACACCCTCCTCCCCTCCTCTCTTGCAGTCACAACATCAAGGCCATATGCTCCACATCAAAGTCAGAGGCAAGAGCCAGCAAGCGTCCTCCCCTATGGAATGCCTGATACTCACATCTAAGGCACTGATTCCAATGGGCAGCCTCTTGCCAATCCAAACAGAGCAGGCTGGTCAGAAGGCTTTTGTTTTCTCTGTTTATAGAGCTGCACTCTGGCATGCATGTCCACAAAGCTAGTGCAGGGGCAGTGTTTCCTCCAGGCTTCACCACTACAAAGTTCTGTCCTAGTTACCCAGGCTCTTCTGCCTCTCTAGAACATCATTCTTTCCTGTGTTAATTCAATAAACTTTTATCAAGTCTGCCCTCTGTCAGACCTTGTGCTAGGAGCAAGATCACAGCATAGATTTAACAGAGAACCACCTTAAAAGAGTCCTCATTCTATCTGGGAAGCAAACCACATCTACGTCTCCTGGATCAACTCCATGGGTCCAAGGGAATTTACTTCATTACTTATGAAAATCAAAGTAACAGAATCTTAGCCTGGCAGGTCAACTAGACCTAGAGCTCCCAACTTTGTGACCCAAGGCTATAAATTTGTTGATGACAGAACATTGGTCCACTCTTCTTTATAATCTTCATCCCCTCCCAGAGTGGAACAGTCATGAACACAACAATAACACACATGTTCACTGAATGGGGAAAATAACAAACAAATGGGTATCCCATGTCCCCTCCATTTGCAATGTCCTATGGCCCCATTTCAAAAGGATTACATATTCTGCTCTCTCACAGTCTTTTGGAATTTCAGCTATTCTTAGTAATTTAAATATTGGGAGAGATTGGAAAAGAAAGCAGAGGATGAGAGGAAAGCCAGCCTTGGAGGGGCTTGACTCCACAAGTCTCCTCCACCTCTTCCCACAGCTGGCGCCTCCTAAAGGGAAAGCCAACCAACTTGCGCATTGATGTTTCAGTTATGTTAGGAGGGCAGATGCTGCTCAGGAGGAAGGAAACATTCAGGACCAGCACTGCCATTAAAGATTATAGCTACCATAAGTGACAAATTTGAAATAATCGAAGACTGACAGCACAGGACAAAATATCTCAGCCAGAAGTTCAGAGGAGAAAGAATTTATGGTGGGGGCAGATCTCAAACAGCTCTTGAGAAAGAAGAAGATTGAGATAGAACCTAGAGTCTCCTGGGTCAGAAAGTGGGGTAAGGACATTAATATCCACATATTCATTACATATTCAACACACATACACATTATCTCATGCAATATGCCTCACTGGCATGCCAAGTGCCTATTATAATTCCCATTTTATAAATGAGGAAACTGAGGAGCTGAAAGGAAGACAGTTGCCTCAAAACTATACAAAAGATCAAGTTAGGGAAGCTACAAAGTCTTTGCTGCCTAAAATCATTGCACACAGTATGGTCAGTCACCCCACAACACTGCTTCTCTCATCATCAGCACTGTCCTCGTCATCATTCTGGTGGGTTTCCAGGTACTCAGCAATGTCTGTGCACTGGTGCTGGGCTAAGCCATTGCGCCACTTCATTCATCCACCAATGCAGTGAGTATAGGTGAGCCATCACTGTGCCCGATATTACCGATGAAAAAACTGAAGTGCAGAAGAAGAAAAAAACTCACCCAAATCGCACAAGTATGAAGAAGCTGATGTGGGCCAACCAAATATTTCAGTGGTTTAAAGCACGTACAAGCAGGCCCAGGGGCCAAAGTTTCTATCCCTGAGTCTGCCATGCTGGCCCCACCCTGGGGTGCACTGAAACAGCAATGGAGACTGGGCAGAGTGGAGAGTTCCTGTAATCCCAGCTCTTGGGAGGCTGTAAATAGGCAGATCACTATAAGTCTGATCTAGTAGTAAGATCCTGAACACCCTCTAAACCCTTCCCTAAAAAGAAGAAGAAGGAG
>NW_004524712.1:7707658-7709941 GCF_000260255.1 Octodon degus | reverse complement strand
AGAAGAAGAAGAAGAAGAAGAAGAAGAAGAAGAAGAAGAAGAAGAAGAAGAAGAAGAAGAAGAAGAAGAAGAAGAAGAAGAAGAAGAGGCTGTGACGCCCACCCAAGCAGCCTCACTCCAGGCCTCCTAGGCTCAGAAAGGCTCAGTTTATCACCTGTGATTTCCTGCAGGAAGTGGGGGGTGACCCTGCAGTTGTCAGAGACAGAAGAAAAGGCTCCATGCATGAGAAAGACTGTTGGGTTGACTGGGGCCATCAAAGCATCTGAGTGCCAACTAGGGAAGGACAGGGCCCTTCTCACAGACGTTTCTGAGATGGCATCCAAAGGGAACGGAGTTTCACGGCCCTTGGATGGAAGGAGGACAAGGCCTTGCAGGCTGTGTGCTGCCACGTGTGGCTGGCTGTAGATGTCCTCTTAGGACATGCCATCCACAGATCCAACTCGGGGTCCACCCCACACCTGCCAGCTGCCCCCAAGTCAGCTGCAGTCCCCACAGTCCCTCAGTTCCACCAAGTGATAGATGCCAGATGCCTTATTCTTCACAGGAGGAAATGTATCTTGGAATATGATCTCTCGTTAGAGTACACGTTGCTGCTTTTATAAGTTGTGAGTGGGATCCCATAGACTCCTGCATTCCCCGCCTCACCCACTCCCAGCCTGATGTTCCTTCATAAATCATCAGCCCCATGGAGCCAAGGACCGCTTCCCCCTCTTTAAGTCTGGGGGCATTTATGCTGATAAACTGGATTTAGACAGCTCTGTGAGCCCCTGGCTGCAGCCAAGCTTGCTACGGTGAAATATCCATTGAGCTCTGGCCTGTCAAGGAGAAGAATGCAAAGTACAGGCTCAAACTGGAATGCTTCCCACACATTGCTGTTCAGGGAAGAATTACTTTTGTCAGGGACTGGAGCTGTGTTCGGAGGTTGGCTGGAGATATAAGTTAGTACAACTATATTGCTCTTCCCACCCAACTCCCAGAAAGGGAAGGTAGCACGGTGGGCCTCTATTTCAGCCACTGGACTCACTGTGACAAAGAAGACGTTTGGAACAAGCAGACTGTGCACACAGCAACATGCCTCGTCCTTGCTCTGTGCGCATCCTAGGACCAGGGCCCAGGGCCAGAGCCAGCACCAGGGCCACGCTGTGGTGTCTGCATGTCTTTCCTTTGGAAAGATCCTGCCAAATCTCGCAGTGGAGTCACTGCCCGTGTTGCTCATCAGTAGACTATACAAGATGGGAAAATCAAACTGGGGTGTCTCTAGGGAAGCAGGAATAGGAGGGGTTCAAGCCTGTTAATCCTTTTCTTTACTGAAAAGTTGCACACTATACACACACACCAGCAAAGCTCAGGCATGCACACCGAGGCCTGCCCGCCCTCCCAGGAGGACCGCAGTGTGGAAGAGAAGCAGAGGGCACAGGCAGGGCTGTGCTGAGGAGGACCTCGCCAGCCCCGTTCCCATGCCCATGGATGACTGACAGAAGGCAGGTGATGGCAGCAAGAGGAGCTGGGGCCTCCTGATGTCATGCGTATTTACCTCACCATCCACGCTACATTTATCTTAGTGGCACGGCCAGTGGCAAAGAAAGACAGAAAAATTCCCACCCCAGAGCAGGACGTGCGTGGAAAGTCCTTCAGCCAGCTAGTGGTTGCCAGACAAATGAGAGCAAGAGGAAAGACACACAGAGGCACCACAACCCGGCAGGTGTCACAGCCCTTTCTGCCCTGGACCAGCCGTGTGACCCTCAGCAAATCCCTACTCTCTAAGATTTTGCTTCCTCTCCTGTAAAACAGAGATACAATACCTGTCTGATCATGGAGCCAGCAGTGAAGGCTTCCCTTCCTTTCCTTCTGAACAAGGTGAGCAGATGGAGACAGTCTCTCTGTCTCTCTGTCTCTGTATCTCGGTGTCTCTGTCTCTGTTTCTCTGTCTCGCTATCAGTCTGTCTGTCTCTGTCTCTTTGTCTCTTTGTCTCTCTCTCTGTCTCTGTCTCTTCTCTATCTCTGTCTCTCTGTCTGTCTCTGTCTCCATCTGTCTCTCTCTCTGTCTCTCTCTCTGTCTCTCTCTCTGTCTCTCTGTCTCTCTCTCTGTCTCTCTCTGTCTCTCTCTCTGTCTCTCTCTCTGTCTCTCTGTCTCTGTCTCTCTCTCTGTCTCTCTCTCTGTCTCTCTCTCTGTCTCTCTCTCTGTCTCTCTCTGTCTCTCTCTGTGTCTCTGTCTCTGTCTCTGTCTCTCTGTCTCTGTCTCTCTGTCTCTGTCTCTCTGTCTCTGTCTGTCTCTCTGTCTCT
>NW_004524712.1:7692654-7707558 GCF_000260255.1 Octodon degus | reverse complement strand
CTCTCTCTCTCTCTCTCTCTCTCTCTCTCCCCCTGCCCCACACCCATGCTACTCTGCTGGGTAGCAACCCTGCTCAACACCAACGCATCTGTTCTCACTTCCTCTTTCTAACCCTTCGATCACATCCACATCCTAAACATTCAAGAGTCCTCTGAAGCTAACCGAGGAACTCCAGGCTGAACCAGGCCAGCCCAAATTCAGCGGGGACCCAGCAAGGCCTTCCTGTGCCCTCCTCCTCCCCTACTTTGTGCCCTCTCGGCCTGGTCCCACGCTGCTGTGCCCAAGTACACCAACTCTCCCACAGAGCTCCAG
This sequence comes from Octodon degus, assembly GCF_000260255.1. Lineage (NCBI taxonomy): Eukaryota > Metazoa > Chordata > Mammalia > Rodentia > Octodontidae > Octodon > Octodon degus. The sequence continues at coordinate 7,707,246 of NW_004524712.1, read as the reverse complement.
GCCATGCTGCCCATTCAGGAAACAGGGGAGGAAGGAATGTCCTGGACTACCTCACCAAGATTATTTTCAGTGGGAAAAGTAACAGATTACTATATGCAGACAGTATAAAATTCTGAGTACAAAAATTTATTGTACAGTATACATTAAGTCTGGTATGCTTTATAATTGCTTTTCAGCTGGTGCATATGTTTTATACACTCTTCCAGAAATATGATACATCTAACAATTATTTAAAATGTTTTAACAGTTAGTCTCCCACTCCAAACTATCTACTTTTCCTGAAGCAAATGTTGTGCACAATTTACTGTATACCCTTCTGGAAATTTTCTGTTCATATTTAAGCCCACGTACACACATGTGTGCATTCAGCGTCACTCAGTGACAGCGTGCTGCCCACACCACTCTTCATGTTGGGGTTTTGAAAGTGTTTCACTCTTAGGCAGTGCGAGGGACTGAGCCCAGGGTTTTGCATACACTGTGTAAGTGCTTTGCTACTGAGCTCCATCCCCAGCCTGCCTTGCTTTATTTTTTTACTCAACATCATAGCTTGGAGATTTTAATATCCACACACATAGATCTACTTTATTCCTTGAAATGAGTGCATGGGATCCCATTGCCTCTGCACTCTTTAGTTCTCTAATCTTGATTTCTATTGTGAACACTTAGACTGTTTTCGGCCTTTTGCTGACACTAATATCGCGTAATGGGCGTCTTGTCCATCCTTCTCTGCCCCTGTGTCAGTGTGTCCACAGCATAAATTCCTAGAGTTCTTGAATTGCAAGTGTAAAATTGCTTCCCACATAAGTTATATCCATTTGCTCGGTGCTTGTTTGTCCACCACCTTCCTAATGTTTGCTGCTACAAAACTGTGTACCAAGTTAATGTATGGGAAGTGTTACACCCTGCAAAGCCCACTGGTGTCTGCACCGGCACGCTGGCAGCTGGCTGTCCCTCGAGGCTCTTCCTCATGGCTCCCTCCACTGCACGCACTTCTTTCCCATTTCCGTGCCCTTCAGTGTACCGCACTTTGTATGTGCCGGCCTTCCTATCAGCTCAGGAGCCTGAAGTAGCCCGCTCACTCTCCACCTTCTACAGCTCATTGTGCAGAAGGAAACCCTTGCAAGGTTGAACTTGATTCCTACAGACCCAAGTTTCTTCGCTTCCAACTGAGTCGTGGCCATGCAGGGGCAGAGGAGCTACCCCTGGACCGTGTCCCAGCTCTATCCATATCCCCCTGCGGTGTGTGTACAGGTTGCTTCTGTCCACACCATGTTGCTCAGTCTCTGATTGTTTTTCTGGATCCTGGGTAGGAGAGAGTCATTGAGAGAGACATGTTTTACCATGAACTTGGACTTGACAGCTGGTGACTTCAGCTGGGGAAGGATAAAAGGAAAAGAATGAATCCACTCTACTTTTACTTCAGGATGCCAGGAGGACAATGTGGGCAGACATTTAAGGAGAATGAAAAGCCAACTGCAAGCTCCAGCCTAAACCACAAAAGCCCCAGCACTGGCTGAATTTTGCCTGCTACAGTGGATACATCAACTGAGTCCTACAGCCCACTCGCACAAGCCACGTCTACAGTGGCCTTCATGGACGGGGAGTAAAGTAAAGTTGCATGCACTTTGGGAAAGATCTTCCCAAATAACTTCCACTGATGAAATATTTAAAATAAAACAAAAAACTACCCCACAGACTTGGTGCTGGTCCGCAATCCACAAGCCCCACCCCGGCCTGTTCCTGAGCCCTAGGAAGGGGCTGGAAGCCCGGGGTTTCATTTCAACTTGATCTAGATGTGGCCCTCCACTGCCCCACTGCAGAATTGCACATGCTGCTGCTTCACTTGCCTGGGCTGCCCTGGGATCAGCCACTGCTCAAAGAGCTGGCCTGGTGACTTGTCTCAGTTACTCTTCGCTCATTGATGGGACAAATACCTCACACTCAGCATTAGGGAAGAAAAGGTTTATTTAGCTCACAGTTAGTGGATCTTTCAGTCCATTCTCAGCTGGCTCCAAGGCAGACCGGCATGTGGCAGAGGGCAGAAGTCCATGGTGGCAGAAGCCAGCAAAACAGCACGTGCAAAAGGGAGGAGTAACAGCAGCAATAGCTACAGAGAGCTAGTCTGTCTCCCTTAAATTGCATTCAGGCTATGCGCCCCAGGGTGGGGGTAGCACTCACACCTACAATCCCAGCAGCACTCACACCCACAATCCCAGCAGCCCTCACATCCATAATCCTAGTGGATCATGAGCTAATCGCAAACTCTAGAAATCTGCTCCATAACTGCATGAGGCTTTGGAAGACAACTAGACACAAACTCTAACATTCCGCCCCTGGACCTCCAAAGTCTCATGTACATCCCTTCATGCAAAGGGCATTTTTAGTCCATCAAGAGTTGCCAAGGTCCTAACAGTTTCAGCATTGCTGCAAATTCCAAGTCCCAAGTCTCCTCCAAGATTTAAGGCAAACTCAGCTGTGAGCCCCCATACAAATGTAAAGTTAAGCACTTCCAACATTCAATGGCATGAGATAAACATTACCATTCCAAAAGTTGCAAACAACAGAGGAATACAAGGCACTGGGACCAACACAAGTGGAAAATCAAGCAGGGCAAACATTAAATCGTATAGTTCCGTGTAGAACATCCAAAGCAATCTGTGGAAAATTCTGAGTTCTATGTCGCTCTTCCCAGTTCTGGTGTTTGTAGCTCCCGTGGCTTCTCTCTTAGGCTGGCTTTGCTCCCTCCTTGCAGTTTCCCTTAGATGATCCACGTTCCTGGCTTTTCCAAACTTCTGGAGTTTCCACTGAATGGGCTTCTCACTCACAGCTTTACGTACTACGCTTTCAGGGGCGCACTGCCTGGCCTCCCAGGCCTTCTTCTGAAATCTAGGAAGAAGCCTTCTTAACCTCCAAACTCCTGCATTCTGCATGTGCCTAAAACCAGCGCCACGTGGATGATGCCAAGATCTGCTGCCAGCTGGAGCAGCAGCCAGGCGTCCTTCTCTCTTGGATGTAGGGGTTGATTGCCTGGATTGCTGAGCACTCTGCCCCTGATTCCAAGGAATAAATTCTCTGTGCTGGTGCCATTCTGGAACCTTGTGTGGCCACTGCCTCCATTCTGGAATAAGAGGCTCTGCAGCTCTCCCCTCAGGACAAAATCCCTCACCCGTGCAATTCTGAGGCTGCAAAGGGTAGTTACCTGTAGCCTCCTGTAATGCCCTTTGGCCATCCTTTCCATTCTCTCATTCCTCTCCAGTAATGGAGATCCTCTCAGCTCTTGCATTCTACAGCTTTCTTTACTAGGGCTTCCTTTCTCATCAAACTCACAACATTTTAAATCATCTTACTGGGCTCTTTGCTCTTGACTCTCAACATAAATCTAACTCAAAGCCCCCAACAACCAACAACAGCCATGCCATTGCCTCAATACTTGGCTGCTTTGAAATTTCTTTTGAAAGATTAATTGGTCAACCCTTCTTGCTCTCAGTCTCAGCAAAGTCTCTGGACATGAGCAAAATTCAGACAAACTTTCTTCCATGCCATAACATTATTCATCCAGAGTCCAATAATGAATGCAATCCTTATTCCCAGTAGAAACCTCCCCAGCCTGGTCTTTACAGGAAGAATTTTTTTTTTTTTTTTTTTTTTTTTTTTTTTTTCTTTTTTCTTTTTCTTTTTTTTAATTTATTTTTTCCATAATTTTATTGATAAATAAATAGTGATGAGACAGATTCAAACCAAATTGGTAGGACTACAGGCAGGATTTCTATCAGCATGCAGGTCCTCTGAGTTCTGACCAGACTCTCCCATACAAAACAAACAAAGCTGTTCCAGTGCTTCACTGGATGTAGGCAACATCTCTGAACTTTTCCTATCTCTTCTCAAGCCATTCCCAAAAGCTTGTAATCCATGTGGTCTGGTAGTCACAGCAACAACCCCACTTCTCCAGTACCAAATTCTGTTTCAGTTACTCTTCTCTCATTGCTGGGACAAATACCTCACACTCAGCATTAGGGAAGAAAAGGATTATTTAGCTCACAGTTAGTGGATCTTTCAGTCCATTCTCAGCTGGCTCCAAGGCAGACCGGCATGTGGCAGAGGGCAGAAGTTCATGGTGGCAGAAGCCAGCAAAACAGCACGCGCAAAAGGGAGGAGTAACAGCAGCAATGGCTACAGAGAGCAAGTCTGTCTCCCTTAAGTTGCATTCAGGCTAAGCGCCCCAGGGTGGGGGTAGCATTCACACACACAATCCCAGCAGCACTCACACCCACAGTTCCAGCAGCACTCACACCCACAATCCAGGCAGCACTCACACCCATAATCCTGGTGGATCATGAGTAAATCACAAACTCTAGAAGTCTTCCCCATGACTGCATAAGGCTTTGGGAGACAACTAGACAAAACTATAACATGGTCACAGACAGCCGTTCAACTCACAGCAGTCTCCACAGAGGCCAGTCCTGATGGGCACCGAGGCTCACACCTGCCAGAGGATAGGCTCACCCCTACAGCTGCCAGGGAACCCTGGGCTCTCAGGATCATAGCATTCTACACAGAAATGCCTTTAGCCCTCCTTCTTCCGGCCCCACACCCCTGTGCCCCACAGCACCACCGAGGTCCCCAGTTAGGTCTGGGAGTCAGAATGCCCACAAGTGGCCCAGAATCTAGAGCTGAAAGGTAGAGCTGGCTCTAGGCACTGCTGGTGGGATGACATGTCACAACCTTTCCCTTCACTTTTCTCTCACTCTCTACTTACCTCATAGTCCCCTCTGTCTATAGTCCCTGCTGTCCCTCCTGTTCCTTGTCACTTGATCTCAGTTCCCATGCCTTCCTGCTCCCCCTCTTGGTTTTCCTTCTACTCCATCATTTTTCTGGATTCAGTGCAATACCCTCATGCGAGAAAGGCACCCTCTTGCTGAGGCATTGCCATTTGTGAAAGAGGTTGTTGGGGTGAATAGGTCTCATTCTTCAGTCCGAGAGACTGAGTACACAGCTCACTGCAGGTATTTGCATGTCTCCTCCATGGCTTCTGCCCTCTTCTGCCTCCCTCTCTTCCTTCTGCCCAGGGAAGGACTAGAGATCCTCTGTTTCTCACTCCCCAGTTACACCCAGCATACTTTACCCCTGAATCCCAGCATGATTCTCTGATCCCACTAGGAGTGCAGTGGATCTGGGATGGTGGTGATGTAAACACAACCCACCCAAGAAGATTCCAACAGGCCTAGCCAAAGAGAAGGCTGCACCCCAGAGCAGAAGTCACCTTCGCTGAGTGTGTTCACCCAGAAAACAGATGAGCTGAATGGCAAGGGGAAAGATGAGTCAGACTTAGGAGGAGAGGCCAGGGCAGCGGATGGTTGGTCAGGATGTCCCTGTGCCCTTCATAAGCCATTCTGCACCCAAGTCTTCGTATGTAGTTACAAGGACCTCACATGTGTGTTGCTCTGAACTCTGAGAAACCTTCATGCTGTGGTTCCCAACTGACTCCTAAAGAGCCACTTCTAGATTAAAGTCCTCATTACTCAAATTCCACTTACTTTGGCCAACCCAGCTGTCTTTATTGCTGTTAAATGTCCACTGGGCAAGGGAGACGAGGACAGACAATGCTCTGCTTTCTTTCCTTGTGGTATAGTGCTCTCACATCTATTATCTCAGTCAGCTCCTGAGACTGTATAATTTGTAGATGAGGCACCTCCGACCCTGTGGTGAGGATAAATTCCCCAGTGATAGTGCTAATGATTTTCCTGAAAGAGCTGGACAGTTGGCACATCCCAAACAAGGCAATCGCACAGGATTGCGAAGCAAAGAATAAGGCAGCCCAGAACAAATTGCCATAGCAGGTGGCGCTGGGGAGGCTGCTTAGGTTTCAACATATAGGTGGCCCGAGACTCCAAGTAGGACTTCAGAAAGGACCTCCCTCAGCCATTTGTTAATTGGAAAATAACTCATTCACTTTGCCCCATCCTGTGCCCCCTCTCCTGCTGTGCAGCGCAGAGTCTTAACCAGCAGCACACCCCAGTAGGAAAGAAGGGAAAGGAACATCTGGCAGAGGGCACTCTCCCTTCCTTGTCCCTGGGACGTCTCAGCACGCCCATCATGGGGTGAGCACTCTGAGCCCTCGGGAGTCTGTCCTTAGCAAGCTGCTCTCCTAGGCTGAAGCAAAACATCCTGCTGTCCTTTACTGCTCTGAAATAGTCTATGGGGAGGAGTTCTCTCCACTGAGCAGTTTCTTTAATGTCGCTGGACTCCAAGGGCTTCTTGAGCAGTAGAGATCACTCTGCTTTGATGGATGAACAGAAAGCGGGGCACAGGCATTGGGGTCAGATAATCCCAATCCAAATCTCTCTCACTCACTTCCACATCCGGAAAGGATTATATCATGATAAAAAGAAAAGCAATGCTAATCTCAGCACAGTGTGATGAAGAAGATTCAGTAAGGTGAAGCACTCTGGATGTGAAGTCAGTGACCAACAATGACTAGACAGGCTAGAGCAAGTGATTGCCAGGAAGCACACTGGGATGGGGGCATGACCAACTGCCAGGGGTGTTGGGGGCTTCAAGTGGATCCCTGAAACAGAGAACAAGGGAGCATGGGTAAAGCTGCAAAAAGGAATCCATTTTTCTCAGAGTACAGAATGTGCAGAACAGCCCTTTGTCTGCAGTCAGGGCTGGGGAGATAGCTCAGCAGCATAACTGCCTTCCTGGCAAACAGAAGGTCCCAAGTTCAATCCCTGGTGCCGCAAAGAAATACAGTCATAAGCAATTAGTAGACTCCAAAAGTTGTGGCAGGTAACCTCATAGATGTTTGCAAAAATCAGCCTTTTTATTCTAGGAAAATTTTAATTGCTTTTTCTTGCATAGTATCTTAAAGTAAAAATCAACCTCCAGACCATAAAATGAAAACACGGTTTGCATAAATAATGGCAAAGGTGAGTACCTGCAGTCAGAGATTATTATTTGGAGATATTCATTCTCTCTCCCCTTCATCTTTCTGAGTTGATACATGATATGCCTTTGTCCTTAAGCTTCAGCTTAGGGCCGGCCAAAGAGCTCAGCAGATTAAAGCCCCTGCAAGCAGGCACAGGTTCTGGGGTTACGATCCCCAGGCCTGCAGTGTCGGCCCCGCTCCCGCGGCACACTGAGATGGCAATGAGACTGGGCGTCGTGGCTTATACCTGTAATCCCAGCTCTTGAAAGGCTGTAATCAGGTGGATCCCTACAAATCCCATCTAGTAGTGAGACCCTGCACACCCTGTAGACCCTTCCCTAAAATACAAAAATAAAATAAAATAAATTTCACCTTAGCACATGACTTATTTTGACCAATGAAATGTTACCAAGAACACAGTATATATGCAAAAGAAATTCTTACATAGTTTAACACGCTCTCCTGCGCTTGCGCCACTGTGGTGGGAAGAACGTGCCCAGCTGGTCCCCTGCTCCTGTGGGAAGGACGAGCCACACAGAGAGCAGCGCGGCCCCAGCTGCACCCAGCCTGCATCAGCCATAATTAAATGATGTAGAAATTGATACTACATAGAAATAGGGGTACACTGTAACAAAAAGATAAACTATATGACATGGGACACCAAAACCAGATATTATACAGAGGTTAGAAAAATTACAGTGAAATTGTTACAGTGACCAGGAAAAAAATGCCAGCTTATACTAAGTGGTAATGAAATATTTGATAAAGTTACACCCAGCAGTCACTTGGAAGATAAAAATGTATCTAATAAACTTGTAAACTTACACAGAATGCTGAAAACATAACTTGATTTATTTCAGCTGCATATGATAATGTAAAAAAGACAAGTCTGGGGTGAAAATGAACAATTTGCATTGTAAATTAGAAGTGCAAGACGATTTTTATCTTCCCTACTCAGGAAAGTCTCAAAATATAATATAGCCTAGAAAAAATTAAATTATAGCACAGACCAAATACAACAAGCTGCCAATAGGGCCAAGTTAAAGGTATAAGGGTCTCTTTAAGGACCTCTATAAGAATTAAGGCTGGGCCAAGGAGATGGCTCAGTGGAATAAGCGCTTCCCTGGCAAGCACAAGGGCCTGAGTTCAATCCCTGGTCCCACCAAAAAAAAAAAAAAGAATTAAGGCTGATAATAATGGGAAAAGAAATGCGAGGAAACAGACAGGCATCGTTCCTGCAGACACCTTGGAATGCCTTTCCCCTGTCTGCAACTCCTGGGGCATAATTTACCAACCAAGAGCCCAGCTCCTGAGCTCTAAACTCCCTCCCTACTGTCACCCTACTCCTGCCCTACTGTCACCCTGAGGCCACTCACACTTCCCACACCTGCTCCTAGCCAGCAACCAGCATAACAGGGAGCTCAAGGGGGGCTTGCCCAGAAGACATGGATATCTGTGACGAGCCACTTTGGCTTAAGCTCCCCTCCCATTCCCCCGACCTTCTATCCCCCCATGGCCTTGCCAAACACTCTAGGACTTTACGAGGACTAAGAACTCTGCCATGCAGACTTCTTTTCTTCTTGCCTTCCCCGGGGGCAGATACAGAGCACAAGCTGACAGCTCTACCAGCGCCCTCTGGCTCTCCCCATTTGCTTTAGCCCTGCGTTGGGACCTGTTCCTCACAGCACACTGCTGACACAAGGCATCCCGGGCGGCCCAAGAAAAGAAGAAATGGCTACATGGGGATCTGGTACTTGATCTAGACCCCCAAACCACTCTCCGTAGTGGAAAAGGCACAGTAAGTCTAGTCCAAATAATGGCTCCAGTTTGCGGAAGATTTCACTAGTAATGGAGAATGCTGTAGAGGATTTTTAAAGACAGGGAAAGCAATGCCTACACAAATAAGCGAGTTGGCCAGTTACTGATCAATTGGACAGAAGCCCTGAAAATGGAAAAGACGGAAGGTTGTAAACAAACTGTGGGCTGGGAGATAGCTCAGTGGTCTAAACACCTGCCTGGCAAGCGCAAAGACCTGGGCTGCATCCCCAGTACTGCACGCCGTGCCAGCCCCAGAGCCCCAGGCATGTGTGGGCCACAGAAACTGGGCACAGTGGTACGTGCCTGTAATCACAGCACCGGGAAGGCTGAGACAGAAGGAACATTATGAGTCCGGGCTGCATAGCGAGACCCTGTACCAAATAAATAAATGAATAAAAGATTTTTTAAAATTAAACAAATAGTGACTAGTGTGAGACTACAAGGCCTGTGGGGGAGCCCCTCATGCTGGGGCTTCTTATCGATTGTAACAGAGTGACCGTCCACATGCCTCACTATTAGAGTCACAGAACTCCAAGAACATTTGGGTAGTTAGCCAATATAGATTTCCTCTGCAAAAGCCAGGGCCATGAAGGGCAAACCTGAGACCCGAAGTGCATAGTATAAGGAATTCCTGTTGAACCTATGGTCTCCTTCTACCCAAACCCTCTGGGCTTTTAAGGGCCTTCATGTAGCAGTAGGAGATGGCTTACATTTCTCTGGCAAGAATAGCACTTTGAGGCTATAAGATGCTGCAGATTCCTCTCTCTGTAAGGCAACAGGTGCCTTGTTGGAAGCTGGTCTCATTCTCTCTTCTGGTTTCCAGGCCAATAACTAGAGCATTAGCCAATAAATCCAGGCATCATCCAGCTGGATACGTGCTGCGTCTGATAGGGGAAGATAGAAAATGTACATTGAAAGAATTGTAAGAAATACCCTTCACGTACCAATAGGAACCAGAGGAGCGCACCTGGAATTGCTTGTTGAAGGCATTTGATCAAGATGGCAGAATATTAAGTACGTAAGCAAACATAAACTGACTTCAGCTCACTTTCTCCGATTAATGGATTAACACGCTGGGAGGGAGCCCAGGGATGGGGCCAACGGCTTAGAACAGCACTTAAAATGAGCGAAAAGCAACGGTCCCCACTTGCACTGACAGGCAATAGGGGACACCATGAAGAGGCTGGGAAAATGTCTGTGCTGGAGGGTGCACGGGAGGCCGAGGCTGGACCTGCTGGAGGATGATGCTCCATATTAAACCCGCTCTTCATCTAGGCCACTAATCACTAACCAGATTGTTGAGGACCAAATCTATTAGAATTAGCAAATGAAAAGACAGGGTTGCAGTCAAATTTGAATTACAGCTAAGCAACAGAGAAGTCATTCTGATAAAAAAATGCAGTCTCTTTCTGAACTTCCAGACGCATATGGATCTGCTAGAGACATGACTAAAGTCCTGGGGGGAACACAAGTACGCAAACACCTACTGTGCGGTTCCTGGAGGGTCCAGCAAGTGGTCTTCGTTTGTAACTGTAGACCAAAAACAGGGAAATAACTGGAATTTTCCAAGATAAGTGAACATAGGGTACAATTTGGCAGCCCTGACTGTGTTGCCATGAGTGTCAGAGTCCAGGGCAGTTTCCTAGGTCCTTGTGGCCTTAAACTAAGAATTCGATGTGGCACACAGTGGCTGTTAAAAAGCATACTAAGGTAACAGCACACTCGGAGTGAGCAAGCACATGCCGGAGGAAAGACAATGGCCTAGGTGCTTGGTAGGGGTTTTAAATGTTGCACAGTTTCCGGGGCCCCTCACACTGGGGTCTTCCAGAGCTTGATTGACAATGTGATTGACAGGGCGCTGAGTCATGTCAGCTGTTCTACCGTGTATAGCCTTTCCCACAATTCATGCTGTTATAATTGGATATACGAGAGGCCGTTCATATGTGTGAGTCTTCAGTGAGCTGCAAGCAAAGAAAGGTTACTGCAGGTCATGTTAACAAGTTTGGTGCGCATGTATCCTGTTTTGAAATGTTGGAATTCTCTAGGGCAGGCTTGAAGGGCTTTGCTCTTCTTATCTCCGCCTCTGTGTAGAAAGCCTTAGGGTGAGGGTCAGAGGTTGGCTGTGGGGCTTTGCTCAAGCTCAGGCTACTGCAGGAGAGCAGCCCTGTAGCCCCAGTTGTGCCCTCTCTGCTATCTGGTGACCCAAAACATGGTTATCTCCTCTCCTCACCCCACCCCTATTAGAACTCAGTTCTCTGGAGCCAGGAAATAAATGCAGGGTTGGCTACAGTAGAGCATAGTGAGCCACCAGATGCGGTGACGTGTACAATCCCCAGCACATAATTGAAGTTACTATTCTGGACTCTTGGGTCAACTCCTACAGTGGGCATCTGGGTTATGGGGTAAGAGCTCAGAGAGCTGCAGAAAAGTCTATTAGTAACTTCTAAATAGTTTCCCCCGCAGTGTTACCCTTCCTCCAAGCCCATCTGGGGGAGATGGCAAGACAAATGTTACCACCAACAACCAAAAAGTATCTAGATCCACAGTTTCTATGATGTCACCAGCTAACTACTAACCTGCCCTGCAGAAGCCAATGAGCCCTGGACAATGACTGTACGTGGCTATCACTGGCCTAGAGAAGTAGGAACCTGATGGCGCGTGCTGTGTCCAGAGATCTTGCTGCTTCACCAGATCTGTTGGTGTTCTGCCCAGACTGCAGGGCATGTGATCAGCGAGTTTTGCAAGTATATTCTTTTTCATGCTGATTTAAAACAGAATGAGAAACAGTTTGCATTGATGTGGGACAGAATATAGGATGTCTTTGCAGATTTGCCACAGGCTGCGTTAACTCTCCCTCTGTCACAGCACAGCCCAGGAAGCCCCAGCTGCCCAGAGAGCTCACAAATGTCACAGGATTCCCTGTCATCAGCAACCTCATACTGGGTGGGAAGGGCAGGTAGGATGCTTTGGGAAGACACGTTCTCTGCATGTGGGTTATGAACGTGGTAAAGATCCAAGGAGCAGCCCCTTTGAATAAGATTTTAGGGATCCAATTGTTCCTGGCTTCGGGGTCCCAGCAAGACTCTTTCAGAGTATTTGGGGCTCTGAACAAACAATTGGATGAGATACTCGGCAACACCAGTGAGGATTTAAGTGTGTTGAAGATAGAGAAAAACTGAACTGTGCTGAGTGAGAGCAGGCAGATGAAGGTACCCACAGTAGCTCCGAGGGACAAGGACAGGGCTCTGTTGTAGAGGACATTCCCAGACTGCTTCTCTCACGCAAACAAGGCACTTGGGACAGTTGGCCTATCAGAAACTCACTCCGCTCAGGGTCAGATTTAAGCTGTCCTATCAAAACCTTGAAGGCGTGAGAAAGCCACCCGAGCAGCAGCCCAGAGCCAGGCCTCTGAGTCTGTGGCAACCGGGCCAGCAGCAGTACGCCTCTCCTTCACCTTTGGAGTCTTCGCTGTAAGGAGGCCCAGGCCACAGGCAGAGGCCACGCAGCGACACCACAGCTGGCCCCGAGCCAAGCATCAGTGCAGAGCCATGAGCGCATCTGCAGGTGGCTCTAGTGGAGGATTCCAGGCTTCTGGATGAAGCCCAGACAGCAGAAGTGACAGACAAGGCGTCCTGTTGCTGTCCAAATCCCTGACCCACAGAAACCAACCTGTGCAATCCATTATTTTAAGCTATACAAATATGATTTAGTACATAACAAATACATGATTCATGAAATTTTATCCTAAAGAAATAATCTAGTATCATATAAAACCTTGGGAACTACCTAAATTTCTTATCAAAATCATGAATTTTGTTCTTCGGCTTCAGTGCTTGGGAAGACCACCTGGACCCTACTGAGAAAAGCCTTTGAAAGGATCAGAAAAGCAGCTCCAAAGAAAGGAATAGAGCTAATTAATCAAGAAATTAATCCTCTTGCTACTGAGGTACTGCACTACCGCGGTCTACCAAGCTGCAGGAGACTTGCAGACATTACTGACTGGATTAATGAGAGTCCTTCCCCACTGGCTTCCATCATAGAGCAGGAGTTGTGGGGCTGCACAGAAGAGATCAAGGCCTGCTTAAAGGCAGTGCAGAAGCAGGGTCTGCCACAAATAAAAGTCCTAAAGTATATAGAAAACAAAGAAATTCTCACAGAATGCAGAGAAAGGCACAAAAATTAAGATGAAGAGAGAGAGAAGGAAGAAGGAGGAGGAGGAGGAGTGGGGAAGGAGGGAGGGAGAAAGAGAGAGAGAGAGAGAGAGAGAGAGAGAGAGAGAGAGAGAGAGAGAGAGCCTGTCCAGTCTGTGCAACCTATGTATAATAATGAATAGCTAACACAAAAGACAAAATAAATGAAGCTGAAACAATAAATATGAAACTAATTAAAGAAAAAATTCCAGAATGAAGTAAACCTGCTAATGAGAAGCATCTTTAAAAATTAATGAGAAGAAAATACACCTAGGCATATCCTCCTGATGTTTTCATTGATTAATTGATTTTACTTTTTGTGGGGGGTTGTTTCTCTTTTTGGTACCAGATATCAAACTCAGAGCCTTGGGTTTGCCTAGCAGGTGCTTGTGCCACTGAGCTATCTCCCCGGGCCCTTGTGGTGTTTTTTAAGTTTCAAGCATAAACAAAAGTTTTTGCAAGTAACCAGAGAAAGCAGGCTAGTTTACATAAATTTATAAATCACTGCTATAAAAGTGACAAAAATCAGACTTATGTCAGATTTTTCTCTCATAATTCTGAATGTCAGAGGACCATGGAACAACATTTACAGGGTTGAATAGGAAAATAACTTTGAATCAAGGACCAAAACACTACCAAATTAATATTTGGGTATGGAGGCAAATGGAAGATATTCTCAGATACAAAGAGGCTAAGAAAGTGTGTCAACCAACAACCTTCTCCGAAAAATTTGCTGAATGATTAAAATAGACGGATAGGATTGTATGGAAAATTGGATCATTAAGACTAGTTAAGAACAGGATGTTGAAAACGGTTACTTTTAGAGCAGTAAACCTAAGTGCAAACAAGATTCATAAGCTGCAATTTTCAGCTTATGCAGCTTTAAACTGTCAAATGCATACCAAATATTCAATGTAAATAAATATAGCTTTGTTTTGGCTGTGTCATGTAAAGACAGATGTTCTTAAGCCAAATGCATGTTAAATAGAAGCTCTTTGTCATCATGGGCAGGACAGGTACCAGAAAAGACGTTCAAAGTGTTTATCTGGCAACATTGGAAAATGGGAGTTTAAATTCCTTTAAAAAAAAAAAAAACAACTAATACGTTTGTCTGCAGTGCAGGGTTACAGGATAAATCGTGAGGGCACCTAACTGACCTTGTCAGATGCAAACGTTACATTTCTTGTTATATAGTCTTGCTTTATCTTGGTCTTAACCATCCAGCAGAGAAGTATAAAAACGAGGCATATAAAGTAAAGCCATATTAATATGCTGAGCTGTGAAAGGCTCAAGTCAACAACCTCTACAGATAACCCACTACTATTGTGCACTGCTGGACTGTGTTGGATTGTTTTGCTGAATTCACGTACCTTCACTATTTAGATGCCAGTGGAATACCCATCTCTGACAGGACTAAACAAAAAAGGAGATACAAAGGAAGGACCATTTTGTATCTGTATATGCAGAATAGTTAGGATAGATATACAGCTACTTTCATTTAATTCAATGAGAAGAAAGATTTTTGCTAATAGTGATTGGACAGGATATCCTGTCTGCATCTTGTACTACAGATAACCACTAAGAAGATCACAATGTACAATGTATTTTTTTTTTCCTGGTCATTCAATTTGTTTTTTTTTATTTATTTTTATTTTTATT
>NW_004524712.1:7676348-7686420 GCF_000260255.1 Octodon degus | reverse complement strand
GGACCTGGGCTAGGACTGGGTCTGGGGGTTCCCGGAAGTCGGCAGAAATTCCTACTCGGCGGGAGGGGTGGGGTGCGGCCCGAAGGGGCGGGAGAGGGTCCGGCTCTCGCTGAGCCTGGGCTGGGACTGGTCCCGCCGGCACAGGGTAGCAGGAAGCTCTCCACACACTCACCGGACCTGGGCTAGGACTGGGCTGTACAATGTATTAATTATTGAAACTGTCCTATTAATCAGTTCTGAAACTGTCTCGTTGATATTTGTTTCTCAATAAAATAAAATAAAACTAATACGTTTGTAATGTTAGTAATAATACTGCAAGAAGAACATTTATAAATCACTAGTTGGAGAGGGATGGATATGTCTGAAATGCTTGTAGGGAAAACCAATAATTATTGCATCAGATGGCAATTCATACAAGTCATTGTGTCATTAAGTTGTGGGAAAAATAGGTTATATACATTACAAGTTTCTGTAATAGAAAGCAAGTAAAAATCCAATAAAAAGTAGCAGAAGAAAAATAACAAGGAAGAGTTCGTGTTTGCATAAAAAATACTGATGGAAATAGAGAAGCATCATATTCACAAATTGATTAAATTCCCAGTGAATCAGATCTAAGTTGAATTAAAAATCAATCTCTGATTTAGATACCTACATTTGCATAGGACAAAAGTTAAAGGGGTTTAAAGATAACAGAAATCTTTCATGTCATTATAAGTGGAGAGAAACATATTTATTAGTCAAAAATAAGTATGTTTCAAGAAATTTCACATTTTAAAAGTTATATAACACCCACATACAAGATATTTGTTCAGTACCTTGGTGTGAATGTTAGTTTTACTATTATAAACTAATACAGATACATATATTTTAAAACACATTCAAATTAGTGATTTCATATACTTAAAATTGGATGGTTCTTCAGTTAAAGAGATACAGAAAAAAACCCGTAAATTTTGAGCTTGATATGGTGGAAAAAGCCCATAACCCTAGCACTTGGGTAGCTGAGGCTGAGGCTGAGGCAGGAGAATTGTGGCAATTTTGAGGCCATCCAGGGCTGCAAACTGAGTTCAAGTCCTAAACTACCTGATGAGACAGTCTCAAAAAAAAAAAAAAAAAAAAAGAAGAGGGACGACCAGATAGCTCAGAGGACTAAAGCACCTGCTTAGGCAGGTGCAGGGACTGGGGCTTAATCCCCAGCATGCTGTGCCAGCCCCGCCCCTGGGAGGCACTGAGATAGCAACTGAGATTGGACATAGCGGCGTGTGACTATAAGGATTTTTTTTTGTGTGTGTGTGTGTGTGTGTGTGTGTGTGTGTTTGTGTGTGTGTGTTCCTCGAATGCCTTCAGGGCACTTTTGGCCAGCGGGAGAGTTGTGAGGTTCGAACTCCAGCAACCTGAGGCTGACAGCTTTGTGGAAGCAGCCACTTAAAGGCCTGAGCTAGGGCCAGGCCCCCTATAATGTACTTTGCACCTCTGAATGTTTCTTATCATTCAGACTGTCTTCCTTTTATAATTAAGGTTAATTAGTGAGGTGTTTTTTTTTTTTGTTTTTTTTTTTGTTTTTGTTTTTTTTTGTGGAACCGGGGATTGAACTCAGGCCCTTGCACTTGCCAGGCAAGCGCTTATCTACTGAGCCATCTCCCCGGCCCTCTGCGGCGTGTGACTATAATCCCAGCACTTGGGAGGCTGAAAAACAGGAGGATCACTACAAACCCAATCTGTGTAGTGAGACCCTGTACTAAATACATAAAAAAAGTGAATTTTGATAACTTGTATGATATAGTCAGTATTACTTTTGATAAGTAGTTTATGATGGGAAGATTTCTATTTTCGCATCTTTGAAAAAACAGGTAGACAGTGACTTTATTAAAGCCAACCATGCAAAAGAGTACTTACTTCTGTATGTCCTCACTAACCCAACTCTTTTCCTATTTGTTGGCTAAATTGGAACTTAATTTTTAATGCATATTTGTGATTATTGTGCAGTTAAGGATTTCCTCAAATATATATATCAGCTTTATTTCTTTTGTGATTTGACTACAATTTCCCCATTTATGCTACAATGTTCATTGTTTTTCTGTCCAATACACACATTTTTCTATGTTCAAGATATCATTCCTTTGTATGTATGTCGTAAATTTTTCCCAGTTTTGTCATGTGTTTTCTTCATTTGTTTCTAGTGTTGTTCTTGCTTTCTAATTAAATCCAAATGCTGGGATCACATTGGGTCTGCTCTGCTGTTGGAGCCACAAAGAATGTAGACCCCAGTTCTTTGGGCTGTGACTGGGAGACAGCAGTCACTCCCAGGGATCACCAAGTGACAAAGTCCATAAATCAGCAGGTCACATTATCTAAAGGCCAAATTTAGGAACTAGGAAGACAAACAAAGCTTAAAAATACATCTTCACTCTAGGACTGCACAAAACCTTCAGTGTGCTAACATGTACAGCGTGCTGACGTGTGCAGCGTGCTAGCGTGTACAGCGTGCTAGCATGTGCAGCGTGCTCACATGTACAGCGTGCTAGCATGTGCAGCGTGCTAACATGTACAGCGTGCTAGCATGTACAGCGTGCTAACATGTACAGCGTGCTGACGTGTACAGCGTGCTAGCGTGTAGTGTGCTAGCATGTGCAGCGTGCTAGCATGTGCAGCGTGCTCACATGTGCAGCGTGCTAGCATGTGCAGCGTGCTAGCATGTACAGCGTGCTAGCATGTACAGCGGCCTTGCAGAGCACTAGGGGCTCAGGAGAGAGTAATGACAGAGGACCGTCTGAGGTTGAGGCAAGCTGGGGAAGGAGCTCTGGGTAACAGAGCAGCGAGAGGTACAGGCACCAGTGCGGTGAGCGGGAAGATACTCTAATCAGGGAGACACGGCGAAGGCCCAGCCGGACTAATCCAGATACACCAGGAGCAGGATATGGAAGGCAGGGACAGAGCTACTCCATTCACTTGGCTCTCCCTGCCTGTCTTTCATTTCTGCCCAATTTCCTTACAGGAAAAGTGATCTGGGCCCTCTGGTCTGCACCCTAGAAGCAGTCATCCCTGAAGCCCTGTGCCTGGGCAGATGCCCAAACAGCCAGGGTCCCTGAGGGAGGAGGCCCTGCCTCCCCGGCTCTGGGCAAGATTTCTGACAGCCATCACTCTGCACTCCCTCCCTTGCCTTCCACCCAGGTTCAGTCACTGAGTTCTCTGGCATCGGTGCCTCTTAGATATTTGCAGAATGCTCTCCCACGCCCCTCAGTTGGTGCTGAGGTCAGGCCGGCAAGTTCTGCTCATTTAGGGTTTTCTCATAAATCATTCTGTCCCTCCCCTTTAATGCTTCAGTGGCTTTTCCCTCCCAGTGCCTAGAGCCTCCTCAGAGCTCGGTGCTGTTTCTGGTCTCCAGGGAAGAACCTGTTCCCACCACTGGCCTCTGAGAAACTCAGGCTGAACAGGCTTCCCATGGAGAACTGCCCCGGCTTCTCTACGCCAAATTAGGGATCCAGGTAAACACACCAGTGCCCTGACGCCACACTCGTGCTTGCAAAGAGGTCCAGCCTCAGACCCAGGAGCAGAGCGGGCCTTTCCATTAGGCATGGCAGGAGGCAGCGTCTTGGGTTACATTCACGGCTCAGCTTGTAATTTGCACAAATCACTGGCTCTTCGCTGGGAAGTGACTTTCCTAACCAAATAGGGCCCAGCCCTGGGCTGATGGGTGTCTGTCCCTCGTGTGCAAACCCAAGGCAGCATGGTGAGGGAGCGGTCCTCCAGAGTGAAGGCACGGTGGCCGCTCCCACAAGCTTATCCCTGTCACCTTTGTCATGGGGATTACTTTCCTTGAGACTGAAATTCCTTTCTTCCAGAATCCCACTTGCAGGCTGGCCAAATAGCTCAGCAGATTAAAGTGTCTGCAAGGAGGTGCAGGGGTCTGGGGTTCAATCCCCAGGCCTACCGTGCCAGACCCACTCCTGGGGCATGCTGAGATGGCAATTGAGACTGGGTGTGGTGGCATATACCTGTAATCCCAGCTCTTGGGAAGCTGTAAACAAGTAGAGCACTACAAGTCTGATCTAGTAGTGAGACCCTGAGCACTCTGTAGAACTTTCCCTAAAATATAGAAAAAAAAAAAAAAAAAAAAACTAAACATAATACAGAATTCCACTTAGGAAACAACTATGAGACAATGCAACAAAAATCAAGTAATCTATCAAGTTCAAAACACTGAATTGGCCACATTCAGAGCTAACCCTAATAACTTCTATTTAGTACATGTCTACTCTCTGTCAGACTTAATAATCCCACTAAAATTATGCAGAGGAAATATCTTAGCTTTGCTGCAGATGAAGGACAGAGCCCAGAGAAATCCAGAAATTTACCCAGAGTTACACCCTAGAAACTTGCAGAGTGGGGCATGCAGAACATTGCAGTGCTCCCCGAAACCAGACTGAACTCAGGGTGTACAGAAGGCAGGCAAAGAATATCTACGAGGGCTGTGCATTTCGTAAGGCGAACGAGAAGGTACTTGGCCACGGCGTGAGGACCTAGTTTGTGGACTTCTTTGCCCCGTGATTTCATGTGATATTTCTGCACGTCCTCAGCTCCACGAGGCTTACACCCACTGGCCCTGCCTCTGTAGATCCAACCAACCACAGGCTGAAAACATTCAGGGTGAAAAAACAGCCTGTAGTGAACATGAGCATCTTTGTGTCCTGTTCTTATTACCTAAACAATACCACATAATAACTATTGACCTAATATGTAACATATCTATTGCTGTGTGTTACCTTGTTTCTGCTTTTCTTTATTCTTCAAAATAAGATAAATAAGATAAAATAACTATTAATATAGATATAATAAAATATCTACAATAAAATATTATATATATATGATCAAGCTCAGGACCTTTTGCTTGCCAGGCAGGTGCTTAAGATGCTGAGCTATCTCCCCGGTGTTAGTTACCATAAATGACCTAGAAATCACTTAAAGTACATAGGAAGGGACATGTAGGTTCTATGCAACTCTACTCCGTTTTATACAAGGAACTCAAGCATGTGATATCTCAGGGGGTCCTGGAACCAAACTTCCTTAGATACTGAAGCATAACTATGTTAGGAAACAGAAACACAAATAGGTTAAACAATTATGAAATCTATATGCCCAAAATCACAAGAAAATACTGCTCCGCCTAACTTTGGCCAATGTATTGGTTGGTTCACGTGGTCTAACCTATTTGCCATATGTACTCAAGAGTCTAGTTGGCAAGACTAAATCTGTGGGATTAAAAACAAATGCTAAGTCTCAGTGGTCAAGGGAAGACATACACATGATAACTGCCCGAGAGCGGGGTGAGGTAAGAATCACTGAAGGACAGAATCCACAGACAGGGAGCACAGCTTTTGCACTGCCAAAGCCCTCAGGCCTTGAGAGCTGTAGAGCTGGGGTTCCCCTGTGACAGAAGGAATCCTCAGCGCCTGTTCATTCTGATGGCTGACACAGGGGCCTTCCCCTCTCCTGAGGGAAGCAGCTCAGCCTCAAGCAACTCTTGCCTGGCCCCAGGGCCAAGACTCTTCACCCCTTCAGACCCCTGACTGTGAATGCACAAAAGAAACCCTTTGTTGCTGTTACACTGGGGCCTTTTATTCTCCCTCAGGCTAGAGCTTCTGTGTGCTCAGGACCCGCCTTCTCTCTTCCTAGGACACTTTGATCCTCCTCCCATTTCAAATCTTGCTAACTTTTCAACACCCTCCCAGACAATCCAGTACTTTTCTTTTCAATAATCAAGCTGTTCTCCTTGTTTCATTTCAGTTCTCTGCAATTGTTCTGGCCATGAAGTGTTCCAGGAGACAGGTCTCAAGAAAATGAGAGAAACACTGCATCCAGTTGTTTTCTGATGAGAGTGTGGATATTCTTCTATAGGGCTCAGAAAACACTTGAGAAAGGAAAGAATAAGTGAAGTATGAGGAAAACTGACAGCAAAAGCCAGGGGAAACATATAAGGAAACTTCTATGAAATCACATGATGCAGTTTCTTCCATGGCCAACTGGCCAACTGTGAATTTCTCATATTGAGACAGGAAATTAGGGCAGGGCTACCTGGCTGGGCAAGTGGGCATGACCTGCCAATCACAGAGATCCAGGACAGGCGCACCCAATCAAAGCATGCTATCTTCATTTTGCATCATGAGCAATCAAGCAGGTTTTTGATTAGGATGGCTTAGATCTGACATCAGCCTAGGGAGTGGCAGACACAAAAGTTTGGGGCCATTAGCCTCAGGTCACTGCGCTGTCCTTCACAGGGCCCCTCCCACTCTGTAGAGCTTTCTTCCTTTACTTGGCCTGCACTCACTCTGCAGAGCACAACAGAAAGAAGCTAGAAAGTGTATGTATAAGGTGTGAAAACCTGGTGAAAAAAATCTCTAACTTTCGCATCATGCTTTTATTCTCTCATAATCATTGATTGAGTCTGTCTCACATTAATGCTTTCCTTTCTGTTCTTTCTTTCACCACCCTAGTTTATATCCACTCGCAGCTGGCCAAGACAGGGGCTCCCTAGCTGATATCTTAGGGTCTCCTTTCAATCCTAGTTCCATCTTTACGTAGCCCTACTGCGGTCGTGTATCACTCCCACCTTAAAAGGAGTCACAGCTAGCCAGGCTCAGTGGTACACATCTGCAATCTCAGTTGTCAGGAGGCTGAGGCAAGACCCACACACACAACAAATGTACCCAGCTCTGAATTACAATACACTTCTCCCCCTTAAGGGCCCACACTCTATTTCTTTTAGTGTGTGCTTTTAAATTTCTGCTAACAAATCCTTTTATGTCTCTTATTGATATATTCTGAAAATTCTTTTTGCTATGCTGGGAGTCTACAAACCTGCAACTTAATTCTATGGGTAGAGACAGTCTAAGTTCTTCCCTCAGTGGGAACCTTCTCAGACCCTCTCTGGTGACATTTCCGGTGTTTAATATACAAATATCTTGCATCTCATGCAAGGCCTTCTGTGGTCTTTCTCTCTCATGGTCATCACTTTCTGGAGGTCAGCAGTGTGGAGTGGGATGTGCATGTACTAGATGGCAGGTCATGGGCTGGGATTCTGATCCTACCTACTTTAGATAAAGCCACTTAAACTTTCAAGACCTAACAACCCAGTAGTAAAATGAGGAACTCACATTTCGTGAGCTCTGTAGTCTCTTCCAGTTCTAATGTTGAGTCTAGTCTCTCCCAATTCTAACCTTTTGAGCTCCCAGAAAAGCTACACTTGTGTCTGCCATACTGCCACTGACTCACAAAAAAAAAAAAAATCCTCTTCCTTCCTAACTTTGTTCTTGTGAACATGTCTTTTTCTTACTTTCTCTCCTTCCATCCAAATCAAGTTTCTTTGGCCCATCAAAATCTAGATTGCCTCTTTTCTGGCTGGAACCATGGAGGGTGTAGAAGAGAAGAAAAAGAAGGTTCCTACTGTGCCAGAAACCTTTGAGGAAAAGAAAAAGCAAAGATATTTCGCAGAGTTGAAGATAAAGTGCCTGAGAAAGAAGTTTGCCCAGAATATGCTTTGCAAGGTGAGGAGGAAGCTTATCTATGAAAAAGTCAGGCACTAACATAAGGAATATAGACAGATGTACAGAACTGAGATCCAAATGGCTAGGATGGTGAGAAAAGCTGACAACTTCTACATCCCTGCAGAGCCCAAACTGGCATTTGTCATCCAGATCAGGGATATCAGTGGTGTGAGCCCAAAGGTCACCAAGGTGTTGGAGCTTCTTCGCCAAATCTTCAATGATACCTTTGTTAAACTCAACAAGGCTTCAGTTAACATGCTGAGAATTGTGGAGCCATATACTGCATGGGGTACCCAAACCCGAAGTCAGTCAATGAACTAATATACAAGCATGGCTATGGCAAAACCAGTAAGAAGTGACTTGCCTTGACAGATAATTCATTGATTGTTCGATCTCTTGGTAAATATGGAATGATCTGCGTAGAGGATCTGATTCTTGAGATCTATACTGAGCAAAAACTCTTCAAAGATGCAAGTAAATTCCTGTGGCCATTCAAGTTATCATCTTCACGAAGTAGAATGAGGAAAAAGACCACCCATTTGTGGAAGGTGGAGATGTTGGAAATAGGGGAGATCAGATCAGGCATATTAGAAGGATGGACTAAGGTATCTACCATGGTGTTTTGATGATTTGGTCAGTTAATAAAGTATCTGCTTCCAAACTGGAAAAAAAAAAAAAAAGAACTAGATCAGTCCTCTTTTCCCAATACCCATCATACACGTGCCTCAAACATGATGTATCTCTGTGCATTGCTTCCTGGTCTAGCTACAGCCAGCTTTGTGCTGTAAGTTGGGCTATCCTATATCTTCTATATCCTACACAGTAGGCAACCCAAAAACAGACACAATCAGTTTCTGGCAGGAAGAGTACTGGACCAGGAATAAGGAAATCCAAACCCCAGTCTCCACTTCACCAATTAAGAATTAAGAACTCTCCTACTGCTGGGGAAGCTGAAAACAGGAAGATCACTACAACTTCGATCTGTGTAGTGAGACTGTATACCAAATACAGGAAGGAAGGAAGGAAGGAAGGAAGGAAGGAAGGAAGGAAGGAAGGAAGGAGAAAGAAGGAAACCACAACTCTGCTTCTAGCTTCATAATGGCAAGAGTATGATAGAAAGAAAGAAAGAAAGAAAGAAAGAAAGAAAGAAAGAAAGAAAGAAAGAAAGAATTAAGAACTCTACCAGTTTGCATCACAGTTTCTCACTTGCAAAATGTTTGGAACCAAGACACTACACACTGCCCCATCGCTGAAGCTCCTCCCAGAAGTGTAGTCTTCTGATGGTGTCTGAACCTTCTTGGTATCCATCTTATATCTTTCCACAACCTTTTGTCTGGTTCTTGGACTAAGCAATAAAAAGTTGGAGCCTTCAAATAAGGTACATCAATCTTTTCCCAGCCTGGACTGCCTCAGGGATCAATTGGAATTCAACTGAAATGTATGCTATAAAATGGATTTCTAGACTTTTTCAACTGGCTGGGTGATACCTCGGAGGCAGACTACTTAGCCAAGAAACATTGGCCATTTGGCATGACAGGGCACTCACAGTGCTCCTTTCCCCTGAAGATGTCCACTGCCACCACAACTCTGCTTCCAGCTTCATAATGGCAAGAGTATGATAAAGTTTCAGAACACTCCCATTGACAAATGTGCTGGCGGCCAAGTAGAAAGAGCATGCCCTTACAACAGAAAGCAGCACTCAGTTCCTAATGGTGTTTCCAGAACATAATTCTTTCTGTAGTTACTATTTCAGTGATAGCTGGAAAGATGTTGGGGAGCTTTAAAGAACACATCACAGAGTACCTCCCCCACCCCGCCTGCCAAGTAGGAATTTCTGCCAGCTTCCGGGAACCCCCAGACCCAGTCCTAGCCCAGACCCCGGGAGTGTGTGGAGAGCTTCCTGCTACCCTGCGCCGGTGCGACCAGTCCCAGCCCAGGCGCAGCGTGGGCCGGACCCTCTCCCACCCCCTCGGGCCGCCCACCACCACTCAGCAGTACCTCCCCCACCCCGTCCACCAAGTAGGAATTTCTGCTGAGTTCAGGGAACCCCCAGACCCAGTCCTTGCCCAGGTCCAGTGAGTGTTTGGAGAGCTCCCTGCTACCTTGTGCTGGCAGGACCTGTCCCAGCTCAGGCACAGCGTGGGCCAGACCCTCTCCCACCCCCTTGGGCCGAACCACACCACTCTGCAGCACCTCCCCACACCGCCTGCCGAGTAGGAAATTTACGGTGTTCCGGGAACCCCCGGACCCAGTCTTAGCCCAGGTCTAGTGAGTGTGTGGGAGAGCTTCCTCTTCCCCCTACTTCACATTGCCCCCTCCAGGCACAGCTCAGGCCTGGCATACATGCCTGAGGTGTAACCCTGCAGCTGCAATCCCTGAGAGAGTGTAGAGGATAGATCCACTCAGCTAATCCAGGAGCAGAACATCTTGCCACAGGGGCACAACATATTCACCCTCAAGGGCAGCAGTGGGAAAGAGCTGAGCACAGCAGCCAGACCTAAGCCAGGCACAGCTGGATAAGTCCAAACTTT
>NW_004524712.1:7675798-7676248 GCF_000260255.1 Octodon degus | reverse complement strand
GGAGTGCCTGTCATTGTGGTATTCTGAATATGGGTGGCTGTCATGACATGCCAGTTACTACTAAGATGTCTCTCAGGTAGGTGGATGTTCAAGAAGAAGGAAGTTGTGAATGAAAGCAAGAGACAGGAAAAGGAATATTGTGGAACTGTCCTGCTTCAATGTTGTGTATGGTGAGATTTTTGGACTTATGTGCAAACATGAGAAGTATAGAATTCTTTATCTGATTTTTAAAATATAATCTAATTTTTAAATGTTTTTATCGTATTATGTAGGGACTTAAAGTTCAACATATCAATACTTGATGAAAAATACCTATTTCTTATTATGCCTAAGATGTTTGAAACGCAGTGAGTTAGTGAGGTTAGGTTTGATAGCCTAAATCATTTGATAATAACAATAAGCTTGTCTTCTGGATGGTTAACAACCTAAGTTTGCAGACCAAAATTAGAG
>NW_004524712.1:7643601-7674908 GCF_000260255.1 Octodon degus | reverse complement strand
AATGAATAGAATGATTTGTTCTAATGGTGTTTGTAAATAGGATCTCAAGTCCACATCTTGTACAGCAATTAACCACTGAGAAGAATATATGCAGTGTATTATTTGTTGAAACTGTACTTCCAATTTGATTTGAAACTGTCTCATTGCTATCTGTTTATTAATAAAATTTTAGAAAAAAGAAATAAAAAAATAAAAGCCCCCCCCAAAAAAAAAGAACACATCCCAGTGACACACATCACCTGCTGGTAGGACTCTTGCAGTACGTAATTACCAGGGAATTAGTAACCTTCTCCTTCTACCCTTCTTCCCTGACTTGGTACCACATATTCACACACACACACACACACACACACACACACACACACACACCTTTCCTCATCACACCCCATTAGTGCCTTCTTTATTATCTCATTTTAGGCAATGCACAGCACTATGTCAAGATTTTGTGGGCAATAAAATGTGCTGTGGAAGAAAAAAAAAAAAGGGATGCAGTGAGCATTTCTACACTAAATGCTTAGTTTGGTGCTGGTTCACCAACCCATATCCTTTCCCTCCCTAGGCAATAACAATAGTTATTGTTTATTGAATGCTTAAAAGCTACTAGGCATTGGGATGATAACCTTAACATATGAGTGTCTCAGTTAACACCCAAGGGAGGGGGCATTGTTATAACCCTCCTTTAGAGATGAAATTGAGGCTTAGGGCGAGCTGGGGCTCCAGAGTCCAAGAGTAAACAGCAAAGTCAGGACTAAAACCCAGTAGCTGTAGCTGTAGAACCCATAGTCATAAGCACTCAGAAAACTAGCTCTTCCATATCTTTCTAGCCTATGGGATTCCCAGTCCATTTCATTTTGTTTGTCTGTTTGTTGGAGTTTTTGGTTTTGTTTTGTTTACATTTCATTTGCTTGGGTAAGTATGGAGGACCGGGATCCCCCAAGCATGTCCTGAGTAGTTTCTCAACAGCTATTCCTCAGAACTTAGAAAGAAATAGAGCCAATGTTTCTCAATGCTACTCAGAAACATGAACTTCTGGTACCTTTTTTGGTTTTGGAGAAAGGATTACATGCCAACACAATAACTAGCTATTCCCGCTGCCCTGCCTTGTCCTCACAGAACACTAAGTATCTAGGTGGGATGAGAAACTGGCCCCATCCCAGCAGGTTTAAATACCTCCTGTCTGCTCAGCATCCTGTGCAGTGATAAGAGAAGGTGTGGCTGAGAGCAGAGGGGCATCATCTTACCTCACGTTCTTTTGTCTGTAAGGTGAATGTGGGCACTAGGGCTGAGCACCTTCCTCCTCTGAAAACAATGGCGTTCCACTGACTCCCTGACTCCTTTTCAGGCATCTCCTTTTGGCTGTCTCATCCAGCCCCATAATTGAGATCCAAGCTGTTGTCCCTGGCTCTTGAACTGGCACCCATGCCAGCCCAGACAATGGATCTGGTCCCACAGCCTGTGGCTATCTATGGTGCTCCAAGCTCACCCTTTGATGAAGAAACCAGAAAATCAGAAGGATTTCATGACTGGGTGAGGCCTTCTGTCCTGGTGTAAACTGGACAGCCCCACCTCATGGATGACCCCAGGTTCCCCTATGAACCCTCGACCTGAGCAGCATGGCCCCAGATTGAGATTTGAAGCCCAAGAAAATGTTTGCATTGAGACCTCCCACAACAGGGGCTCTAAGGCCTTTGATCAGAATCAGCAGCGCTGACAGCCAAGTGGTATTTCTATCACTCCTCAGCTGTGTTCCTGGGAGTAGAAAGAATTCTTCTGAAATCTCACAAGGCTCAATAGGACTGCGATTACTGAGGCAGGACCTGGGAGCTTCCGGGCACCTCTCTTGACATGCTCTGGGCAGCAAGCTGTCTCCACCCTCTTTAGTACCCAGGAACATACCATGTGGGAAACACTTGATCTGACTACCTAACTCAAAAAAACATTCAGAAACATAGACCTCTGCCTGTGACAACGTTTTAGAAATATCTTCCTCAGTGTCTTTCAGCCATATTTTCCTTTTTTATGTATGTACAACAAAGAACTATGATTTTTTAAGCTATATCTAAATAAACATTTTTAAAGAATAAAATAAAATTTCTAATAGAAAAAATACTTTGGTTCATGATTGTTATAATCTAAATGTTTGTGTTCCCCAAAATTCACACATTGAAACTTGTGAATGTACCCACCTTTCCAGAGATACTTTCCTTCTTGGATGACCACGTTGGGTGACTGGGCCTGTGCCCTTGGAGGGATTTCACCCCGGCTAGCCCAACTATCACAGCCTAATTTCTCTCAGTTTTTGGCCTTTTTCTAGGAAGGTATGATCTTGAGTCACACTTGGAGTAGGCAGAGAGAGAGAGAGAGAGAGAGAGAGAGAGAGAGAGAGAGAGAGAGAGAGAGAGATCTCAGATGGGCAAACAGAAAAGTAGGCAGAGGAGAGAGAATGGGAGGCAGAAAATTCTCAATGGTTAGAGTGCTTCTTAGAGAGGAAAGAAAGCACAAAGATTTAAATCTAAGCATGGTTCTGGGAGGCAGTAATAGTCAAACCTTGAATTTGGCCATTCTCTCAGGACCCTGAGATATTGACCCAAGCCTGTGGGCTAACTCATATTAAGGGCTTTCTCTGGGTGTTCAGCTAACATAAAAATCTTTCAAACTCTAACAAGATTCTTTAGCAGCTTAAAGAATATGAGAGAAGAGAGCTGAGACACTAGTGTTGCTTTTGACCCTTGTGGTTGCCTGGATAAAGGCTAGGCAACTGGAAAGTTCTGGTGGCACAGTAAAGAAATGGTAAGACTGGCCATGGCTCAGGGCGCTTATTAACAAAAGCTTTAAAACCAGAGGAACCAGCATAGTGCAAGGGTCCTATGTTTTGCAAATAATCTGAAATTCTAGTCTCAGCTCCACCATTTGTGCACCATGTGGCCTTAGCTTTCTCATTTGAATATGGGGATAAAAATAAACACTTATACAGAGTGTTGGAGAACAAAATGTACACAAAGCACTCAGCTCATAGCAGGTGCCCCCAAATATTTGTTCTTTCTTCTAAGCCTTAAAGATTCTAGCAGTCAGTGCTATGTTTAAAAACATCTTTTTTAAACAATAGAAGCCTTTGTAAAATTGTCGGGAGTCATTCCTTAGAAGCTGTGAGATTTGCAGGCTGCAATTAGATATCATTTTAATAACCACATGAGCTGTGTGGTCCTACTGGTCAGGAAGAGTATGGAAAGGAGATAGAATTCCTCCAGTGTCAAAGGTCACTGGAGCTAGAAGGAAAAGAAATTATAGAGCCTAGACAAAGAAAAGTCAAGTTAAGTCATGTAGCAAGTCTGACTTGGAGGCAGAATTCTGTAACTAAGTGAGGCCAAACGGGAATGGAATTAATCAGTAGTAACACCTTAAATTCTCACCACCCTGCAAAGTGCTGGTCCTGACAAGTAGGAGAGAATCCAGGAGTGTAGGCTGTGCAGCCACATTATGCATCCTTGTATACAATACCAACCATTTATGATGTCTGAAGTCCCTGGTATAAGCTGTAGATAGAACTGACAAATTCAAGCGCTCGGATAAAACCACTGAATTTTCTCCAAACTACACAGAACAGAGACATTATTTCCTTTGCGTGTAAGCACTAAGGATAAAGTCCTTAAGTGAACCAAACTTAGAGCATTAATACTTATGCATTAAGAAGGAATCTGCATATTGCACAGTACAGGTATTTACAGTATCCAAGAGATTGTGGAGTGTAATAAAATATACCTGCATTGGAAATTCCTGTTTGAAATGTGCAATTGAGTAATTGATTTAGATTTGTATATTTAAACATAATCTTTCTGTTTATACACAGCGTTGGAACAGTTAAGAGTACTTAATCACTATATATGTAAGTTTATTTTATTAAGTTTATGAGTTACTTAAGGAATTGGGAAAGCTTATTTTGTTAAGACTTCAAAATGAGGTTAAAGTAGTCCATTAATAAATGTAGTTTTAAAAGCTCAGGGGCATTTAAGTCTGTAAATAGACCCAATTATTAATTGAAGGCCCCCTTAAATATAATTGTCAACATTTGCTAACTGTAGAATAATAAGGTTAGCCAACAGAATTTTAAGGTACAACTTGTAAATTGAGTGTAAATTTTTCAAAGCCCAAGAAACTTCTGAATAATGTTTCCTATCTAAAAAATTATTCCTGGGACAGAGGGAACCCTGCATTTGGAAAGAATAAAATCTTAAGAGGTAAAATCTCAGTAAATAGATCAGAACATTAATTACACAGAGGCAGAGGCTTGGATCCAACCTGGTCCACCTCATGGCCTCTCTCTCAAGCCAGCACTTGCCTCCCTTCTCCCTTCCACAACTGGCTTTCTGTACACCATGGGAAGATACACGGAGAAGTGCTAGGGCAGGCCAAGAGGGAAAAAACACCAAATGATAGAGACCTCCAGCTTTGAAATCACCCAGCCTTGAGTTTAAACAGCAATCTGTGAGTGGCTAGAAAATGTATCTCAGAGCTTTGAATTCTGAAAGTGCTTACTCTGGGGGTTGATAAAGTGTGTGTAATCTATTAGCTTCAAGCTCTACCACCAGCTCCAGGGGGTATGGCTCTGAACAAGTTAGCATCCTACTCAAGAATAGCTGGTGATGACCACATGCGTGAATAATATAACCAACAGCAGCTGCCACTGCTGCTCACAGTGGGATGAAGCAAACCGAAGGCCATTGATATCAAAAGGTCTGGCCTAGAGTTGAGCTCTGCTCCTCACTGCCTTATGGGACTATAGCCTCTAAGCCTCAGTTTCCTCTTCTGTGAAATGGAGATGGTTGGCCCGAATGGACAGCAGTTCATGGGGTCTGTTTGGAAGCATCTGTCCCCGCACCCAGCACAAACAGAAGGCTGTCTCAACATCATGTGGTATCCACACCTACAGCAGGTTCTCCCAGGCCCCACTCTACACACAAGGACAGAGAAGTGCAGGTAACACGAGGTCAACACCCTGTCAAACCCTGAGGGTAGGGAGAGGACTGGAATGGCTGCTGGACAGGAGGCTTGGCATTCTCTCCTCCACTCGTGGCCCTGCCTGACCTTGACAAACCAGTCAGTAATCTGGAACAGACAAACTCCAGCTGGTTGTATTCAAAGTTTCTGTCCCTTTCACCTCTTCAGAAGTTCATACAAAACACTGCAACAATATCTGCCCACTGCCAACGCCAGGTCCTTTCTTTTTCTTTCAGAATTGACTGGTGGAAATATTGGCTCATGACCCTCTTGTTTGCACATCGTTTTTTCAGCACCTGCATAACTCTTCAGACACCAAGTTTAAGGGCCTTCTCTTGGCCTGAAGAAAAGATGAGCATGCATTAGAGTGGAAAGATGGCTAGTCAAGCCAGAATTCTCCTGAAATCACAGCAAGATAATTTTTGTATCAACAAAACACTCCCCAGCAAAGATACTTCTTAGAGCTCCAGTTGCTGGGCCCAAGCTTCCCACTAAGCAGCCAACTTTTTAACTCTGAGATTCAAAATCCCCAGAAATATCTTGTCTTTCTCCACTGGAAAAGACCCCAAACATGGAACCACATGGACCATGTGGTATTTATCTCTAAGCTTTCCAGCCTTTCCTCTCCTTTTCCCCTGTGTACACAAAATAAATGACTTAACTGACTTTCCGAGCAGACTACCTGGATATCAGAACCCTTTCGACCAGGAAGTGACGCCTCTGCCCAGAGAACGGGAGCATCTCCGCTCAGCAGAGCCAAGAGCAGTACACCCAGCTGGACTCAGGGTGGAGCTCCAGTCGGGTGGAGCTAGAACGCTCAAGGAGACTCGGTAGGAAAGCATGAGCCCCGCGAAATGTTACAAAATGTTACACAGCCTTAAAAAGAAGCAGATGCTGAGATTCACAATAACCTGAATCAACCTAAGATACATTATGCTGAATAAAATAAGCCAGAAAGGAAACACAAAGCGATTCCACTGAGAGGGGTTATCTATGGTATGACAATTCACAGACAGAAAGATGGCAGGAGACAGAGGGAGGAAGGTGAGGAACTGCAGAATTAAACCTCTTTCAATATAAAATTTCTGTAATGCAAGATGAACTGTGCACTGTACAATATCTGCAAAGGATAGATGCAAAGGATAGATCTCCTGCTAAATGTTCCTCCCAAACACACACACACACACACACACACACACACACACACATTTAGTTAGAACCTTGACTGTGAGGATGACATCGTGTCCATATGCCCAGGCCCAAACTTAAAATGGTACATATATTGGAAATGTGCAGATTTGCATACAAAAATTATTTCTTTATAAAGTTAATTTTTTTAAATTATGTATGTATGTATGTATGTATGTATGTATTTGGTACAGAGTCTCACTACATAGCTCAGATTTGCAGTGATCCTGCTGTGTCAGCATCCCATGCACTGAGGTTACAGGCATGCACCACCATGCCCGGCTTTGGTGGCCAGCATGGTGCACCCAGGATTGTGGGCTGGCTTGGCATGTAGTACCAGGGGGCGAACCTAGGTCCTTGCGCTTGCCAGGCAGGTGCTTAGACCACCAAACTACCTTCCCAGCCCTACAAAGCTAATTTTTAGATTGTTTAACTTTATTTTTAACTAATACATGAGAGCATATAAATCATACAAGTGGGGCCGGGGAGATGGCTCAGTGGAATAAGCGCTTCCCTGGCAAGCACAAGGCTGAGTTCAATCCCCGGTTCTGCAAAATAAATAAATAAATAAATAAATAAATATCATACAAGTTTACAGGATACCATGTAATGTACATATATATATATATATATATATATATAGTATATAATATTTGAATCAGGGAAAACATGTTTACCTCCCCCAATATTATAATTTCTTAATGATGAAAACATTAAAAATCCTCCCACTTAGGTTTTTGAAATACACATTACCATTATCTACAGCCACCCTATGTACGCAATGCATGCTGGTCTTTTGGAGGTTTATGTAATACTGATAAACATTTTTCAGTGAAGCTAATTTTCTTTAAGTACATAAGGTTAAAAAAAAAAAAAAAGGGTTATAAAAGAGAAACTTGAGAAGGGCCTTAAAGAATGAATAAGAAAGTTACCAGCGACGCACATTCTCAGTCCCCACGCCAGAGTTACTGAATTAGAAATTCTGAGGGTGGCCCCAGAGGCCTGTGCTTTCATAGGCCCTTGGGGAGAGGTGAGGCTAGCTGTCATGTCAGGGGCACTGGACAGCGCCTGACCCTAGACACCTGTCTTGTGTGCGAGGTGGGCACGGAGGAACTCTTATCTTTCTGACATGGTGAGAAGAGCAATTCAAAGATATGCGGGGCCTCCTCCAGGGCCACACTGCTAGTGTGCAGCAGAGCCCCGGCTGGCTGCAGCCGGAGCCCCCATAGGTGTCAGAGCAGTGTTTTTTCCATCAGACCCAGGGCAAGGGAGATTAGCAAAGGCATCCAGCCCCCAGCCTCTCCTTTCCTCTCACACCTTCTCAAGGAGCTGGCTAGCCTCCTGACAACAGGCTGCGAAGAAAAGGCCTGTGGGGCGTTGACAGCAGCCTGACAAAAGGAAGGTGACTGGGGCTGGCGCGAGCCCACCATTCTCATCTGAGCAAGAATAGAAATGCTCACTCGCAGTCCCACACAAGAGCTGGAAAGTTGGACTCACTGAGCCACTGCTGCTTGGCCCGGCACAGGAACCAAAAACACTCAGCTCACCAGATGCCCCAGCCGAGAGCTGGCTGATGGCATGAATGTGGAAACTCGACTTCTAGTGACCCCCGGGATCAGAGCCACAGGACTTGGTCCAGAATCCAATGCCCCATGCCAAGCCCCCTTAGGCAGAAATTATCAGGGTTTGAAGAACTGTCTACATCCAAAGCCAGATGCCTGACAGTTCACCCCGAAGCAGTGCAAAGGATCGAAGCTTTGGAGTCACACACACTCAGGTTTGAAATAAGTGCCATAGCCTGGGCACCTCCCAAGCAGAGGACATCCCTGACCGTCCCGCAGACTGTCCCCACCTATACAATGGGGAAAACAGTACCCACCGGTGCTGTGAAAATTAAGTGACTAACATTTGCCGAAGTCCTAGCAGGGACCATGGCCTTCACCATTGCACAGAAATTCTTACTTTTTAAGAGAATAAAAAATTGGAAAGACAATTTAGAAACAATACAGAATTTCACTGTATACAATGATGGGAATTCAACAGTGGTTGTTACATTGCATAATGTTGTCTTCAAATTCGTTGTTCAGATTACCAGATATAAGCATGCGAAATTGGTCAAAAAAATAAAGCATTAACTGCTCTTTTCAACAGCCAAGCAGAAATCAGCAGTACAATTATCCAAACTATCATGTGTATATATCAAGTGTGTATTTCATTTTTCTCTCTTCCTTCCTTCCTTTCTTTCTTTCCTTCCTTCCTTTTCTCCTTTCCCCCATCCCAGTGGTTCCTTCCCTTTGAATGGTTCCTTTCCCTTCCACAGCACCTGTTGTGCCTTTTGGGTTTATTTACTCTTGCAGGTTCTAACCCTCAGGAGACAATGCGATGTTTACACATATAGGTCTGATTTATTTCACTTATGAGTATGCTCTCTAGTTGCATCCACTTACCAAAGGAGAAAGATAAAGCAAAGAAATAAGAATTACTTATAAAAATCAATAAATTCCAGGCTTTTGTAAGTAATTCTTGCTTCTTTCCTTTATCCTTCCCCTTTGGAATTTTCTTTCTCTGTCTCCACCGATCCTAACGAGAGAACGCTGAAGTGGCAGAAGGAAAGCAATTCTGAGCAGGGCAGATGACAACTCATAAAACCACCTTCCGGTATGAGACCCTAAGTTAGTCTCACGTTGAAGCCATACTTGTGGGCTGCTAGCTCCTTTAGAAGCAGCTTGCTGGTTTGTCCAGGATCAGGCACTGACTACACACAAGAACTAGCTGCTCTGGAGTTTGTGCAATACTGAAAATAAGGAAAGTATCGAGAATTTTCCAGAAGTCTCCATGCTCTAAAGTTAATCAATAATTCTCAGTAATTAATAACTCTAGCAAACGGTACCCACAGAGCAAATCCAGCCTACCATCTATTTTGTAAATAAAGTTTTATTGGCACATATTTATGTTTGTTTATTCCCATATTATCTATTGTTGTTTTCATACTACAAAGGCAAACCTGGACAGCAAGGCCTTATATGTTTACATTCTGATATTTTACAAAAAAAGTTTAAATGCTTCTGTTCCAAAAGAAAGCAGAGCTACCTCCACTATTGCAGTTTGAGAGATTGCCAAGTACCCACTGAGGAGGAATTTAGGGTTAGATGTAAAATAGGGAATGCCTCTGAGATCCATTCATCTGGAAGGGAGAGGGGAGCTAGAGTGAGCAGAAGGAGAAATTCGCCTGTAATATAATATAGGACCTGCAGCCTCAGCCAGCCTCACAGGGAGCTCTGGAGCCAGTGGCTTTTCAAGTTTCCTGCCTTGGCCAAAATAGCTGGGCATTATATATGTCTACCTTGGTTAGTGTGTTAGTCAGTTTTCCATTGCTGGAACAAGATACGTAAGACAAACAGCTTATAGGATGAAAGGTTCATTTGACTCATTATTTCATCCCATAATTAGTTGGCTCCACTGTTCGGCCTGCAGTAAGACAGAACACCAAGGTAGGAAAGCCTGGGAGAAGAAAGCAATCCACCTCAAAGAATCGAGTAAGCAGAGAGAGTGAGAGAGCAAAAGAGTACAGAGCAAGCTTACAGTCCCCCAGGTCATGTGCCCAGGACATACTCTTTCCATCTAGGCTCCACCTCCTAAACTCCATGCAGGTACGAACTCATCAATGGGTTAATCCACAGAAGAAGTTAGAGCCCTCATAGCCCAGCTCATCAGCTGTGGAACAAACATTGGGGAACATAACAGTCACCAGATGCAGGTCACCCCAAGAAGGAGGGCATGATCTTGTGAAAGGGGGCTCTCTGAGTGGGTGCCTGCTATTGGCTATCAGCATATACCACACAACCAGTACCTGGAGCCTCAAGTCCCCTCCAAGGGGACCCGGACGCTCATCTCCATGCCCCCACAGCCACCCCACCTTCTGTGCGCTTTTACCACCCTCTTCTGCACACCAAGTTAGTTGTGGGCATGTCTGTAGATGGACTGAGGGACACCAGTGGTCACCAACACTGAAAGCAATGTGCTACCAGAGTAACAACTAAGCTGTCACTGTAAATGTGATCTCAGTAAGAGCCTTGACAACTTTGTGTCAATGGATTGTACTGGATGTCACAAGCAAAGAAACAGAATATGAATATATCAAGTGCCATATGAAATTTCATATAAAATTCCATTGTTAGGAAAAGCAAGCTTTCTATATTTTTAATTATACCCAAATGTTTTGATAGGATGATTGGTGAGCTCTAAGGCATCTAATGGATATACAATGTTTTTTATTAAAAGAGTACAATACAAGGTACAAAATATTAATGGTGAAATAAAAGAACAAGGGATTTTGAGCCTCAAGACCTTGACTCACACCCCCACCTTGCCACTCACTGTGGGAAAATGACCTTGCCTTCTACAGTGATTTAATCGTCAGTGTCCTCTCCACATTCATGTTGAATCCTAAACCCCGAGTTGAGACGGCTTTAGAATTGGGACCTTTGGGGAAGCGATTTGATCATGAATAGGATTAGTGCCCTTCTGAAGATCCAAGAGCCGCCTGGCCCCTTCCTCCACTGAACACTCAGTGAGAGGCGTCCGTCTCCGAGTCAGGAAGTGAGCCTTCGCCAGATCTGCTGGAGCCTTGGTCTTGGACTCCATCCCTAGAACTATGAGCACTGGTGCCATGCTGTTTGTGGGCCGCCTATGTTATGTTCCTTTGTTATAATGACTAAAATGGACTAATGCATTATCTAAGTCTGAATACTCATAAGACTGGGCTATGAATATTCCACCACCTTCACAGGAATATCAGAATCAAACAAAATGATATATGTGAACTAGTAACGAAATCTGCAGGATATTGGCAAAATATTATATTGTTCCTATTTTCTATTGTACCTCCCTAATTGATACCTTAACTCTATTCAAGTATTTAATATCTTAAATTATTTCTTTTGTCCATCCTTACTAAATATATCATGAAAATGTCATGGACAAATAGGTATTTAGAAGTTGCTTTGTTCTTAGTCTATATATGCATGCACATCACGTATCACAAACATACATACATCACTATTTCCTTCCCCAAGACCTGAGAGGTAGACAGGTACAGAATAGGCAGGTATCGGCCCTCACAAATCTTGGCAAGGGATGTTGAGGACAACAGTAAGTAATATTCCAAATTCCACCTCCACCCAACCCAACCCTAGTGATATCGCATGAGGTCTATAGGGAGCCCTTTCTGGTCCTTGCCTCAGTTCAGGAAGTTTGCATGTGTAATCCACAAGTATTGGAGTCCCGTCAGTTTAATTCAAATCCACCACTCCAGTGCAACCCACAGTGAGAATAAAGACACTAAAGCATATTTGTAGTTATGGGGAGCCAAAGGGTCCTAAGTCCAGCCATGGTGATTGATGGCTGTCTGGAACAAAGGGCTGGACCCAAGGCCGATCCTGGATTTTATTCAGTTATGAAGGAGGAGCGGCTTGAGGATGAATGACTGAGAATGGCAGGAAGTGGGTGAGCACTATGAGCCGGGCTAGGTAGGAGGCCTGCATTGATCTCTGCAATATGCAGAGAAAGATATGCAGAGCGTAATCTGCATTACACAATTGAGGTAGTATCTAATGTTTTGGGGTCTGGCGCTTTGGCTCTGATGTGTAACCTTTCAAGCCCCAGGAAGTCATAGCCTCCATCACAAGGCTCCATCCCAGCTGACAATGTGGAGCACTGGCTCTTCAATCTGTTTCAGCCCAGCTGCATATTAAAGAGCAGCAGTTGTGGGCTATCAGGGAAATAGGCACGCGTGCCATCTTCGAAGACTACCACCAGCACCTCAGCTACACCAATATGCATTGCTTAGGGCCAGTTGAAAGGATGAAGAGAAATCCTAGCCAGCTCTCTACATATCAATGCAGGGATAGGGTCAGGCTCAGCCAAAATGGAGACAACTGCTCTTCTTTCAAAGAGAATCACTCAGGAGGTCCTCCACAGAGCTCCCCCGACCCTGGGAGTCACCCAAGGGCCTGCACCTCTGAAGTTTGTCCCATCATGCTTCCCTGGAACACAGGTGACGTGGATGTTCTGCATCAAGGCCATGCGGTGCCTATATCTTGACTTCATTTTCCTCAGATGATGTGTTTCTTTTTCCTTCTCCCTTTTCTCCTCCTTTTCTTCCTCCTCCTCTTTTCTTCTCCTTCTTCTTCACGTGTGTGTGTGTGTGTGTATGTGCACACGCGTCAGAGAGAAAATCTGTATTTCTTAATGTTAATTCACCAAGGAGAAAAGGGTCCCAGAATAATAGTGTAACTAGCATCGTGCAGGTTTTACTCATTTCCAGCCGGTCTACCAGAATCTCCAGTTTGCTTCAAATGGCTCCCCGCTAGTCTGGGAGTTTTAGGAAGCGCTCTCCAGTCTCTGCACGCTCAGCCCTCTCAGCTGTGAGGCAGCCCCATTTTTCTCCCAGTGCTCTCTGCCCGTGGAGGCCTGTGGAGTGCCACCAATCCTAGGCACACATCCGCAGCACAGCATGCCTGAGGTCAGCAGCTCCCGCTGCTTCACCCTCTCCCAGAGCCAGACGCTGTCCCTCCTCGAGTCTCTCAAGGCTTCTGCGCACACAGCTCTTTCCAGTTCCTTTCTTTGCCCTCATCCTCGAATCACAGTTTCCTCTTCGTGATCCTCACCTCTGAGGAGCAGGCCCTGCGGCTGGAGGGTCTGGCCTGGGGCTCTGCATGGTCATGGCTGCCTCCACATCTTAAATAAACTCAAACATTTACCTTTTATGGTCATTTTGATTTTGGGGCAGAGCCAGCAGTCTCATGGTGCCAGCTCTGGTGAATAAAGTGAGAGGACATGCCAGGAGGTTTCTACTCAACAGAAATCATTACAAATGGTTTGAATTGATTAAGGATATAGGAGATAATCATAAAAAGACATGAAAGCAAACTTCTAGAACTGCCTCAGAGAGTGGCAAGAACAATGGGATAGTACGTTCCAAGGGGTGGGAGATGCTGAGAGGGACTGATGGCAATGTATCCTTTACTATAATGCACATTTTATCTTAGTTTAAACATTCACTGCATTTGGGGGCCCTCATTCATATATATGATGCAAATAAGAAAATTACATATATGAATACACATAAAATATACATAACGTTACAGATGTTCCTAGACTTACAGAAGGATTACACCCAATAAACCTATTATAAATTGAAAAATTACTAAATCAGGGCTAGTGAGATAGCTCAGCAGACAAAGTACCTGCTTTGGCAAGAGCAGGGACCAGGCTTTGATCCCTGCCCCTTTGAGCAGGCTACAAAGTCTGGGTGTGGTGGCACACGCCTGTAATCCCAGTGCTGGGGAGGCTGAAAACAGGAGGATCGCTACAAGTCGGAGCTACGGGGTGAGACCCTGTACCAAATACACAAAATAAAGCCACGGGGTGAGACCCTGTACCAAATACACATAGTTCAACCTGAACTATGGATGTTGTAGTTTAGTTTTGCCTGCCTTAAACATGACCAAAGCACATACACCAGCCTACTTACTTCTGGGCAAAATCATTAAACACAAAGTTATTTTATAATGAAGTGTTGAATACTTCACAAACCTTAAACAAGGTGGGATGTAAAAGCACAACACCCCCATCAGAAGTGCACTGGAAACACGGTGTAGAAACCACTGGTTCTTTTCCCTTGCAATCGTGCAGTCACCTGGAAGCCTTGGTCATTGTCCATGTGTAGTGTCATGAGACAAAGCAAGAAAACTCAAAATTCAAAGTATAGTTTGTACTGAATGAGAATCACTTCTGTGCTGAAAAATCATAAGTCAATCATTAAGTGAAGTCAACCTTTACATTACATACATGTATTCTAGAGTGTATATTTTTGTTTAAAATGCATTAATCTGTTTTTTTCAGGCAAGCAAGCTAGATCTTAGGATGATTCTATAATATACCAGGAGGGATCCCTGCCAATGAGAAGATCAGAAAGTTCTAATAAAATTACAGTATATTTCATTTGGGCCTTAAAGTTTAGGTGTAACTTTAAGTAACATTTATAGTTTTAGTTACAAAAGAAATACATGTTGATCTTAAAAAAATTATACATATAGAAAAATATATGGAGAAAAGTAGATTTTTAATAGCCCATAAGTCCTGCCAGCTTAAAACTCATTAACAATTTGGTATACATTGTCACAGACTTTGTTTTTTTTTTTAATTATTTATTTGTGTGTGTGTGTGTGTGTGTGTGTGTGTGTGGCCAGCTCAGCCCACCAGGGGGCGGGGCTGGCTGGCATGTGGTGCTGGGGGATTGAACCACGGTCCCTATGCTTTGCTACGCTTGTTCTAAGTAGGTGCTTTAGACCACTGAGCCATCTCACCAGCCCTGTCACAAACTTTGATCTATGCTTATCATTGTGTTTTTATAAAATCAGTGGTACAGTGTGCCTGTAATCCCGGCACTCAGGGAGGCTGGGCCAGGAGAAGTACAAGTTCAGAATGGGCAATTTAGCAATGTAGTATATCTCGATGAACAGTATGTGCATAAATAAACAAGCAAATGGCTTGGCTTACCTTCCATGTCCACCAGGGCACTTCCAATACTGTATTTCACACCCTATCTTGTCCAAGGGACACGATGTAGTCAGCACTTTGTTATGAAATAGCTTTACGTCTAATTATTTCATCCAGTAACTCATGCAACTTTGCCCAGTAACTCCATATGAAGGCGCTGGGTTCAATCCCCAGAACTGAGAAAGAATAAAGGTCTATTCTAACAGTCACCTGCATTCTTTATCATTGCTTTTCTTTTTTTCCATTTGATCATCACAACAGCCTGTAAAGTAAAGGCACTATCAGTCCCACTTTAGAACATTAACTTGAATGACAGAAATATTAGCTCTACCAAGTTGCAGGATGGAACCAAGAGGCATGTCCAGAAGGCCCGCCTCCCACCTGCTGACCCCAGGGACAGCCGCCTCCTCGATGCGGATGGCAGACTGTGAAAAGGCAGAGGACAGCAGAGATGGGCGGATTCCTATGTTGGGCTTGCTGGCTCCCTCTACTACCACACAAAAGAAAACACAGGGAGGGAGGAGGTCTTAGCTTTTCCTCCCGGAGAAAGAGCGTGGAGATTCCACGAGTGACACTGCACCACACATGCAACGTGTATAGGCAAGAGGTGTTCTGTCAAGTCAGACTTGCACCTTGTTCAGACAAGGCTCTACGCACCCTGACAACCAGAGAAAGTTTTCTCAAATCTGCAAGCCAGTCTCCTCTTTGTACTGCGCAGGACTGAATCTGCCTGAAAATGTCCTGGTAGCCAGCATGGGGGAGCTGGAGCAC
Organism: Octodon degus; assembly: GCF_000260255.1. NCBI lineage: Eukaryota > Metazoa > Chordata > Mammalia > Rodentia > Octodontidae > Octodon > Octodon degus. The sequence continues at coordinate 7,659,392 of NW_004524712.1, read as the reverse complement.
CTCATCTGTCCACACCCCAGAGCCACACACTGTGCTTTCCCATGATCCCCCTCTGCAACCGACACAGTGTATAGAACAAGCACCAGATTAATGTTAGGTCAGGAATGGCCTCCTCCCACCTCCCCACTGAGAGAGCTTCATTTCTGCCCTCCCAGGGATGGGAACAACAAGTTTTTGCCAAAAGAAAAAAGAAATCAAAACATACAATGTACTCCTTTCCTGTGCTGCATGTTCCTGGCTTGACTTATATCATTCACACAACAGTGATATTGTTTATTAGAATAGTACAGAGAGTTTCAGAAAGTCCAGAAATGCTGGCCTGGAATTTGGTCTCCCTGCATCCAACCCAGAACAGGGAGGGAAGGCTTGATGCGTGAGGGGCAGGAGTGGCTGCTGATTCGTTTCCAGACTCAAACCACACACTGCCCCACCTGTACGGTGAAGCAACATCGTAGATAACAGTGTTAAGGGGGCCTTCAGCCTAGGGAGGAGAAGCGCACGCATTCTTCCCGCATCCTAGTGATCCTCAAGCCCTGTGAAGGTCCATCTGAGAAACCCAGCTTTGGAAGGGAGAACAGCTTCATTCACCAAATAGCTCCTGCTCATTTACTGGGTGAATACCCAACACCGGACTCCGCCGCTCACATCCCCCAACCACAAAGTAATTACTTTTGTTTTGCTTTGCTCTGCCTTCTCCCCTCAGACTGCATCCCCTTTGCCGCTTTCAGCAATACACCCACGGAAAGCTAATTCCTACACGACTATTAGTCTGTTCTGTTCTGTGTCTGTCTGTCAGAGCTGCTCCGCATTGCTGGGCAAGCACTGTTGAGCTACATCAGTAGGCAGCCCCCGCCTGGCCCCTTTGGAGACTCAGCATCACCGTCAGATGCTCCGCAGGTCTCTGCAGTGTGAAAGTCCTTGGGATCCCTGTCTCCAGCACAAACTGTTCTCCAAATGGCTCACACCGTGCTTCAGAAGAAAGCTTGTCCTTGCCACTGTCACGCAGAGAGCTGTCCTCTGGCTCTTCCCTCCTCTAAGTCTCTGTGGTTGTTTCTGCTTCTTCTGCACATTACCACATTGCATGCAACAACTGCGTCCTCCGTCAAGTACAGGAGCAGGTAGGACACCCTATGCATGTTTAGTAAACGGGTCATTGGGGGTGAATTCCTTTCCTCATCTTTCCTTTTAAATCTTTTACTTCTTTTCTCATCACTGACTATGCTTGTGCTACGGGCTTCCAGTTGAAATCTATCCTGGTTCCCTGAGATCTTAGTACTTATCATTTTCCTCTACTGCCACCTACAATCTCATTTTCAAAAAGTACTTAAACAGAACAGGTTTCATTACCTGTGCACCAATGAACTGTCCTTTCTCCTTTTCTAGTCAAATGTAAATATTTATCGATGGCCTACTATAGTCTAGGCATTTCCCTCCCAAAATAGATAAGTGCCCACTGCAGCAGAACTTGTGTCCTAGGCACAGAGCAGCAGTTCATCTTTGAGAAACCCATAAATAATAAATAAAATGTAAAGAAGAAAATTAGGGCCAGCCAGATACTCAGGGGACTAAAGCTCCTGCTTAGGCTGGGTACAGCAACCGGGAGTTTGATCCCTGGAGTTTCATGCCGGCCCTGCCCCTGGGGTATGCTGACCAAGGATGGTGGCATGTGCCTGTAATCCCAGCGCTTGGGAGGCTGAAAACAGGAGGAACACTATGAGTTCAGTCTGTGCAGTGAGACCCTGTAGATCCTGTACTAAATACATTTAAAAAGAAGAAGAAGAAAAAATATAATCCAGAACAACGGGAGAGTGAGTGTAGAGGCCAGACCATTTCCCAGCCTTGGTGGAAACAGTCAGTTGTTATCTATACGCTTATCAGCTGCCTAAGTCTCTGCCTCTTTGAGCAACATTTAAGGGGCTCACCTACAACACCTGCTCCTACCGCCACCCCTCGCGTCGGAACAGGAATTGTGGCCACCTCAGGAGGAAATCGCATAGGTAATCCCACAAAGTGCTGTGCGTGGTGTTTAATACTTGCGGCATTCTGTGCAAAGGGCAGCCAGAACGAAGTGGGAGGAGGAGGGAGAGGCCCCTGCCAAGGCAGTCCACTCGCTTTAATTTAAGTCTGCTTCTTTGGGCAGCCTGCAGCTTTCTGAGCAATTGGCCTCTGACTTGGATAGCTGTTCCAGACAAGAACTGCAGCCAGAAGTGGCATGTAACAAGCAGCCCAGCAGTGGCGAAGCCCTAGCCCAGGGACCCTGGAGCCAGTAGGCACTGCGCTCTTCTCTGCTTGGGCTGGAAGGCTGAGGCGCGCTCTGCTGCTGCTCGGAGATCTCACAGGTAGGACTGATTCCCACTGCCTGGAGGGGTGACAAGCCATAACGCAGCCTCTTTCTCTCTCTCTCTTTCCCTGCTCAACCTGCCTGCTCCAGCTCCTATTGGTTGAAATAACTCCCAAATAACAATCTATGCAAAGCCTTCCTGTTGGAAGAACTTAGTCATAGAATTTAGGTAGTAGACATTTCTTTTAGACTCTATAACCAATACAAATATATAGCTTATATATTTTATTATATATATATATATATATCCATAACCTTGCCTCATAAATTTCAAGTTAGGAGCTCTCAGTCATCAAAACTAGATGGTCCAATACTTTTTCTACCAAGAATTTCTGGGCCTGCTCTTTGAGTGTGTATTTGGCTCGAGTGAGGTCAGGCCAGTCACTGCTATTCTGTGCCTACGGCAAAATGCTGTTGTTGTGCTTGAAGTTGTGTTCACATCTGTCTTTTTCTAGAATATCTGTCAGTACTCTTTGTAGGGTTGGTTTTGTGGTCATGAATTTCTTCAGTTGTTCTTTGTCATGGAAGGATCTTATCTATCAAATTTGATAGAAAGTTTTGCAGGGTACATCAATCAGGTTGGAAATCATTTTCTTTCAGGACCTGAAATACTTCACTTCAAGCTCTTCTTGATTTGATGGTCTGTGTTGAGAAATCTGCCATGATTCTGATGGGCTTTCCATCACAGGTAATCTGTTTCTTCTCTCTAATAGCTTTTAATATTCTGTTCTTCTGCTGAATCTCTAGGATCTTGACTATTTTGTGTTTGGGTGTAGATTTATTTTCATTATGGCTAATTGGAGTTCTATATGCCTCACTTGCCTATAGCCTGGATTCTTTCCTCCATGGTTGAGAAATTCCCTGCAAATAGTCTTTTTATGTCATTTGTGTTGACTCCTATTGTTCCACTGACAGCTATTAATCTTATACTGCTTTTCTTTGCATCATTTTTCAGCTTTTGAACTGTTATTTTCTGGTTCCTTGCTACTTTTAAGAACTCTTGGGCTGAGATAGCTCAGTAGGATAAGCGCTTGTCTGGCAAATGCAAGGGCCTGAGTTCAATCCCTGGTTCCACCAAAAAAAAAAAAAAGAACTCTTTCCTTTCATGATCCCTAACTACAATGCTGTCATCAAGGTCTGAATGTCTATCTTCAATTTCATTAAGTGGTTTTGCCAGCTTTCAATGGAATTCTTAATGTCCTAGATGTCTGTTTGCATCTGTTTCATGCATTCTAATTCTTTCTCATATTGTCCATTCAATTTTCTATCATTTTTCTATTCTCTGTTTTTATGTGTGTCTTCTCTGGATGTGCTGAACAGTTCTTTCTTGACTGTTGTCAATTCTTTTTTTGACCTGAGAGATTATTTCTGATCTGATTTCTTCTATAGCTTGATGGAGTTGTTTCTTTACTTCAGTTGCTATCATTTCAGAAATTTTATATGTGTGACTTCTAAGTTCTTCTATGTCCTCGTCTCTTGAACTTAATCTGGGTAGGCTGGAGGTTTGGGATTGCCTTCTGCTCCTTTGTTTTGACAGTTTTAAAGCTCCTAATGTTCACTGGGGCTCAGCACTGATGGTAGGCAGGGTGGGGCATAGGTCAGCAAGACTTCCACAGTGGAAGTGGCTCACCAAAGCTCCCACTGTCCAGGGTTCAGTGTGGCTTCCACAACAGTAAATGGGAAGTGAGCTGCATTTCAGCAAAACTCCCACTATGATGGGGGCAGGCCAAAGCTCTCTAAGTGTCCCATGATTTTGGGGGTCAGGATAGGGTTCACTAAGGCTCCCACAATGTTGTAGAGAGTGAGGCATGGCTCAGAAAGTCTCCCTTGGGGGGTGGGCAGGACAGGGCTCACCAGGGTCCTGCAGCTGTCCAGGTTCAGCCTGCCTTCTGTGATGGTGGAGGGTGATCCACACCTCAGCAAGGCTCCCAAGAAGGTGTGGGGGTCAGGCAGGGCTCGCCAGTGCCCCATAGCTGTCAGCCCGCCTTCTGCAGTGACTAGGGGAGGCAGGCTGCAGCTCAGCGAACTTTCTTGCATTTCTGGGCTCTGACTACTGCTAGTTGCTTAATAAACAAATGGTGGTAGGTGAGGAGGAGTGGGGAAAGATGAATGTTGAATACATTTGAAGATACTGGTTAAGTGAAAAGGGCTTTGTTGTTGTTAAGCCTTTTTAATATAGGAATTCTCAGATATCTTATGCGACTGTATTTCTTGGGTACATGTCTCCCCGGAACACACTTTGGGAAACTTTTAGTGTCCCCTCAGCTCTTTTCTGGCTATTGTCTTAGTCCATTTTCTGTTGTTATAACTCAATACTACAGACAGGGTAATTTACAAGGCATAAAAATTCAGCTCACAATTTTCAGGCTGGGATGTCATTAGCACGACATCAACATCTAGTACAGGCATGTTACTGCCCTGGGAAGAGGCACGTGGCAAGGCAGCTCATGGGCAGCCTTGGTCTTCCTTCTTATGGAGACACGGATGCCACCACGGTGTTCCCGCCCTCATGACCTTGTCTGATCTTAGTCATCTCCCACTGACCTCGCTTACAAATATGCTTGCACAGACTTGGGGAATAATTTCCCAAGACAGCAATCCTAGCGGGACACATTCAATCCACATAGTACCTACACCATGCCACTTTGCCTGGACATCACCCTCCTTTCAGACAAAGATCATCTGTACTCATTTACCTTAGAAAGCTTCTTATGTAAATCTAAACCACAAAATGTTTCCAAATGTCCTCCTTACCCCTGCATCCCAACTCAAAAGCTGAATTTCGAATTAGGCTTCCAATAAGTCGTCAACCCGTGTTTTTTGGAGATCTTAATTACTTTCCAAGAATCTTAAATTAAAACCATGTACCTTAAACTAAACAAGGTATTGTTCTTTACCTGACATTTGTTCATCAAAAAGATATTAAGTATTCCTTGTTTGTAAGGTACTATGAGAATGGATAGATAATTAATCATAAGACACAGATTCTACCTTATGAAATGCAATAACCTCTCTGTATATTAGGTTCTGTACCTACCAATTAAACCCCTGATTGAAGATGTAATCAAGCCCACAATATATCTGCACTAAGTATGACCAGATGTTTTAGTCTAGGGGCTGGAGAGATAGCTCAGTTGAATAAGTGCTTGCCTGGCAAGTGCAAGGGCCCAAGTTCAATCCCTGGTTCTGCCAAAAAAAATAAAAAATAAACCAGATGTTTTGGTCTTGTCATTATTCCCCAAGCAATGCCATATAACAGCCATCTATAGAACATTTGTATTGTATTAGGTATTATAAGTAATTGAGAGATAAAATAACAAGAGTTGTGTATAAGCATGAAAACGCCACACCAGTTTACACAAGGCACCTGCACATCTGTAGACTTGGTGTCTTTGGTATCCACCAGGACTGTGAATTCAACCCTCCAAAGATTCATACTGTGTGCAGGTGGGTAGTGACTGTAACTTTAAATTAATGGGCTTGGAAATGCAATAAACCTGAACTTTAGTCTGGGATTCAACATTGTATAATTAAAAAAATTAATGTTGTGGTCAGTTACTTAACCTGTAGACCAAGTACCACACCTGTAAAATAGAGCTAGTGATACCTACTCTCACCATGCCATGTTGACTAAATATGAAGAAGTAGGAAAAGCAGCATGGTGCAGACTCCAGGGCTAGAAGGACTGATGGCACTGTTATAGTTTGGGGTTTGCAAGGGGAACAAAAGGACACATACATTATAGTATTATTTAATAGTAGCCACCCTAAGGATCATATGTAAAGAGAGATCATATACAAATCTGTCCACACACTAGACTAAAAGAATCCAGCCTGCATCCCATGACAATATCCTTCATGAATCCAGCTAAAGACCTAGAGCCCATGACAGTACCCCACAGGAGTCCAGCTGCAGGCCTAGAGCCCACAACAATGCTTCGTGCAAATGTCTGTTTCACGGATCTGCACTGGAGAGGTGCAAAGGTCAGAGGCAGAAGCTAGAAAGTCTGTACCAGCAAGATGAAGGATCTGTGCTAGCAGGCTGAGGGGTCTGCACTGGAGCCAGGGAGCAAGACTCAAAGTAAAAAGCAGAGCTCCCCTAAGACATACCACAGTCAGTCTGGGGAGATAGCTTGGCAGTCTAAGCGCCTGCTTGGCAAGCACAGGAACCCAAGTTTGATCTCTGGTACCACATGCCATGCTACCCCCAGAACCCGAGCATACCATGCTGACCACCGAAACTGGGCATGGTGATGCATACTTGTAATTCCAGCACTGGGGAGGCTAAGACAGGAGGATCACTATGAGTCTGAGCTGCACCAGGAGACCCTGTACCAAACAAATAAATAAATTTTAAAAAATAAAAAAGTTCCTTTCTCTCCTTCTCCTTCACCCTTGTTCTTCTTCTCTTACCCCTCTGCTCTCTGCCAAGGAAAGATGCAGTGGGATGGTTCCAGGTGGGGCAGCTTGACCTTGGCTGTCTCAGCCTCTAGAACTGCAAGAGAGACATTTCTATTCATTATAAATTATCTCATCACATATTCTGCTCTAGCAGCATGAAAAAGATTAAGACAATAAAAAAGTAAAGTTGACATTTTGTGACAGTGGAAAGACCTGGGAACCCTACAGTGTGTTGATTTCCAGTCCTTCCCCAGGTTCTTCCTCACTTAGCCCTAAAAGGAAACCACACTCTTGCCTAGGAAATGTGCACGCTGGGATGCAGACACGTACCTTTGATCCAGTCTTCCACTGCCAAATGATGAGTAGTTATCCTTCAAAGAGTTGAAAATCTGGAAGATAGACCACCAAAAGGACATAAAGCCAAGAGTCCTGTCACACAGTGTGGTGGTAAGGATGGCATGTCAGCTTGATTTGCCTTGGGATCTGCCCTGGGTGAGGGATAGAGCACATTTCTAGGTGTGGCCAAGTCGTGGAGGTGTGGCCATAGGGTCTGCTCCTGGCCCATCCTCTCTGGATCCGGCCCCCTGCTCTGCTTGTCCACTGCCGTAAAGTATACAGCTTTGAGTGGGCATCCTCTTCTGCCACAGTGTTTCTGTGTTGGAACTAGCCAACCATGTACTGAGTCCACTGACACCATTAGCAAAAGTAAGCTTCTCCTTTAGGTTCTGGTTATGGAGTATTTTGTAGTCCAGAAAAGCTGACTTAAATACTCAGGAAACCTGAATTACAAGATTAGTTCTGCCATTCAGTGGTTATGTGGTTGTGGTAAAACACAGGACCTCGTTGGATCACTTCTTCATTCATCTCTCACTCATTCATATATTCATTAAGGATTCATCCTTTTTCTTTTCATCTTCTGGTTCTAGGTGTTTGGTCACCACAATTTACAGTGCAATTTACAGTGACTTTATGGCCAAGTCCAAGAGTCACACCACGCACAACCAGTCCCCAAAATGGCACAGAAATGGTACCAAGAAACCTCGGTCACAAACATGCGTCTCTCTGAAGGGGGTAAATCCCAAGTTCCTTAGGATCATGCATTTTGCCAAGAAGCACAACAAAAGGGGATTCAAGGAAATGCAATCAAACAATACCAAAGCCATGAATGCATGTGCCAAGGCTATAAGGTCATCATCAAACCCAAGGAGGTCAAGCCCAAGATCATTCCAAAGGTAGTAAACAACAGGCTCACTCGACTTGCCTATATTGCCCGCCCCAAACTTGGGAAGTGTATCCATGCCCACATTGCCAAAGGTCGCAAACCTTGCCGGCCAAAGGCCTGGGCTCCAGCCAAGGCCCAGGCTCCAGCTTCTGCTCCAGGCCAGGTTCACAAAGGTGTCCAGGGCCCCAAAAGTCTCCACAGTAAAAGCCTGTTATCTGCTGATGTAAAAACAGAAGGACTGGTGTGACCCCTGGGGTGCCATCTGTGGGGGGCTGGTGTCCTCCTGTGTTCTTTGTACAAATAAACCTAAGGTAGAAAACAAAAAGGGGGGGATTTATTCATTGCTGACAACGTGCCATGCATCATGGCAAACACTTGAGCTACAGATGTCCCTGAGTCACAGAACCTTAGCAGCCAACATCCAGGCAAGTCCGAATCTAGAGCAGATTGCTCTCTCTCATCCCCCATGACCAATGCCAGCTCCTGTCAAGTTGACCTCCAAAGCACCTTGTCCATCAGTCACCTCTCAGTGCATCACCACTACCTTCCTGCTCACAATCATTGCTCCTACTTACATGAGCCACTTCCTGAGCAAACTCAGGCTTGATTGACTTCATGTGCCAACCAACCAGAAGCCTGATCAATCAGGGAAGATCCCACCCTTTACCATCCTGCCTCAGCCTCATCTGCTGGAATAGTGAGATAAAGTGTCCTGGGCAAAGGAAGGGAGACAAAGGCTAGAAAGATGAGTCTGCTGGCTCAGACACGGTATTTGCATTCCAGAGAAACCACAGCTCATTAAAAAGCACATTATGCACAAAACTGCTTCAAAGGGAGGGGAAATTTCCAACTTAGAGAGGCTGAGTATGACAATAATGAAGTTATGTTTCCTGCAGGAATTTTAATAATAAAAGTGTTTTAATAGCTGTGAGTGCTTAGCTGTAAATCCAGCCTTTGATAATTAGCTTTTCAGCTGTAAAAGAATGGTTGCTCTCTTTCTGTCCCCCCAGTGTTCTCATACCATAGCTTTTTATCATTCTTGTGTGCAGAAAACAAACCCCAAATCTCTCAAACAAGCAAGAGTTGGCTATCACTTCGCACCATGCAAGTCCACTTCCCCAGCAAAGAGGAAAATCCGCCTCGGTTTCCTGATTTTGAACGGTCCACTTCAAAAACATGTAAATACAATAATACATCAACTAATATTTATAATATGCTTGAAGCATTGCTGTATAAGTCATGTTAAATAAATTATTAGAGAGATAGATAAATTATGTTATCTCTAGTTCCAATTATAAAAACACTTAAGATAAAGGACCTGTATCAGAAACAAAGGAAAGGACAAAAGATGAATCTATCTTAGCAAGCAAAATATATCAAGCAGGGGCTCAAAGAGTGGTTTCCCCCAGCTCCCCAATATGTATATTTCAGAATAAATATGTATATGTGCATGCATACTTATATCTACATGCCTAACTATGTAACACCTAATTGTCCCCTTTAAAAAAAATCCTGAATCAAAAGCAAAAATGAGAAAGTCATTCATCGTGCCCTACTTCTCTATAATAACACTCAAGAGGTTACAAGCCTCAGGCTGGGCCCAGTCCCAGAATTTGGTCAGTAAGTGAAAACAATAAGAACATAAAATGACTGAGATTCTCCACCTGCAAAAATAAACCCGGATATGGTTGTAAATGTGCTGTTGATGGCTGTAGGGATTCTCCCCATTTTCTGTCAAGGAGAACAGGATGCCTTAAAAATTCAATTAAAAGCACCAGAGTCTCCCCCTAGGTCCCATCAGAATCACCCCAGGGTGTCTCCCCAGGAAAAAGTGTTGGAATGTGGCTTATGGTAACCTACTCAGTTGAATTGCAATGCATCTGAGGTAATGTTGTGTTGTCATAACAAAGGGTGGGGGGTCCTCCAGAGTCTGGAAACTGCATATCAGGCAGTGAGCCTCTCAGAGTATCTCCACAGCTGCCAAGAGTGCTTTCTGTTTCCTCAGCCTTGCTGGGTTGAAGCATCCTCCAAAAATGGCCAATCATCTTCAGTCAGATTCCAAGCTCTCCAAGGAAATCTTTACCTGTCACTGGATAGCTTCTATACAGTTGCTAAGCAAAAAGGCAAGCCTTGCAAAGATAAGCCCTTGCTCGGCTCTCTAAACAGAGCTTCACCCACTGTAAACTAGTCTCTAACCAGAACCTAACCCACTGTAAATTATAGTGTAACTATGCTTGGTCATTTATTCAACTTAAGAGCTAATTCTGCAGTCAGCTAGGGGTGGAGTTAGGGTTAGGCAGATCTGGCCCTTCATTGGATGAAAGATATTGAACAAATCATTGATCATCTCTCAGTTTCAGTTCCTCACTATCAAAAGGGGTAACAACAGTACCTATCTCGTTGTCTTCCGGGGAGACTAAAATGGAATATTCTGGGGAAAATGCTTTGCACTTTATGTGTCTGGTAAATGTTAGCACTTGGTTTCACTGCTGGGCTGGTTCAATCTTGACTCTTGATCATCATACTTCTTGAGCAACTTCAGATGACTCTGACATTTTAGATAGGAAAACTTAACTAAGCACCTGAATTTCTCATGACTCAGTAGTTCCTCCCCTAAGCAATCTCATCTTCTTCAGAGCATTTACCAGCAATGCTGATGTTAGGAATGCTCCTGTATGCTCAGAGATATTTAGTAACTTCTTTATTACACCCACTTCTGTACAAAATAAATGCCATAGAATTATCTTAGCTTGTTCAGCCTGCTATAGCAAAATATCTGAGGATGAATAACTTATAAAACAGCATAAATTGATTACTCATGGTTCTGGAGCCTAGAAATTTCAAGGCACCAGCAGCTCAGGGGTCTGACGAGGACTTCTCGCTTCCTGCATGGTGACCTCCTGCTGAACCCTCACGTGGTGGTAGTGCAGGGCAGCTCCCGTTGGCCTCGTGCACAAAGGCACAAATTCCACTCACTGGAGGGGAGTCCCTGGGACATAAGCACTTCCTCAGAGACATCCACCTCTTAACACTGTCACACTGAGTATCAGGTCCCAGTCCTTGAATTCTGGGCGGAAGGGAACACCACCGCACAAACCATGGCAAGAGCTAGCCTCAAGTCCCTCTCAGACACCCAGCCTCAGGCCACACCACCCTGGAGTGGACAACTGAACAGAGATCATTAGTACTAGTTAAACCCCAACAGGCCCCCTTTGTTTAAAGGTATAATTAACAAATAGGAATTATATATATTTAAAGTACACAACTTGATATTTACTGGAAAAGATGGCCAGAATCGAGCTAATCAACACACCCATCAACCTCCGCAGTTACCATTGTTTTCTGGGGGAGGGGAGGAGAGCTGAAAAACCAAATCCACTATTGCTGCAAGTTCTAGGTATATAACACAATTTTGTTAACTACAGACACCATGCTGTACATTTAACTCTCTCTGACACACACTTTGTTACACTTGAGAAGACTGAAACAAGAAACAGCTTTCTCCTCTGCTCTGATGCACGGTCAGGCACGCGTCCCATGTGGCCTCCATGCTCACACATCAGTGGCAACACAGAAGAACAGCTGAGCCACAGACTGGACCTCAGGAGGCTCAGACTCGCGCAGCTCGGTGCAGCGAACACGGCCAACCATGGCCTCACTGTCTCTCGGTTCCTATTCGCGTAAGTAAGCAACAGCTTTGATCGCTTCCACCACTTCTGCTGCTCAAGGTCATGGCAAAGACAGGACAGGACGACTTGAGAAGGTGCTTCGGAAACTCCGTAATGTCACGTGAGTTGGGTAAGCTACTGGGACACCAGAGTATCCCTTCAAGTTAGTTCACATAGTCCCTAAGTGATGGCACTGGATCAGCAGTGGAAACAGGAAGAAGTAGGAAGGTGCCTTCACAACAGGGCTGCAGGATGGGTCTAGGAGTCCCAGGAAAGAGCACCAGGAAATGCACTCATTAGTCTTTGCCCTCCCCTGCCGCCCCTAGCCATTCTTAACTCGCTCGAGAGAGGAGAGCTGAGAATGAGAGTTAATGTTTGCCTTAGGAAAACAGGTGATAAATCACGAAGCAATTGAACCTGCTGCAGGGAACGGGAAACACATGGCTGGTCTCTAATTAATTCTCCTATAGGCTGAGGTATTGTTCCCAGTGTTTTATATTTGACTTATCCCAGGCTACTTTCTCACCATGGCAACTCAAGTTTACCAGAAAGGAGAAAAGTCTGCACTGGAGAGAGTTGAAGTTTAATCCAGAATTGCTAGCCACAACTAATCTTTTGGAAAAAGAAGAAAGTATAAGCAACTAAATATTTCCCTCTGAGAAAATTCTTCAGGAGATGTTCTGTTCCTCTCCTTATGCACCATATCCTCTCCCCTCCATCTCTCCTCCCTCATGGTACCTCCCAAAAATCTACTTTTCTATGTATGTGCTCTCAGCAGCTAAAGAAATAGGAGCCAGAAAAGTAACTTGTGGGGAGTACTGCACATGTATCCTCTAAAAACACCTAGCTCTACAAGGACCAGACGATCAGGATGGAGTCTTCTCAGCCTTGCTCTTCACTGTGCCAAGGGACACTCAGAAAAGTTTTTCAACAGCTTAGTCACCTGTGATCAATATGAGGTTCTTATTTCCATGAGGCCATAGAACACACTGTAGATCATAAATCCACTGGCCTGAAAATTTGAAGACCAGAGATCCACTTCAGCCCTGTTCCTACCACTCTGTGAGGACTTTGAGTTAATCATCAAAAGATAATCACAAATAATGTTCTTTTGCAACCTTGTCTGTTGCTCTTGAAAATAGGAGTATTGTAGTTCAGATATGAAATGGTCCCCCAAAGTTTCATTGTGTTGAAAGTGTAGCTCAACACAAAAAATATGTTCAGAGGTAGGACCATTGGCAGGGTGATGGGACCATGAGGACTCTGCCCTCATCTGTGGAGTAATTCATTGATGGATTCACGATATCAAAAAGAACTAACATAGTAACAAAAAAAAAAAAAACTGAACAACACACAGAGGATTGAATAAGAAACTCTTTGAGGCCTCTCACACCCCTAGCCTTGTTTAGTATTTCACCCACAGGCCTGCAAAAATATAACCAGTCCTTCCTAGAATAAGCCAGGGCCAATCTTTTTATATTTTCTGACTGTGGGTTTTGGACAAACTAGAAGAAAAGGCAAGGGGCCAGGGAGATGGCTCAGTGGAATAATCGCTTCCCTGGCAAGCATGAGGACTTGAATTCAATCCCCGGTTCCACCCAAAAAAAGAAAAGAAAAGGCAGAATGTCCATTAAAAAAAAATTCATTCTTTCCCATATTTATACCCACTAAGGTGGAAGGTGAAGCTGGAAATGGGGTCAGACCGTGATGCACCCAAGCTGAGGCTCCACACAGATTCAGTGTCTCTCGTGGTGCTGAAGTAGGTGGAAAGGAACTTTCCTACTCCTGGTGGTATGGTTTGCACCTAGATTCCTCCCCCCACCAAAGCCTTATGCAGTCTTAGGGTAGCTGGATCTAGAGAGTGTGATGCTCAGATTAAAGGGGTGTGATCAGACCACAGATTGATTTGGCACCTCCCTAAACTGAATAGCCTAGATAGAGTTTAAAAGGGGCAGAAAGGTGCTGTTTGTTAGGCTCCTTGTTGCTTCTGCTATCTTGTGGGCACCAGGAGCTGCTCTCCTCTGTGATGCCAGTCTTTGATACCACCTTCCTGAGCCCATCTGATTATGGACTGAAGCTTCTACAAACTATTGGCCAAATAAATGTCATGTCATTTCAGGAGAAAGCCTAGTAGCTCTTAGAGCTAATGTGTCCATCATATCTTAGGCGTAAAATGTTCCCCCAGAAGTCTCAAGTGTTCAGAGGCAGGGTTCTAACTTCATCAGTGGATTGGTCTGTTGATGGATTTATACTGAAAAGGCATTATTGAAGCAATGAAGACTAAGGAGACAGGGCCGACTACGAGGGATGGGTCATGAGGGCATCATTTCAGAGGTGATGCGTGGTCCCAGCTCCTTCCTGTCTGCTTCCTTCTCTTCCTCTCTGCTTCCTGGCTGCTCTGATGTGGGCAGCTTCTCTCCAAGTGCCTTCTGCCACGATGTCCCTGCATGAAACGCGGATCGAAACCTCTCACTATGAACCAAAAAGTGCTTATTTTCCTGTGAGGCATTTTGCTACAGTGACAGAAATCTAACAGTGTCCCTAAGTTTTCCAGGAGCTCCAGTACTCCCTCCATCCAAAGGCGTCGTATTCTCAACCAAACACCCAGGGCGTTCCCAGGATGCTGCTCCCATGATTCCTCACTGCCACTCTCCATGCTTGCTCCAGAGCTGGGATGTATTTCTCAGCTGGCGTTAACTATGGGACAACACACGGACCCCTAAGTCACACGTCTTGTATCATGGTGCTCCCCAGCCATTGCTCCTCAGCCCATATTCCCTAGGAAAGCTAGGAGTGGGGACAGACCACGCAAAACCCAGCCTTGCTCACAAATTCCAACTTTCGTCGCAAGTCGGTTGACCGCTCTGCTGTACAGATGGGCACATCCTTCTCAAGAGGGTTCTGGGACCAGGTCCTTGGTGCCCTTCCAGATTTATGTTCCAAGAGTTGCACAGCATGTGCAAAGCCACTTTCCACAAAATACAGCTATACCCTTATCTCAGAAGAGCACATATTTTCTTAAGTGCCTTTTATTTCTGTTACTCAGAAAACAATCTGTCCCTGGATTTCTAAGGCCTGATCTGCTTTCTCTTTCCATATATAAGCAAGGAATGCACTGAAATAATTTTGAGTGCCCCTTGCAGTGGGCAGTCCCAGTGGGCAGTCCAGCTAACTTAGTCAGGAACTTTAATGTGCAGATGGGAATAGAAGGCACCTAACCACTTCTGAAGCGCAGCAGGCATTTTTAAAAGAGATGCTGCACCCACATCCACAGCAAATGTTCCCTGGCACATACAGAACGTGCCTCTGAAGAAATTCTGAAGGCTGGCCAAATAATTCAGCAGATTAAATGTGCCTGCTTAGGCAGATACAGGGGTGGGACTGGGTCAGGGGTTCCCTCAATCCCCAGCTGGCCCGGCCCCCAGTGTGCACTGAGATGGCAATTGAGACTGGCTGTGGTAGCACGTACCTGGAATCCCATCTCTTGGGAGGCTGAACACAAGCAGATCACTACAAGTCTGATCTGCATAATGAGAGCCTGTAGACCCTTGCTAAAATACAAAAGGAAAAAAGAGAGGAGTGTGTGGGAGAGCTTCCAGCTACCCTGCACCAGTGGGACCTGCTGGTCCAAGCCCAGGCGCAGCGTGGATGAGACCCTCTTCCACCCCCTTGGGACGCCCCCCCATCACTACGCAGCAACTCCCCTACCCTGCCTGCACAGTAGGAACTTCTACCGCGTTCTGGGAACCCCCAGATCCATTCCTATTCCAAGCCCGGTGAGTGTGTGGGAGAGCTTCCTGCTACCCTGTGCTGGTATGACCTACTGGTCCCACCCCAGGCACAGCGTGGGTGACATCCTCTTTCACACTCTTGGGATGCCCCCCATCACTCTGTAGTACCCCCCCCCACAGTGCAATGAAACGGGAAATAAGACAAAAGAAAACCACAAAAAAACCTAAATACATAAAAATTAAACAACATCCTACTTAGCAACCAATGATTCACAGATGAAATTAAACAAGAAATTCAACAATATCTACAGGGGGCTGGTGAGATGGCTCAGTGGTCTAAAGCACCTAATTAGAACAAGCTTAGCAAAGCACAGGGACCGCAGTTCAATCCCCCAGCACCACATGCCAGCCAACCCCGCAGCCCTGGTG
>NW_004524712.1:7642441-7643501 GCF_000260255.1 Octodon degus | reverse complement strand
AATAAATAAATAAATAAATAAATAAATAAATAAATAAATAAAATTTTAAAAAACAATATCTGCAATTCAACTAAAATTCAAGAACAACTTACCGGAATTTATGGGATAAGGTGAAAGCAGTTCTCAGAGGAAAATTCATACCTGTGAACTCACACATTAGGAAAACAGAACAGGAACAAATAAATACCCTAATGCTGCACTTTCAACAACTAGAAAAGGAAGAGCAAACCAAACCCAGAGCCCAAGAAGGGAAGAAATCATAAAGATTAGAGCAGAAATTAATTCAATTGAGATGAAGAAAACAATGCAAAGAATTAAGGAGGCAAAAAGCTGGTTCTTTGAAAGACTAAATAAAATTGATAAGCCCCTAGGTAACCTCATCAAAAAGAGGAAAGAAAAAATTCAAATACAAACAATAAGGAATGAAAAGGGTGTAATTACCACTGATCCAGTGGAAATTCAGATTATCAATAGCTACTTTGAGAATCTTTACTATCACAGAATAGATGACACAGAAGAAATGGACAGATTCCTAGAAAGGTACAAATTGCCACAACTGAATTGACAAGATATAACCACTCTCAATAGCCCAATAACAGCCAATGAAATACAAGATGTAATAAAAAAAAAACCTACCAACAAAGAAAAGTCCAGGTCCGGATGGATTCACACCTGAATTCTATAAGAAAATTACAGAAGATGTAGTCCCTGTACTCCTCAAACTCTTCCATGAAATTGAAAAGGAAGCAATTCTCCCAAATTCATTCCTGCAGGCAAGTATTATACTGATATGAAAACCAGGGAAAGATGCAACTAAGAAAGAGAACTACAAGCCAATCTCCCTCATGAACATAGATGCCAAAATCCTCAATGAAATCCTATCAGCAAATCATCAAGAAGATCATACATCATGACCAGGTAGGATTCATCCCAGGGATGCAAGGATGGTTCAATATTCGAAAATCTGGGACCAGGGAGATAGCTCAGTAGAATAAGTGCTTCCCTGGCAAGCACAAGGGCCTGAGTTCAATCCCCGGTTCCACAAAAAAAAAGAAAGAAG
>NW_004524712.1:7612893-7642341 GCF_000260255.1 Octodon degus | reverse complement strand
AGCAAGAAAGCAAGAAAGCAAGAAAGCAAGAAAGCAAGAAAGAAAGAAAGAAAGAAAGAAAGAAAATTTATCTTGGAAATCTCAGGTCATGGCCAGTTGGTCCACTGCTTTTGGGCCTGTATGAGGCAGCATGTCATTGTGGGACCATGTGACAGAAGGGCTTGCTTACCTCATGGTCACCAGGACACAAAAGGAGAGGCAAGAAGAGGCCCAAGTCCCAGTACCCTGCAAGGGCATAACTAAGGACCTACCCCCTTCCACTAGGCCACGCCTCTTAAAGGCTCCTCCTAGTGGTGCCACAGTCTGCTGACCATGCCTTCCACACATGGGCCTTGAGGGAACATTGATCCACACCTAGTGTTTTCATACATTTTTTACCATTAATTAATCATATGCACTGTAGTCTTCAATAATCCTCTAAAATAACACCTGGAATTTCATTAATAGGCTTTTCCATATACAGTAAGTCCCCAACTGATGAACATTCAAGCTATAAACTTCTACAGATATGACTGAATCTTGCTTTACAAACAACCACAGATACAAGCAAATCATGAAGTGACTCACATGTCCACCAGACATTGTCACAGTTACCTGCTGTGTGCTTACTATAAAGTGTGATTCTGTGAAGTAATACAGTAGTCAGGGACCTGCCGTGTGTGTGTGTGTGTGTGTGTGTGTGTGTGTGTGTGTGTGTGTGTGTGCATGCGCGCGCTTGGTTTGCTCAGGCTTTACATTTATATTTGTGTCAAAGGTGGTATGTGAGACTTGCTTTATTGGGCTTACAACCAGATCCAACTTATAAACATTCTCCAGGAACAGAGCTAGTTGGTAAGTTGGGGACTTACCATGCAGCTTGCTAGAAGGAGCACCCTTGCTCCTGCTAAAAGAAAGCTTGTGCAGAAATTGTACATTGAGCAAAATCTATCTGAGCAAGAGATCGTGTGTGTATCAGGCAGCACTCAGAACCAAAAGAGGTCCCAAGATCTCTGCTTTAGCAGTATGGACCCTGAATACGGAAACAAAGTAAAGAAAGCATTTGGCTACAGATACAGACTGTATCTTCCAGTGACAGGAAATCCCTGGCTGTGATTCACTGGTTTTCTGATTGGGAAAATCCCTGAGGTCAGTTTGTAGTTTCTTGTTGGTAAAACTCTCCAGCTAGAATTTAGTAGGCAGGTTCCAACTGATGGTTTGTTTTGCTTAACTGTTATAGTGTAGTTCTAAAATGCCCCCTCCCCAGTCTCAGTTCACAGGTGATGCATGGTCCAAAGGCACGAGTCCCTGGGGACACGTTGTAGAAGGGCACATTCTTGTCTCTGGCTCCCCTCTTCTCCCTCTGCTTCCCAGCCTCCAGCTTTCTTTTGCCAGACCAATCTGACATACAGTTTCTACCTTGAAGCCAAGCAGTTATGCTCTGAAACTCTGAGCCAAAAATAAACCTGTCTTCCCTCACATCATGGTTGTCATTTACTATAGCTCAGTGACAGGGAAATGACTAATACAGAAAATGTTACCAAGAGTGAGTTCACTGCTGTGAGTATACCTATGCTGTTCGAAAGTATTTAGAACTAGGTTAGTTAGAGAGCTAACTAACTGAAAAGGCTTGGAGATGCTAGCTCAAGGAGCCTTAGCACACTGTAAGAAGATTAGGCAGAAAATGATGGGAGATTCTGCTCAAAGCCTAGAGGACTATCAACCTGATAGAAATGCACAGTAGAGACTGGGCTCTGCAGTAATCTGAAAGGACCGAGGACTCCACTGGTCCATAGACTACAAGTATTACACCCTGGATGAAATTTTTCTACATTTTGCCCATGCTCTGAGACTTTTTGGGAGACTGAGATTAAGGGTCGTGGCATAATTAATCTGTGGAAAGAATTTTGAAACAGCCCAACATTCAAGCTATGCAGTAGGTACTGCCTGCTTCAACCAGATCTACAATGAGAATCATGAGTAAACGTCAGAGCTTCATTAGCTACAAATTTGGGGCAAAATTGAGCATGGTTGCTGAAAAAAATATCATTCAGTGAAAGGAAAAGTTAATGCTCGATTTTTTTCCTTTTAATTATTTTTACCAATTTTGCATGCTTATATCTAGTAATCTGAACAACTAATTTGAAGACAAAAATATGTAGCATAACAACCACTGTTGAATTTTTACAATTTTATTTAGTGAAATTCTGTATCATTTCTATGTTTTTTTTTACTATTTTTAATTCTCTTTAAAAAGTAAAAATAGCATTCAAAAGACTCAAACACTTGGCATCAGGACAATTAAAAAGATGGCTTAATGCAGGTCAGTAATTAGCAAGACCCCACTCATCACGTGCCCATGGCCCAAAATTGTAAGTATTTCTTCTGAGAAGAGAGTCTCTAGGATACCTGTTCAGTGTTGTATAGGGAAGTGGGACCTCAAGTTCAACCATCTAGGTAGTCAGAGGCTACCACAGCCATGGTCCGGGGGGGCTCTGCTACCAGTAAAGCTAACAGTAAACCTTGGTGTCATCTGTATGGTGGTAGCATTTCAAGTATGCAAAATGCAAAAGTTATGGGCTCATAGAGGTGTACTTCCACGTTTCAGAAGATCTGAGAGACCAGACAAACATGTATGACGAGGAAGGTCACAGTTCCAGCCCAGAGCTGAAGGGCAGTATGTGATGCCTTGGGAGTAAAGTACAAGATGCAGTGAAGACCACAGGATGTTGAAGATTCCAGGAACATGGAGCATCTGTAGGCAATGAGCAGCGCCAGCCTAAGGGATCCATGCAGGCTGCCACCAGCAAAGCTGCAGGGGGAGCTGCTGAAGCCCTTCGGAGCTCACATCTCACCATAACTTGACCACGCAGCTACAAGGTTTAATTTTTGACCAGCTGGGTTTGGGCCTCGCTTTTGCCAATTCCTTTCTGTTCCCCTTTTCTCCCTTGTGAAATGGAAATATTTACCCACTGCCTTTGTATAATGGAAGTGTTTAATATGCTTTTTTATTTTTACAGAGTATCGCAACTAACACTTTATCTTGAATCTCAGAGGAGACTTTGGACTTGGACTTTTCAGCAATGCTGGAACTGTTAAGACTTTGGCAACTCTTAGATATGGATGAAATTATTTGCATAATAAAATGGACATGAGCCTTTTTGGGTCCAGGAGTTGAGTGCTATGGTTTAGATCTAAAATGCCTCCACCCAAAGTCTTAAATTCAAATGCAGGATGGTATGCAAATAGTTTTCTTGATTTCTTAGGGCCATGGTGCATAAACAAACAAGTTATCCACAAGAGCCAAAGTTAAACTTTGGAGAATCTTAAAAAGAAAATGTTTTAAGCACAGCACACAGCAAAATCAGAGCCAAAAACAAGGACAACCAGAAGTAAAAGCCAAAATTTCTCTTTTCTGTGAGGTCAGCACAATATTTTGAAAGAAGTTAGCAATGAATTGCTAGATGCAAATTGGATCAAACTGACCCAGAAGTCATTGAGGCATAGCACTAGTGTAGGTCCAGATGGGGCAAAGATTTTCATAAAACTATTGTTCTCTGCTTCATCATGATTTTTCACTTTAATGTAGCATACCTGTCAGCTCAATAGCAGTTATTTCCAAAACTTTGTCACTATTTTAGAAGTATCAGATAAGAGGCCTTGACAAAAAGGGTTCAACAGATAGTTGAACCTTGGATCAGACAGAATAGGAGAGACGCCAAGAGGAAAATTGATAGTGCAAGGAGCAGATAGCAGACACTGCACTATAGAAAAACTGACAACCTTCAAGAAAAGATAGGCATTTCTGAACAAAATAAGAAAATAAGGACCGGCCTGTTAGCCCATGTCTCCCAGAACCTTCCCGCAGATTTAATTAGAGTTAAGTAGTCTCCTTTTATATCTGTTGTACATAATAATTTACATGTGCTGGGAGCTTTCATGTAATCTGTGTTTTTTTGGTTGGGTGACAGGAGGTGCTAAAGGGGAGTTGAAATTGAAAGGACACTGAAAAAAGTGAGAAGAATGTTTCAGAAACTATAGAAAATGTTTAAAGTCTACCAACCAAATGCAAAACTATAAAGACCCTAGGAGATACATAGGACAAAACTTAGATGGCCTTGAATTTTCCAGTGACTTTTTAAAATTTGGCCCCAAAGTCAAAATCCATGAAAGAAAGAATTGACAAGCTGGACTTCATCAAAATTAAGAGCTTCTGCTCTGCAAAAGATGTTGTCAAGAGCATAAGAAAATAAGTCCCAGAAAAAAAATTCTAAAAGATGCATCTGACAAGAAAACGTACCCAAAAGTTACGAACAATGAATATTTGACAATAAAAAGCTAGCAATCCAATTTAAAATGGGCTAAATGCTGAAGACACACATCATGAAAGTGTTTAGGCAGTTGGCAAATAAGTACAGAAGAAGATATTCAATGTCATGTCATTAGGTGCTGGATCCAGTGCAAGCTCTTGAAATTCCCAGGGAAAGGGTGGCGGAGGGTGAAGAAGTCATGACGAGAGTTGGAATGCAGAAAGCTGAGGGCAGGTGGAGCCCTCTCTCCTGGTGGGAGAAAGAGAACTGCCCAACAACTGTTGAGCATTTGCTATGCATGCAGCAGTTTGGTGTCAGGTGAAACCTCTCTGTCTAACAATTTGTTCACCTGCCTCACCGTAGGCACCCCATGTTCCCAGGGCTGGTACAACTTGTTCACTTGGTTTGCCTTGGGCAGTGCATGTGTCTTTGGGGCTGGCCTTGCTCTAGCCCCGCACATGTAATCAGTCTGCAGCCCAGCTCCTGCCCAAAGTTAGGGTGTCAGAAAGTGACAGCAATGAGTTCTACACACCTACTGAAATGGAAAAGTACAGAAGACCAAATGCTGGTGAGAATGAGAAATAACAGCAACTCTCATCGATTGCTGGTATGAATGCAAAATAGTAAAGTCTCTTTGGAAGATCGTTTGATACTTTCTTTAGAAACAAAACAAAACACACTTTTACTATACATGATGGCAATTTTACTCCTAGGTCTGAGTTCAAATGTGCTGACCACGTACATCCACACAGAAGGTCGCTTACAGGTGACTATGGTGATTTATCATGGCCAGAACTTGGAAGCAAACAAGCCATCACTGGGTACAGCCAAACAATGGAACAACTCTTCACTAAGTCAAAAAGGAGATACCAAACCAGAAAACAACATGAAAGAACCTTAAATATATATTATTAATATATATTATTAAGTAAATAAAGTAGACCTGAAAAGGCTGTGTGCTGTCTGATTCCAACTACACTTCCTCTATAAAAGACAAAACTATGGAAAGGCAAGACCATCAGTCATTTCTAGGGAATAGAGGAAGGAAAGGATGACTATGCTGAGCACAAAGAACAGTTAGGTCAGTAAAACTGTCATCTGGGATACTATATGACTGGTATACACTTTGATTCCTTTGTTCAGACCCATAGAATGCACAACCAAGAATGAGCTCTAATGTAAACTGTGGACTCTGAATGATAATAGCTACCAATGTGGGTTCATCAATCATAAAAAGTGAGCCACTCTGAAAGGGATGCTGGTAAAGGGAAGGCTGTGTGTAGAGAGGGATAGGAGTTGAAGAGAAATCTTTGCACTTCTCAATGTGCTGACAGCCTTATATTGTATATTTTAAACTCAGAATGAGATCGCATTCCAATAAGAAGGAGATTCTGCCAAGATAAAAGAGGAAAAACAACCTAAAACATCATCTAGAATTGTGTCTCACAGGTAGTGTGTAAAGACACATAGAATAAATAACTCACGCTGAATCTGTCACCTTCCCCACCCTTATCTGGGTCTGAGGTATCACTTAGCAACCACCATGCAAGTGTCATTCTAGACAAGTCACTGAGATCTTGTCCAGTCTCATTTCAGAGCTATCTGATTCTTAACAGAAAAGAGAGGGGGAGGGGAGGTTGGGGGAGGGACAGGAGGAGAGAAGGAAAGGGAGAGATGAGAAGGGAAGGCTTTTACTGTGCAGTCATCACTCGCCCCATGTTTCCCTATTTGTCCCATGTTGCTCGACACCTACCATTTTTACACCATACTGCAAAGTTATGAATAATACAAAGAAATATAAACCACTTTGTCTCTAAAAATCTCATAAATTGTGCTGAATGGAAACCTACTAAAATACTGAAAAGATGAAATAATAGAAACAATTCATTATGCTGCATACACTGTATCAGAACGCAGGCAAGTGTTATGAGAACCGGAAAAGAGAGTGAACCACACGGAAACTGGATATAGCTGTAAAATCTCGGCTGTGAGAATCTCTCTGCTCCTACAGAGTGTGTCCCTCCATAAACAGTCAAGACACACAGTATCATGTTCTTTCAATTGGTTCTGTGGAAACTTATCTAAATCCTTCTGACATGCTCATTACCCATGGGCTCAGGGGTGTCCAATAACCTAAAAATTCCTGAGCTGCTTGCTCTCATTCTTGCAGCTTCTTGCAAGGACATAGGAATCAGATCTCCCTGTCCACTTCTCCTGCTAAGTGGGAGGCAGGAAGCAGGTTGCTGCCTCCAATTTCCTTGACTCCATGAAGGGAGTCTGCTACCTTCTCATAACTCACTTGCTCCCATACAAGTTCATCCTCTTTGGTTCCTCTTTTCAACCGTCTTTGATTTTTCTTTCTTCCTGGTGTCCCCACTCCCTCTCGTCCTTGCTGATTTCTTCTGGATTTTTCTACATGGAAGTTTGTATCTATAACTCATTTCATTGTCCATTTTAATAACTGGAAGGAGCCCCACTCAAAGTACTCTGTTACAGAAAAGTTTTTCCATCATCTCTCTGCACCATCTGTGCAATGTACAGGAAGAACCCAGTAAATCATTCATCTATCAACATTCTCCTGCACCAGCCACTCCAAGGGAGGCAGCCAGTACAGTACCACCTCTAGCTGGCCTGCAGGTAGCTGGACTTCCTGCCCTCCTGCCCCATTTAATCCTCCATTAATTCACCTGTACATTCAAGGATGGGGGAGGGAGAGGAGGGAGGAAGAAGAGGAGAGGGAGGAGAGGTGACGGGGGGGAAGGAAGGAAGGGAGGGAGAGGACAAGGAGAAATGGAGGGAGGGGAGAGGGAGGAAAGGAGAGGAGTGGGAGGAAGGGAAGGAGAGAGAAGTTGAGGGAGAGGGAGAGAGGACGGAGGGGAAAAGGAGAAGGAAAGGGGAGGGAGGGAGAGAA
The DNA here is from genome assembly GCF_000260255.1 of Octodon degus. Lineage (NCBI taxonomy): Eukaryota > Metazoa > Chordata > Mammalia > Rodentia > Octodontidae > Octodon > Octodon degus. The sequence goes on along the minus strand of NW_004524712.1, from coordinate 7,635,144 downwards.
ACAGGAAGAGAGGATAGGAAGGGTTGAGGAAGAGGGAGGGAGGGAGGGAAGGAGGGAAGGAGAACTTGAAGGAGAGGCTCAGGGGAGGGAGAGAGGGAGAAAAAAAAAAAAAAAAAAAGAAAATACTAAGAGGGTAACTTGTATACTAGACAAGCCCTCTACCACTGACCTGCACCCCCAGCCCTCAAAGAAGGGTTTCAGTTCAGTTTCCCTCCTTTGAAGAAAAGTCTACTAAAGATCTCTTAATGGGATAGAACATAGGAAAGGAGGCTTCCCTGGTAGCCCAACAAGGTACCCAGTTGGAGTTGTATACAACAGATGGACAATTTGACTCAAACCAAATGTAGTAACTCTTCTCAGTGAAAGATTCCTCATTTACACCCCTCTAGACAGATGAGTGACAGGCCCAACATCTACCTTCCCCCAGCTAAAAGTGACAAGAGGGACAAGAGTGGAAGGAGAGAAGGTACCGATTGATTCATGATCAAGGGCTGAAGGACTGAAAACCAAAGGCCAAAACATGACTAGGATAAGCTAGGAAAATCAAAACACAATAAACCTGTGTAGCTTTAGTTTCACTGAAGCTTTCTCTGGGAAAAGTAGCACACTTGTTGAAGAGGCAGCTGGCTTTCATTACAGCCAAAGGAGTTTAAAAATAAATGCAGCCCCCTGTGCCCACCTCAAACGCAGTGCACATTTGGTCTGACAGAAAGGACCCAAAAGTCAAATTCTTTGAAACCCATACGACAGACAACCACCACTATTGCTCTTGTGGGGCGAGTGGTTTTTCCTTTAAAGGCCACAAACTAAAACAATGACAATGTTCATGTCAAATTCCAGGAAATAAAGGATAGCCAATAATGAGAGGCTTTTTGTTGTGTTTTTTTTTCCCTCCCCAAACACAAACAAATGGATTAGTGTTGAAGGGCTGAAAGGAAGCGGAACAAATTAGGCCTGAGGCCTTCAAGCCCCTGCCTACCCCACTGAACAGCTCCTGGATGCCTTCTGTGAGGAGAGTTAGAAGTGGTCTGGATTCAGGGACAAATACGAAACAAAAGACACAAGCCCACCCAGAAGACATGGGAGGCTGTGGTGAAGATGACAGGCGCTGGCCCAGCGCCAAGCCCTGCCACCCCCACCCAGGAGCAGAGGAGCCCCCACCGCAGACGCGGATGCCAGGCCCCCCACACTCAGGAGCCACGCCTGTCCCCGCCCTTTCCAGGCCTTAGGTTGCTCACTATGTTTCAAAATTACGTGTCTTTCCAACCCAGCCTTTGTTGCCATCCCAGATCCTTTCAGCCAGCGAGGGCACTGCCTGCCGGGGACACTCCACGCACAGTAAATATTTGTAACGAGAATTAATTAATTGTGCTAAAGAGGCTCCAGGCCTCACACATTACATCACATGCTTTTTGGTTTCCCACAGAGAAAAAGTCTGTTCTTAAACCACCAGTCCGGGCCCCAACCCCACCTAACCATCCGCAGAAGTCACACACAAGTTACTGTGAGACAGACCGATGAAAGCAGGTAGCTCAAAGTGACCGGGTGCCTCAGAGCTGCACCTTATGAAGGCTCATGGGCTTCCCAAAGTACAGTGTGCATTCGCAACCCTAACAACTGACCGAAGGTGACCAAAGCCTTCCCTAGCCAAAGTCCAAGGTCGGATTATCCGGAGGCTATTTTAATTAAGAAAACCTTATAGCTGCATCAAAAAAAATTTAAATCTCATGACCTACCACTCCCCAGCTAAAGCTAAATGCTTTTCCACGCTGCCACTTTTTGTGAATTTCTTCCCCTTTGCCTAGTAATGTGGTAGGCCGGTATTGATCCAGTGAGGTTAGTATATCAGGATTAATGGCCACATCCTCCTCCTTTGAGTTGTTTTTCTCAAATATTTAGTCATAGACAAGCTAAGACCCGCTACGAAGTAGAAAGCTAAAAACCTATAAGTTAGTCATAGTAAGGCCACTTGTATCACTGACTACGGATTGTAAAGCTCTGCCAGGCAGCTGTAATATGAGCAGCCGTCCCGGACGTCGTCTGCACTCAGGCAGCACTGAGTGGCTCCGAGACGCCTCTTAGTACTACTGTCCTACTCTGAGTCTCTCATTCTCAGTCACTTGCCTGTTCTTGCTCTTTCACTTTTGATCTTCAGTCTCTCTGTCACTCTCTGGCTCTGTCTCTCTGTCCCTTTCTCTCCTCTCAGTCTCTGTCTCTCTGTCTCTCTGTGTGTGTCTCTGTCTGTCTCTCTCTCTCCCTCTGTCTCTGCCTCTCAGTAGTTTGCAGCTACTTAACTCTGATGATCTTCACATTTATTCCAAATTCTATGATCAACAGAGTCCTATATAATAATTTCTGATCAAATAAGGAATTCGCTATGGGTTGAATGTTGGTCCCTGTAAAACTCATGTTGTCATGTCATGTTATTAAGAGGTGGAACCACTAAGAGATCACAGGCAGGGGATGGATTCACACTGCTATAATCCTCATAGAGGCAAGTCAGTGCTGTCACACTCTCCCTGCCTTTCTTTCTCCCTCCCTCTCCTTCCCCTCCCACCATGTGACATTTCCCACCATGTTAGGCAGCAACAAGAATTCGTCCTTCTTATTGGACTTCCCACCCTCCATAAATTTCTATTCATTATGAATTACCCAGCCCGTGCACTGTGTCATATGAGCACAAAGAGACTAAGACAGAGCTAATGAAAGGTAGGATGGATGAGGGAAGGAGAGGGAGGGAGAGAGGGAGGGAGGGAGGGATGGATGGGTGGATGGGTGGATGGATGGGTGGATGGATGGGCAGGTGAATGGTTAGATGGCCAAATGGATGGATGGATAGATAGATTAGATGAATAAATGGAATAGAGGTTTCACCCTTGGCATAAAATTTGAAGGATTTTGAATTATCTTTTCAGACTATCACTGAGACAAGGAAGGGAGAATTTGGGTAACACAAGATATTCAGATATGTTGAAATCAGATTTGATTGCACAGTTACATAGATAAACTTTATTATTGTTAGATAAGTTTTAAATTAAGTCTTCTGGGTATTTTGTACAGTTTTCTTTTTATTTATGTATCTTTATACAAGGTCTCTAGGTTGCTCAGACTCACAATGATCCTCCTATTTTCAGCCAGCCCAGCAGTAGGATTACAGGTGTATGCCACGATACCCAGACTGTGTCACCAGCTCAGCGCACCTGGGGGTGGGACTGGCACAGCACGCAGTCTGGAAGATCAAATCCTGGTCCCTGGGCTTGCCTAAGCAAGTGCTTGGTCTGCTGAGCTATCTCACTGGCCCTGGGCATTTTGTACTGTTTTGCTTCATTTGTAGCTGCCTAGCTCCTTGGAGGCCAGATGAGATCTTTCAATTTAGAACCGCATCAAGCAAGTATTTCTAGCAGAACAATAATGATGCCAGATGATGTCATCATGTGGCAGCAAAGCTCTTCTTCCACCAGTTTGCCCTCCCAGGTGCCACTGTCAACACCAGAGAAGATTCCTGTCCTTAACCAAGAAGTATAATGATCAGCCTTAAGCTGGTGTCCAATACCCAGCCCTTATGGCCTCTACCTCACCATGTATGTTCTTAAAATATAAAAAATGAAGCTTGTCCCACGTTGTGTTCTTTGACCGTGACAACCACCTTTTCTCATCCTGTCAAAACAAAGAACTTTTAGTTCCAAGATTCCAAGAACTTTTAGATTCCAAGATTGTGTAAGGAATCTTGTCTTGACAAATGTTACCTACATATTAAAATCTTAGAGTTTTTGCTTGAGTGACTTTTTAAATACTGGACAATTTCAGACAAGCAGCCCTCGATTAAAATTGCATTGCCTTTCCCTGTGTTGCTAATTTTGCTCCTTCATTAAGCATAAGATTATGAAATACGCTCCCAAGATTTCCAACTTACCAAAGAGAGGGATATGAAATTAGGGAGCCCGGGCCCTCTTTGATCAAGGTTGAATGGGCAAGTTCTGAGAGTGCTCCCCCAAAGCACTATTTAGGGGCATTCAGGCCCAATATTCCTTAACAATCCCTCTAACTGTAAAATTCTATGCTTCAGTTAACTCCTTGGTAGCCAAAGTTGGATAAGAAAAGGAAATAAGCATTCAAAAACTAAATGAGGCATCAAAAAGTTATACTCTTTGCTGGTTCATTAAGGCGCCAGGGCAATTCACCTTCTATCCCCAAACTCAGTGCAAACGGAGAGCCTGAGGCAAAAACAAGAACGTGATGAGCTCATAATGTCGGTAGGAGTGTTGTGTTCCTCTCTCGTAGTCATGTGCTGTCCCTCTCACAACGCATCCCCAGCCTCTAACACCAAAGAATAAGGGCAGAGTTACACACCCAGTAAAGGATGACCAAGCCGGCAGTACGGGGAGCGGAACTGGAGACGGAAAACCACCGCGCAGGACCCAGAAAGCCCGGAAATCAACAGGCAAGCGTGATAGGCTTGCTCCAAAGCGTCGTTCCAAGCTGCAACTGTGCCATTTTGATTGGACACAGTTAAAAGGGAAGAAAGAAAAGGCTGATAAAAATCAAAACAAAAATGAAGATAAAGCGCAGCTTCCCAAAAGAGTGGGCAGAGCTCTGGCCCCACAGCGGGGGTGGAGACAAGCAGTGTGGCAAACTCGTCCCATAACCCTCAGCACCCGCTCCCCTCTCGTGGCCAACCCTTCCCACGGAGCTCAGCTGTCTGCCTGCACCTTGAACCCATTTGGGGAGTGATTTTTTGAGAGAATTTGGCAAACTGCTGTATAAAGAGAACCCAAAAAAAAGAAAAAAATAATTTATTCAGCATAAAAAATAAGTTCTTAACCTTTTAATCTACCCAGACAAAGAATTTGCAAACTGCACTCAGCCCTAAAATCAGTTCCCATACCACCCACATTTCACATGCAGTTTGTGTTTCTTCTGTAACCCTTGCAGCCTCTGCTGCCACCCACCTCCCCCATACCTGCACCCACCTGTCCCTCCCTCCAGTCCATGGATATGTCTGAAGTCCAGAAACTCACACTCACTCTCACAGAAATCCATGTGCATGCACGCGTGTGCGCACGCACACACACACACACACACACACACACACACAGCCGCCTTCATCCCTTACTGAACTACTAAAACTAACAGAGATGTCAGCTATGACCCCTGCTTGTTCCGAGGGTCGCTGTAGGAAATCCTTCTTCCTCTGCTGAGTGAAGGAAATTCGATGTGTGGGCTCACCTCCCACATACTGCAGGTGAGGGACTTGGAGACAATCGTTTGGACCCCACTCTGGTCCCTGAGGTGGTCTGTGGGTCTGCCAGCTTCCTCACAGCACACTTTGATTGCCTCTTTTACCCTCCTGCCTAAGGCTTTTCCTTTGCAAGAGAAGTACCAGAAAGATAAGATTTTGAAACAAGTCAGATTCTTTCTGGGAGCAACGTGTCCACCAGCCTGGGGAGCTCTCACACAGATCAGCATGCAGACGAGCTGCTCAGCCTGAGAAAAGGGTGTGGGAACAAGGGAATGTGGCTGCGTCACTGTCTTTCAAGGAAGGGAAGACAGAAAGAGAAACAAGGAAGGAAGAGCCACACAAGTCATGAATACCTGCTCTTTGGTAATGACACGTGGCAGTGGGGCTTGAACACGGGGCCTCCATGAACTATCAAGTTGTGGATAGAAACCTAGTTATCATCTTAGTCTTCAGTGACCAGGCATTTTCCTCTAATGCTAAGACTCTAGTGGGTAAAGAGCCAAAGTGATCTTCCTCTACCCTCACTAAATTCTACTTCTCCCCATTAGCTAAGAGACTGGGATTTATAGCAGTTGCTCCTCCTCTCCCATTCCCTATAAATCAAATTTGATTCCATGAAGATCCTTGGAGTGGGAGTCCTAATGCTGACCTTCTGAGAAATTTGGACTATGCTACGAAGTATCCTTCTGTTTCTGCTTATGAAACCTCAGGGCTGTGGAGTTTCCTGAGATACCATAGTCGTGCAGCCTTTGACGAGGCTTCTAGGCCTTAGTGAAGAGACCACACAAAAAGGGAGAAAACTTGGAGGGAGCAGAAAACCATGAGTGGCCAAGAGTGCACTGATGTCACTTTAACTCACCACACCTTTGGGCAGTTCCATGAGCCTTTCCTTCTGGAGAACTCTAAGAGGTAGAAGCAATGGCACAGGTTTTATTTCCTTCTTTCATCTTGAGCATAAAGATGGCCATAATAAACTGACCAAAATCGGAAAGCAAGGAGACTCAAACAAACCACCCGGTCTGTCGAGCCCTCCCTCCTCACCCAGCTCCCTACTCACTGATAACGCACCCTGTACTCAGCCAGCTCTTGGGCCAGAGCCAGACTTCTTGTCCTAGTAAATCAGGACAAATGTCATTTGAATTCCAAAGAAGCTGAAACCCACACCTCCGTCCCAATTGCCCAATCATGTCCTCTAACTCCAAAAGGTAAATTCATCCACTGATAGGTCCCTGGACAACCCAGATTAAATGTGACAATGGATTGGGAAAAAGATGGTCTACATGATTTTAATTTTTTTGTTTGAATTTTTCGTTCTTTATCAAAAAAATTGAAAATGAGATCTTGAAAACTTATTGTCATTCCCATGTTCATCTGTAGCAATGTAAATAATAGCTAAGGTGTGGAAAAAACACAAATGTATATTAATAAACAGATGGATTAGGAAAATGTGATGTATACATACAATGGAATATATTTGGCCTTTAAAAAAGAAAGGACAGGGGCCAGGGAGATTGCTCAGTGGAATAATCGCTTCCCTGGCAAGCGCAAGGGTCTGAGTTCAATCCCCAGTTCCGCAAAAAAAAAAAGTGAAAAAAGAAAGGACATCCTGACATTTTTGAAAATAGGAATTAATCTAGAGGTGAGGATGCTAAATGAAATAAGCCAGGCACAGAAGAACAAAGACTCCACAACTCTATTGCCATAGGGATCCAAAAATAATCAAAGTCATAGAAGCAAAGGAAAGTAAGGACAGTTGCCCCTCCCAAGGGTGTGAGCCAACGACCTTGACGTTACAGTCACACAAGACGAGTTAGTTCTGGAGACCCTCCATGCAGCATGGTATTTATAGTCAGAAATCTGTATCATGCACACAGAATTTGTAAGAAAGTAAATCTCATGGTAAGTGTCCTTACTCCAAACTAGGGGATGTAGAAGGAAAGCTGGAGAGGCGATGGATTTGCGATGATGCACACACGTGCCAAATTTTCAAGTTGTTTCTTTTGTTTACAACAAGGTTCTCTGACCTAGACTGCATTGTAACCAGGATGAGCAAAGAAGAACCTTTGTTGTTGTTAGGTGATGCTCCGTAACCTCCAAAGTGCCAAGACGGCCGTTTCTCAGGGGACATTTGCCATGTCCTCCCGCTAAGCAAGTAGCTGAGAAAATTGTGACATTTGCTTGGATTATACAGCAGCACAGGACTGCTCATAGCACAGGAGTCATCCCCCTGCCCTGTAGGAGTGCACGCAAGCACATGCACACACACACACACACACACACACACACACAGAGCTGCAGACCATGCACACCTGGGTGACCTAGTGGGCCTCAGTCCCTGCTTCACTATTCCCTTCATCCCAATGATTTTTCAGCAGATAGGTGCCAGGAAAACCTAAGTGCCCTTTCAGAAGCCATGGGAAGTCCCAGCCCCAGAAGCTACCCCAGACCTGCCCGTAAGGCACCCTGAAGTACCAAAAATAATAAAACTTCTTGGGCAGGCCAAATAGCTCAGCAGATTAAAGCACCTGCAAGCAGACACAGGGGCTGGAGTTTCGATCCCTGGGCCTGCTGTGGCACCCTTCATGCTGAGACAGCAATTGAGACTGGGCATGGTGGCGCGTGCCTGTAACCCCAGCTCTTGGGAGGCTGTGAACGACGGATCACTATGAGTTGGATCAAGAAGAGGAGGAAGAAGTAGTCATGGGAAGGACCCGAGAACAAGCACTGATCTCAAGGCCCTGTACAGTTCCATCTCTGTCTTCTAAGCCAAGTCCTGCTACTCACAGCATTGTGCTCCACACTGAATCGTGTTTCTTCTGCCTTCAAGGCCTCATTCAGGCAGAAAAGTTAGTTCACTTTAACAATTACCTTTGCTAGCTATTTCATAAATTCCTCCTTTTTATTTGAAATCTCTGTGCAGAAGTCAGGAAGCTGTTTAGTTCTCGGAAAGCGCCACATGGCCTGTCTCCTTCACCAGGAATAGCCAACCCACGCACCGTGGCCTCACACCCAACAACCCCCGCCACTCCTTCCAGTCCTTGAAATTTGAACTCAAGCAAGACTGACTCCACGCAGCATTTGCTGACCCATCGAGGGCATATTAAGACTCCTCCTCCATATTCGCAAATGTCCCATGAATACGTCTACTGTTCGCTTGCCCCAAAGTCCTGCACACTATTCATGGAACTGTCTCCCCTTTGTGACTGATGCTGTACTTCACTCATCATCACAAACCAGTCCTTGTTGCAGCGCCCAGCACACGGTAAGTGCTCACAGTAAATGTCTATGAAATGAGCGAATCTGTCCAGTCTGCCCTCTCTACCAAGAGAGAAGACGAAGATCATTGCAAAGGCAACTTCTCACTCCGAGATTGTATGAATTGTCTACATTTTCCTTCATGAGCCCCACTCAACAACCACAGCCATGCCTAACATTTGTTGGAAGGTTAGCCAGCTAGCCACTTTGAGATTATGAGCACAGGGGCCACCTCACCCAAGCCTGTCAGTGCTTGGCGTGTGTATTGCATGGAGCCTGAGATCTTCGCTGCTATTCAGACCCGGGAGGCCGGCAAGCAGAGAAAGGTGGGAGGAGACAAAAAATGATGTGTGCTCTTGCTGCCAGAGAGTGTTGAGGAACAAGTTATGGGAGGAACAGGAAGCAAGGGCACAGTAGTTGTCAGGCACGTTGCTCCCCTTCAGCAAGAGGAAGTCTAAGGCCAAGAGAAGTCAAGGAATTCACCCCAGGACCTGCCAACTGGGGGCAGTGTTCACAAACCAAGATCTGTCCGATTCCAGAGCCTGATTCATCCCAGCGCTGGGTGGTGAGCGTCTGTCTCTAATGAACGCAGCTCCGGGTCCTCCCCACTCCTATGACCAAAACTCTCAGAAGTTTGGCAAAAGCTTCCTCAGAGTTTGTTCTCCTGAAGGAGACACAAGATCTTTAATCAATAAGATCACAAATTCTATCAAATCTCAGCTTGCCACTTCTGAGGGAACATCTAAATGTTATCTAGACTCGTCTGCCATGGACCTGTTCATGGCTATAAAGCCACAAAAGCAGAGAAATGAGATCTCCCATTGGGAGCCCAGGAAAAGGAAGGCAAGACCCCCGTTATCTATCATCAGCTGATAATCAGGGACCCCGAAACAGGAAGTGTCAAACTAATGAAAGAAATAGTGCATACTGCCACTATGGATCAGCGGAGAAGCCTGGCCTTAATGTACACTCAGATGAGACCCGGCCCCAGATGTTGGTCCCTGTGAGCACATCAACAGCTTTCCAAAGGCACAGCATGTCTCAACTAAGCTGACACCACCTTCTAAGACTTGCTGGCCTATTTATTTGTCTAAGCATCTGTTTAGCTAGAGAAACACAGCCAGAGCTGAGGAAGAACAGCATCCCTCAGCCTGCACCTCTCCCCTCCCCCCAACAGCTGGGTAGATGGACCAGAAAGCAGGGCTCACAGGAGGAGGGATGTTAAACAAGACCGCGTAGCAGCCGACTCAGGCCATGGGACTACACGTGCTGGAGGTTGAGCAACATGGCGCACAGCTCCCTCCCCTCCTGCTCACCATGCCTGCACTGACCCCACTGGCTGGGTCAGCGTTGCTGCTGGGAAATAGACTGGCTCCAGCCTCCCACTTTCCCACCCCTCCCTGTTGGCTAGATTCAGCACTGCTGTCGCCATCAGGAGGGACTGCTAGCTGTGGTTACAGTCAGCTGATTGGAGCCCTGCATGTGTCATGGCTCTGCCTTGTGAGATGTGTGGTAAGAGGGCTCCAGCTGGATCAGCCTGCTAAGTGCTGCCCTGACATGGGTGGGCTTGTCCCCCTCATGACCAGGCGCTGTACTGATTCTTCCCTCGGAGCAACTCCTGCCACCCCACCTGGCCACACATCACACACACAGAGGCAGCGCAATCTGGGAACTCCGGGTTTCCAAGACAGCTACTTCCCTGCAAAACCTGTCCTGCATTCCTGGAACAAAGTCAGATATACTTCTATTCAATTTCCTCTCCATCCTGTAGCCATCTCTGCTGAGGACTGTCTCAGGGTGTTTGAGAGACAGTCCCTGGAGAAAGACTGCTGGAGTTCAAGTCCAGCAGTGCCCCTTGCTATCAGAGGTTGTGACAAGAAACGCCTGCGTTAGCAGAGGCAAAGACGGGCAGCGTGCCTTATGCACACCAATCGCTCAAAGTAGTCAGAGATATTGTCATGCATCGCATACAGGTTCAGTGAAAGAGGAACCACATAGCCCAGGTTTTCCCATAAGTCCACAGCAGAGTTAAAAAAAAAATGCCTTGTGGTCTAAGACATCAGAGCTCTTCCAGCGTCATGGTGTTAGTCCTGTGCTTGTGGTGATGCTGACGTAAACAGAGCTGCTGCCCTGGCAACAGTAGGAAAGGCGCAACCCTTGCATCGTCCACACGGTGCATAATGCTTGACAGACGACTGCAGCTAGTTTATGCATTTACTAGATTACGTTTTGGTCACTATTTTAGAGTGAAACCTAGAGAAGTTTACCCTAAAGTAGCAGGACACATTATGCCAGCAAAGGCCTGTGAGTCCTTGTCCACATTTTCCCAGGTGGTTAGAGATGGACTGATCCATCCAGCCCAGGCTTGAGTGAGACCACGCAGCAACATCCTGCAATGACAAAACTGCCTCCGGTGCAGCTCTCAGAGTATCTCCTCATATTGAGTGACGCCTGACTGGGCACACATAGGCTATGGTACGTAGGGATCTGACAGGCAGACAGATATGGCGCCCGTGTGGAAATCCCACGACAGCATGTGGGTAGTGCTCGCTACACTGTTGATATCCTCCACCAGGAATGATCTGAAGGTGCCACGGAGCCTCGCCGTCTGCTTCAGTCTGCATTCTCTACTAGCCTGTGAGTGCTTTAGGAGCAGGGAGGATGGCTCCTGCTCCCTGCTCCCATAAGCCAAGCTTGGGACAGTAAGTACTCAGTAACTACTTGATGAATGAAAAAGTACCCCACCCAACACACACACTATCAGCAGAGGCGGAAAAGCCCGGCCCTCCTGCTCAACCTTTCTAAGTTCTCAGCAGACTTCCAAGGAGAATGTTCCAGGAGACGCCTGGCTTTAATTTCAAGAGATAAAGAGAGCCAAGTGCTGGAGAAATGCCTTATCCTGATGCGCAAACCTTTTTCTCCTCACTGTCCCAAGATTCCCACATCGGCCTCTCTCCCCGACCCTCCCAGTCTACACCCTGCAGTCCCAGGCCCCACCCTGGGCGGCGCTCCTTTCCCACACAGCTCATGACGAAACTGCCCATTCCCAGATACAGAGGAAGTTAGCCTCTGGCAAGGCCTGGCAGGCTGGTGACATTCCCACAGCCATCAGCCCTGGTCCTTGAATAACAACCAGCTCTGCAGAGCCCCCCGACAAGGAGAGGGCCTCCAAGGCAGACCTCCTGGGAGCTGTGAGGCCTGAAGGACCACACAGAGGGCATGCCCACCCCCTCAGACCTCCTCCGCACCAGGCCCCACACCACCCACACAGCCCCGCCACCCTAACACAAGACCCCTCCTGGGGGCATCCTGCTGCCTCCACCCGAGGCCAAAGCAGTGCTGCTGAGTGCGCGACACACTTAACACTGTCGCTCTCTGCCTCCTCGGCCTCCTGTCTGCTCCATGTCATGTCCAGATGTTTTGTGCTGTCACAGAGAAGAGCCCCAGGAAGCTGGAGAGTATCTCCTTCAGGTAGCCTCATAGAGGAGGATTCAGGCGTGCGCTAGCTGCCAGGCCCCATCCCTGTGAGGCCATTTCTAATGGTGTTCCTCTTTGGGGGGCAGGAAGAATGAGGCTGGGGGCACCAGGAGCACAGACCAAGTATTGGTGGAGATTCCAACAGCCTCCCAGTCTACCAGAGCAACTTCCCATGTGTTTGCTTTGTGTAGCATACAAACCTGCCAGTGAACCATAGTTGGAAGAGAGAACTACACAGCTCAAAACCTTCACAGTTCCCGAATCTCCACTTCTATGGCACAGCCAAACCTAGGAGTCCAACCCAGGTAGCACTTTGATGCCCCCCCTTTCTTCCCCTTCCTCCAGCTCGCTACACATCCAGCACACCTCACAAATGCTGGCCCTCCCAAGATCTGGCTTGTTGAGCTCAGCCAGGACAGGGCAACTGGAAGAATCCCAAGCCAAGATAAGAGGCCAGCATGGCCAGGGTGGCCAGCTGTCATTGTCCTGGGGCCAATGTTTTGCCTGGCAAGAATGTGTTGTATCCAGGGTCAGGCTTTCAGGAGCTGAAATGCAACCTGCTGCTACCCTCTCAGGCTCCAGGGGCACCCTATCCTTTGGGTTCCAGTAACCCCAGGACTCTGTGTTGAGAAATGGAGGTGGAGGGTAGGACAGATGAAATCTTAGGGATATTGTTGAGAAATAGAGGGTGGAATAAACCCATGGATTTTCTGAAGTTTGTATTCCAACAAAATCTTGGTATTAGGGAGGAGGCTGCATACGATATTCTACATGATGTCGTTGGCTGCTATTGTGTAGCTAGCCAGAGCTAGGCATCGGGAGGGGACCCAAAAGAAAACTTTCCTAGCTACAAGGATCCAGCCATCTTTTGGAGAAAGAAAACTGCATAGCCCTTGGGACGAAGCTAATCAGCTGTGAGTGGTGTGCAAGCGGAACAAGGAAGGAAGGAACTCAGGAACACCCAGGAAGTCCTCGCGGGGAGCTCGGGCTTCAGGAGGGTCATAAAGCACATGGACAGAATGCATACGAGGGGATCACAAGTGGACTAGAGGACCCAAAGGGAAATGAGTGTGATGTGCTAGAAGGATGTTCAGTGGCACAGCCAAGCAGCTCCTGTCCTGTCCGCAGGCACCGACACCAGCACACCAGGAGTCAGGGACCACACAGTTGGTTTATAATGTTGCTCACTGGTTTATGTAATCTCATTTTGTATAATCACCCTGGAAGCTAAGTAGTATTGTCCCAGTGGCATGGAGGAGGAAGGTGAGAAATTAAGTCATTTCCCTGAGGCCCCACCGCCCCCTCGACAAAGATCTAGGTTTCTTGATTTGTCTCTGTGCTTTGCTATTTCTGTAACAATTACAGGAGGAATCTCTCCTACTACATGTGGAAATTTCCCAACACAGATCCACCTTGGCCACTTCCCCACAGCATATAGCACGCCTAACAAAGTTAGCAACTTTCTCATTTACCTTTCCATGTATTCATTCACCCATGTAGTGCAGTAATTTCTGAAGGAAGTAGATATTAAAAGTCCTGAACTTCAGTGAACCACTGACTGTATCAAACCATGATTCTTCAAAAAAAGTTGGACAGATCTATACCTGGCTATTGATCCGAAGTTGAAGTAAACTAATGGTCTGAGCTATAGGGAGACAGAATATTCCATCTCCTATGTACAAGGAACTCTGCAGGGACTAAATTAAATTAAATTCAAACTCCAAACTGCAGGCTGATTATTCACAAAGAAATCCTCTGGCTTAGAGAAGTTGAGCAACTGATAGAAAAATCACGAAGCTAATGAAGGACAGAGATCAGAGGCAAGCGTGGGGTTCTGCCTCCCTTCAGATTAGGGCTGCTACCTGTGCCTAGTGCTGTACTCTCCATGACCTCTGTGCCTGTGCTGCCAGAGGAGGAGGGGAGAGGAGCTGCCTAGAGACAGCCCACTCTTGGACCATGAGCCTCCTGAGAAGCCAGCAGCCACGCTCCGCTGCCTCCAAGGATCAACCAAAGCACCTGTGCTCTGCGGGCCTAGGGCACTGCAGTGGCCAGGGCTGCAGATTCCTTCTTCCTTGGGTCCCATCTTGGCCACCCTGTCGCAACAGTGACACATGCTGAAATTGGTGGAGAGAAGCAAGTGCCATTCAGGCTGTGAGGCCCAGGCTGTAGGCCTCAGGAGAGGCTGGTGGTATAGGCAGAGGAAGGCCATGGGTCTTAGCCAGCTTTGCCCTCAGTAGAGCAAACAGCAGGCCCAGGTGCTAGGGCTGAGGGCCATGGGCCCACTTGCTGTGCCTCTCCATTCCAGCTGCAGGTCGTGATGTTTCAGCCAGGCGAGCTCATCCTCTGGGCAAACCTGGTGTGACAGTGGCAGGTGGCAGAAGGAAGGGCTCAAGAAATCCGTAGAGCTCCCCTGCCCTCTTCATTCACCCCAAGGGCAAATTCAGTGCTGAGCTGAAGGCCACGTGACTGCATGAAATTTGTCATCCAAGGCAGTGGACTTCAGAGGGACATTATTAATAATCAGGCAGAGACAGCAGAGGTCATCTGGAACTGGGACAAACTAGGGCATCTGTCCTCCAGATCATAGGGCTCGGGGTAAAGTGTTCCAGGGAATGGCTGTGAGGACTTTGCGTTTTAAGCAAGAGTCAGTTAATTTTGGTTATAGGCTGACTTCCCCGGGAGAATGTTTTGCAGCCCCTGGTGTTTTCGCTTTCTAGCCTCTGGATGAAGGGTTGATAGCCAATGAAAGCTGAAAGAAGAACCTAGAGACACTGACTACTAACCTGGACTACTACTAAGACTGGCTTCACTAGGCTGCTGCCCGGAATTCTCTTCCCCTGGCATGATTCTGCTCTCTTACATGGGTTAGAGTTGGCCAGACGTGGGCCTTTCGTGGCTTCGGAGGCAAAAGTGGAACAGAGGCCATGGCTTGAGTTAGACTGCTGGGATGGTGCCACACAGTGACCACAGAAGGAGGGGCCGATGGGCCCCGTCTTGTCCTCACTCTCCTCTGTGCCTTGGCCCGCTCTTCTCCATACCAACAGGTATGCAGGCAACAGGGCTCTGGGGCACAGCCACGTACCTGGCTTCCTGTCCACTTCCCCATCAGCTCCCTTCCGTGGGACTGCTTTTGTGACTCAGCTTCTCAAAGTGACTACTTCCCCCCTCTGCCCACCCTCTCCCACACTGTGTAAGGGCTCGTGCTTGTGAGAACTCTCTTGTCTCATAACTCATAGTGGATCTGTCTGCCTCACCAAGCCCTGAATGGCTGTGGGAGAGCAGGCCACCTAAACCCTGAGCAAGCATTGGCAAATGGCATACAAAGGCATCCTAACCTCCTGTTGCTTCCACACATGTCTGCATCCGTCCTATGTGAAATGTCCCCTTTGGCCACCAACTCTGTATCCAAGAGGTGGCTTCTGAAGCAGGAAAGTCACCAAAGGCCATTATGCAAGGGCCTGATGGGGAGAGGCCGCATTTGGAAGAGCAAGGGAGGAGGACTGAGGCAGTTGCTTCAAGGAGAGCGTGTCCTCATATGGCCTCCCCAGGACGCCTGGCCAGGAGGCTTTCCAGGGCGCATTTCAGAAGTGTCACTTTTCAAGATGCCCATCTCTTTCAGGTCCAGCCTGCTCTGTGCTGTCGTGGTATCAACAAGCTGACTCACTGTCCCTGACCAAGCCCAAGCCCGCCCTTGTGCCTCAGCTGCGCTGAAAGGTAAGTAGCCTGCCCAGCCCCGATTTCACCTCCCGTTCACACAAGCACTTGGGGTCCGAATCACTGTGTTGGTTGTTCAGTCTTCACCTCAACTTCACCTGCTAAGCAGGTTCTAAGACCACACCGGCCCCCTGAGAGCTCCTAATCTGAGTGACACACTCATGCAGGGGACATAGCCACTTGTCAATCCTAGTGCTCTTCAGGAGCTTATAAACTGGATTCTGGAGCAGGTGCCTTGAACCGTAGGTAGCAGTGGACAAGCAGTGACTCCACTCACATGGAGGAGTGTGGTAAAGGAATGCCACTAAGAGAAGGTGTCCAGAGCAGAGACCACTGCAAGAGGAGCCTGAGGTGCCAACGCGGGTTCCTCAGCTTCTCCGGAAGACAAGCCTTCTGTCAGACGATGCAGCATCTGCCACGTAGACTCCTCTCGCAAGGCTCCCTGAGCAGTTCACATTCTTCCACGGAAATGTGACAGGAAGAGCCAGCCACCCACAAAACACAGTCAATGGATTCCCCACCCAGATGCTGTCTAGGGTTCCTGAGCTCATGTGAGATGACTCTCACTTGATTCAATAAAAGTAAGTTATCTGAGCCTGTTCTGAAACCTGAGGTCTACCTGTCAAAGCAAGTTGGAATTTGACACTCTGAGTCTCTTCAATCTCTGCTTAGAATTCAACTCCTCAAAGCCTTCTTATCCAAACTATCTTTTTTCTGCCTAAGCTCAAGTCCAGGCAATCCTCCACTTCAGGCCCAAGACCTTGCTCATCTTCCCAAAGAGGTGCCCAGTTCCTGGGCTGTACAAAATGTGGCTCTCAGACTGACAGCATCGGCATTGCCTAGGACCTTGCTAGAAATACACATTCCTACCATATACCTGTTGAGTCAAAATTCCTGGCAACTGTGTCCAGTGCTCTGTTTTCAAAAGTCTTCCAACCTGAAGAAATTCTGGTGTCCACTCCCTCCATCAGAACCCGAATGGGATGGCAGGCACTGGCAGCAAGAGAGCCAGACAAAGCCCAGAGAGCCCTGGCACACTATGAGGCCATCGCTGAAGGTAGAGAGAAGGCCTGGCTACATGTGGATGAGCTTGAAGGCGCCTGATCTTCCCCAGGCAGCACCTGTCCAGGCATCTGCTCTGCCCTGAACCTGATCAGTCCTCAGAAGAGTCTGGCCACATGTCCCTGTAAACATCACAGCCTGCCCTACCACAGAGCAGATGTTCCTAAAAGCTGGTGCATTTTACTAGAGTTAATGGGCAGCCATAAACTGTCAGCTGGATCCATGTGGGGGCTGCGGGGGAGGCAGGACTGCTTGGCCTAAGCCTCCGCTTGAGATTTCGGTGTGTGCACTCCCTAAGCCAATATGCAGGCACCAGCTTGGGTGGGAAAGAATGGGCAGGGTGCCTCCCTGGGCCAGCTCAGAACTCAGGATGCCCTGACTTTCCTGACTGGAGATACTGGGACCTGGGCACAAGGAAATGGCCCCGATCCCACTCACCCACTCCAGTGGGCAGTCTGAAAATGGCACAGTGCACACCCCTCCGACCCCTGCTCCCCTCTCCTCTCCCTCACTGAGGGTCTTCCCTGGATGGGCTCCAATTAGTAAGAAAGATGAGTAAAGAGTAAAACCTGGCAGGAAATGAATCTGGAAACTTCAGGATGCTCAGGCCAGCCAGCAGCCTAGAGAAGAGCCTTCTCTAACGTCCCAGTGGCAGCCCCACCCTCAGCCCTGAGCCATGAGAGGAAACATAGGACAGACTACTGGAGGCTGTGGCAGCAGCTTCAAGCAGCAAGCACCTGCAGTGATGGGTGATGGGCCTGTGGACTCCGGCAAAGAGACAGCTCGTGGGCATCGTCCTGCACACTCCATGGGCTACCCCCTATTTCATAACGCACAGGGCAAGGTGCTGCACCAAGTTTCAATAAGTGTGGTTTACAAACATCGCATCTCCCTTTTTAATCTACCCCTTCAGGGTAATGTTTTGTCTCATATTATTTGTAGTGTTGATTTTCACTGACTAAACCTGCACTTTGAAAAAAAAAAAATAATCAGAAGGATGCAATGTTTCAAATAAACAAAAAGAAGTACTATTGTGTAGGTTTCTTTTATTTTAGTCTTGGCCAACTAGGAATATACCCACTGAGGCATAGGATCTGTGGAAGGGAGGGCAGTGGGAATCTCTAAGCGCTTACCAGAGTGCCCCCAAAGAGAGAGCCTTGCATAACCAGTGTAGAAAGCCACTTGAGACCTGTCCCAAGTTCTCTCCCTTTCCTGTTCTTGCTCTCCTCACCTCCGCCTTTCTGCTGGTTCCATAGACATCCTACCCGAGAGACACTAAACCACAAGGGTGAGGAGCAGTGTAGTAGACAGCCAGTAGAACTTTCAATAATGTCTTTCACAGGACTCTGCAGCTGTTAGGGGCTTAAAATGTGGGTGAGGCACCATTTGAATATGTTTAAACAGACAAGACACACAAAAATGCTTAGCTGCACTTGACTCATGCCCTGCACCCACAGTATCCCGTGCAGGTGCTGAAGAGGTTAGCAGTATATGTCAGACTGACTGGACCAGAAGAGGCACAAGTAATAAAATGCTATTCCTAGGTGTGTGTGGAAGGGGATTTCAGGAACAAGTTAGAAACTGAGGGGGCTGGGGAGATGGCCAGTAGAATAAGCACTCGGCTGGCAAGCGCAGGATCCTGAGTTCAATCGCCAGTACCACAAAAAAAAAAAAAAGAAAGAAGGAAAGGAAGGAAGGAAGGAAGGAAGGAAGGAAGGAAGGAAGGAAGGAAAAAGAAAGAAAGAAAGAAAGAAAGAAGAAAGAGAGAGAGAGAGAGAGAGAGAGAGAAAGAAAGAAAGAAAGAAAGAAAGAAAGAAAGAAACAAAGAAACAAAGAAAGAAAAGAACGAAACTGAGTCAGTAGACTGCACAGAGAAGATCCGCCCTCAGCAAGGTGGAGGACATCATCCAACTGGTGAAGCACTAAGAAAACTTGACTTTCTCTTCCAGCAGGAACATCCATCTTTTCCCATTTTCAAATGCTGTCACCCCTAGTTCTCAGGTTCCCCAAGCTGGACTGAGTCATATCTCTAAAGCGTACTGAGTTGGTTGCCTGTTTTTCAGCCTGCAGATTATGGGACTTCTCAGCCTCCGTAATGATGAGAGGAATTCCCGCAGTGAACCCCCCAGTGTGTACCTGTACTGTACAGATGTAGACGTAGACATAGCCTATTGGCTCGAGTGTCCTGGCAAGCCTTAACTAGCACAAAGGAGGGGCCCCGAGCACTTACTCCGCACCAGGTGTTCCTCTTGTATTATCTAACATAGTTCTTAGCACAGCAGCCCCAAAAGCCAGAATTGCTGTCTTCACTCAGAGCTGAGGAAGTGGAAACCCAAAGTAATTAAGGAACCTTCCGGATGCGGCACAGTTACAGGTGCAGGAGCTAAGATGGCGCTAGTGCGATTCCAAAGGCCTTGATTTCATAATCTCCAAAGCACGGCAGCCTTCTGCCTGGGACTTCATCACGACTCTAAACCATGACAGCCAGAGAGCAGCCCCATGACGACGCCCACGGCCACGCTCCCCAGGGGTTTACCACCTGTCAACCCCTGTCTGTGGCGCAAGGAGAACTGCCCGAGCCATCTGCCCAGAGAGGCACGACTCACACAGGCAAAGCACAGAGCAGGGCTTTCGGCTGCACTCCGGGCCAGAGCTGTGGAGAATGACGTTTGTTGCTTTATTTTTTTTTTTTTCTTTGCCACATACTTTGGAGTCACAACTACACTTTGAAGAGAGTGTCAGATTGATGGAGTTGGTCAAGGTCCAAGACAAATATTTGATGTTTGTTTTTAAACCAGGCCTCCTGAGCGAAAACCGGGCAAGGGGAAATCTCCTTTTACAGGCATTCCTGGGCACAGCCAGAGAGCTCCTTGGGTGGAGGAAGATTTTCTTTTCTCATTTAGAGACTCAGAGGTACAAACAGTCTCACACAAATAAGCTGATCAGAACTTTTAATGAGCCTGTGTTCTTGTGAGGTCGGCAAATGGGACAGAGCCTTGATCAGGTAAACGAGCACTCTTGGTTTGAGACTAAAAATGAGGAAGTGACAGTCCTGAGGTCCTGGGCCCAATTCTGACTCCCCAGAAACTGTCTCTAAGTACCCTCCTGAGCCAGGGGGATTCTGGCAGGTACCAGCGATCACAGTAAGTTACATTCTGGCCAAACCACACAACTTCTTCAGTCCACAACCCATGAAGGCACGAGAAGACTGCCAGGCCTCCCAGACAGAAGAACATGGTGGTCAGAATGTCAAGCGTCGAGTCAGGTGCAGGCTCAGAGCCCTGCGCTGCCCTCGCCATCAGCATGGCCCCTGTAAACCCCTTGCCCAGCCCCAGTTTCCTGATCTGTAAACTCGGTGATAGCCGCGCCCGCACGAAGGGTAACTGTGAAGATGGAACGAGACGGCTGTTGTAAGGCAGCTTTCACAGCTTCTGACTTTTAATTCTGAGCATTAAGTTCTAAGTACATGTATGGCTAATAAAGTATTAAAAAATTAAATGTAACATTGTAAAATCCTGCCCTTCTCCAGGATTTGAGGCCTAAATTTAACTTGTTGTGATAACGTGCTCAAGAGGAGTGTCGAGTTTCTGCATCCAGGAGATGAAGTAGGCATACTCTCATTCCTCCCACTGTATTCAAAAAGTTTTGGATTTTTATCTAAAACAAACGAAGACTGAGAGATGGGGAGCAGATGGCAGGCCAGCTGGGGTTCTGGGACTCAGGGACGGCACAGTGGTGCTCTCCCTGGGCTCGCTCTTGTAGACCTAACTTGCCACTGAAGAGATGGCAGACAGGTAGGAAGACAGACCCACCCCCAAAAAGCCCTGCTCTTTCTAGTCAAGGAAATGAGTAGCCTGGCCAGACACAGTGGTTTACACTGAAACTGCTTTACTGCCTCCAAACAGCCAGACATCACAGAAAAACTGTAACCTCAGCACCACTCACAACTGCAAAAGGCCACCAGGGAGCCACTCCCTGTCACCTTCACCAGGCTGAAACAAGATATGACCAAGAGCCTCACACACTGCTGGTGCACAAAGCCAAGACAGGAGATAGGACTTGCACCCTCCCCAGGCAGCTGCAAAACATCATCGTGCGGGTAGAGATCAAAGGGGAGCCTATAACCCGTGTCCACGGGGCAACAAGGTGCTCCGCCTCACTCGGCCCAGCTGCTGGCTGGATACTGAGTGAAGAGTTTCAACTTGTATTTCTATTTGAAAATAACCAGGTGCTCTTCCCTACTGGAATGGTGTTTAAGGAGGAAAGATGGAAAAAAATAAAAAGGGATAACGAATATTCAGTCGCAGGGGCTGGCCAGATAGCTCAGTGGACTACTAAAGTGCTTGCTTAAGCAGAGCTCACAGCCGGGTTTGATCCCCAGTATGCCATGCCGGATCTGCCCCTGCAGCTCTCTGAGATGGCGATTGAGACTGGACGTGGTGGCGCGCACCTATAATCCCAGCGCTTGGGAGGCTGAAAACAAGAGGATCACTACGAGTCCGATGCATGTAGTGAGACTCTGTAAACCCTGTACTAAATACATGTTTTAAAAAAGAATATTCAGTCTCATAAAACAATATTCACATTATACACACTTCATTTGAAAAAATTAATCATCATGCCAACAGCTAAGGAAACAATTTGAGTAAAGAGAATAAATCTATAGACAACAATACAAATATTATGTACATTTTAAAACTGTCTGACAAATATTTAACGTAGCCCTGATAAAAATGCCTTTGTAAGTAATTTACAGGCATGACTGAAACAAATTTAAAAATAGAAAGTCTAATTCAATAAATAGAAGATATAAAAAATCAAATGGAAATTTAAGAGACAACAAAACCAACAGCTCAACAGGGTTGCAGGCAGACAGACAGACAGACAGACAGACAGACAGACAGACAGACCAGGGAAAAGAATCAATGAAGGTATCACAATAAAAAATACTTGATTTCAGCAGAAGATAGGAAATAGACTCAGAAACAGGTAAAAGGTACAGGGATCTGTGAAATTATAACAAGAATAAAAAGGTCACATCCCTACAGTCCTAGGAGAAGAGAAGGAAGGTAGAACTGGAAAAGCCTTAAATAATGGCTGATAGCTTCCAAAATTTAGCAAAAGATATAAACATGCAGGTTCGAGAACCCGAGAAAGCCCAGAAAGAGTAAACACAAGCAATTCATACCAAGACATGCACAGAAAAGCTTTTAAAAACTAAAATTGATTTTAAAAAATACTTCTGGGGACTTCCTGGGACCACAGGATCCTGAATAGACCCAGAGCGCAGGCCCAGCGTGTGAGTGAGACAACCCGGGGCCCGCGGATCTTCATTCAACCCAGAGCGCAGGCCCAGCGAGGAACCCTTCAGCAGAACTCCCTGCAAAGAGGCGAGAGGCAAGACTCCAGCTGATTCAGGAGCAGAACATCTTGCCAGAGAGACACAAAGGGTTCAACTCTAACGCCTGCAGCAGAAAGAAGTGGAGCACAGCAGCCAGATCCAA
>NW_004524712.1:7608214-7610833 GCF_000260255.1 Octodon degus | reverse complement strand
TAATGATTTTTTTCTTTACAAGAAGTTTTGGACAATTTCATTTTTGTGCATCTTGGTATGATTTTATTTAAATGTCTTTGCAAAAGGTTCATTTTTCTTGGAAATGTGGTGTTATAAGTTGAACTAAATTCAGAAATTTTAAATCTTTTTTAAAAAGGTGCTTGAAACTATTGTTTGAAGCAAGGTACAATTCCCCTATGATGAATGCTATCACTATGTATATATAAAATGTACCAATAAAAAAAAACTCAAGGAAAAAAAATAGTTCTGGGGCCAGAGAGATAGATCAGCGGTCTAAGCACCTGCCTGGCAAGTACAAGGACCCGGGTTCAATCCCCAGTACTGTATGTCATGCCAGCCCACCCTGGGCCTGTCCAGCCACTAAAACTGGTCGTGGTGGTGCACACCTGTAATCACAGCACTGGGGAGGCTGAAACAGGAAGAGCACTATGAGATCGAGCTGCATAGCAAGACCCTGTACCAAATACATACCAAAAAAAGAAAAAAGGTTCTGCAAGGGAAGAAGGAGGAATGGCCCTGTGTAAAGGGAAAGTTTTTGAATGACTACGGCTTTCTCACCAGCTACCTTGCAGGCCACAAATAAGTAGAATAATATTTTTCAAGATCTAAAAGAAAATAATTGTCGGGTCTAGGGAGATGGCTCAGTGGAATAAGTGCTTCCCTGGCAAGTACAAGGACCTGAATTCAATCCCTAGTTCCGCAAAAAAAGAAAAAAGAAAAGAAAAGAATTGTCAACTCGAAATTCTAAAATACGTCATTCTGGAACGAAGGGATAATCAAGACATCCTCCAACAAGAACTACAGAGTTTGTCAGCAATGATGCTACCATAAGAAATAAATGCATAAAACAGCTAAAGGAAGTCCTCTCTGCAGAAGTGAAATGGTGAAAAGAAGAAATGTTGGAACATCAGGTAGGAAAAAAATAGAAAGAATTTTTTAAAATTGTTTCTTTTTGAAAAAGAAACAATTACAATGTTTGTAAATACATTTGCTTTTGCCAATCAGTTTTTAAATAATATCTGACAGCTGAAGCAAGATCTGCAGCAGAAGCTGAAGCAACTGATGTGATTCTAAATGTAAATAGAGAAGGTATTTAGTACGACTATATCATAATTGAGACAAAGCACAGGACTATACAGGGAAGAACGTCTCTGCACCTCACTCAAACTGATAAAATGACCACACCAGTGGACTCTGATAAGCTAAGTGCATGCCTAGAGCAACCCTTAAGAATGCTATCCAGTGTTATAATCAAAAATAGAATTCTAAAAACCCATAAGAGGGCACTTAGGTTAAATGTAAATGAGCTAGTAAAGACATCATCAGATTATGTTAAAAACACAGCCCAACTGTGTGTTGTTTATAGCATACATCAAATATAACAATATAAGCAGATTTAATGTGGAAGGATAGAACAAATATATAATGCAAGCATTAATCAAGAAAAGAAGTGGCTATGTTGGTATCAAATAAAGTAAACTTCAAAACAAAAAAATTACCAAAGACAGAAAAGATTTTATGAGAAAAGGGTGAGTCCACCAAGAGACATAACAATCTTACATATGAATGCATCAAACAACACAGCTACGAATTATAGGATGAAAAAGCTGACAGAACTAAAAAGAGAGGCAAATCCTAAATTTTAGCAAGTGAGTTCAACTTTTTACAGCAACAATTACAATAAAACTAGAGTGGAAATAAGAAATGACACAAAAATTCAACATTACCATAAATCCATAAAATCTAATTAATGTTTACAGAACATTCATTTAACAGAAACATAATGCAATTTTTTTTCAAGTTCTCACATAGCATACATGTGATAGACTGTATTGTGGGCCATTACAAAAAAAAATGTTTGAAAACTGACATTATGCAAACCATACACTCCGACCACACTGGACTCAAACTAGAAATCAGTACAAAACATAATGGAAAAATAGCACATTTCTAATTTATCAAAGAGGAAGTCTCAAGAAAAATCAAAAAATGATGTTGAACCGCATGAAAGTGAAGGCAAGACACATCAAAATTTGAAGGACATAGTAGTTGGAGAAACTTATAGAACCAAATGATCCGGCATTTAAACGTCAATGTCCCTGCAGCCCCCTTCTCGCCGCTGTCCCTGACACTCGTGTCAGCCTAGGGTGGCCCTGCGTCTCGTGTCCGGAGCAGGAACTCAACTACAGTCACATTGAGCAAAAAAGCGAAGATGGAGACCACCAAGAAGCACCCTCAGCGCGACCTCCAGCGTGCAGATGGCTGCACCCAGGAGGACTCCTGCGCGAGCTGCGTGCCACCTGGGCGGCCTCTGCACTGTCGGACGAGCAGGCGGACAGCTGCACCGGGAGGCGCCACCTGGGCGACCACTGCACTGTCGGACGAGGAGGCGGACAGCTGCACCGGGAGGCCCCACCTGGGTGGCCTCTGCACTGATGGACGAGGAGGCGGACAGCTGCTCCGGGTGGCCCCACCTGGGCGACCGCTGCACGGTCAGACGAGGAGGTGGACAGCTGCATGGGGAGGCCCCACCTGGGCGAACGCTGCACGGTCAGACTAGGAGGTGGACAGCTGCACTGGGAGGCCCCACCTGGGCGA
>NW_004524712.1:7598707-7608054 GCF_000260255.1 Octodon degus | reverse complement strand
CGCTGCACGGTCAGACTAGGAGGCGGACAGCTGCACCGGGAGGCCCCACCTGGGCGACCGCTGCATGGTCAGAGGAGGAGGTGGACAGCTGTACCCGGAGGCCCCACCTGGGTGGCCTCTGCACTGATGGACGAGAAGGTGGACAGCTGCACCGGGAGGCCCCACCTGGGCGGCCTTTGCACGGTCAGACGAGGAGGTGGACAGCTGCACCGGGAGACCCCACCTGGGCGACCGCTGCACAGTCAGAGGAGGAGGTGGACAGCTGCACCGGAAGGCCCCACCCACGAGAAGGGCAGCTTCAGCTACACGGATTCGCACGTATCCTTAGGCACCCGGCCCAGGGCAGGACACCTAGAGCCGCGCAGCCGCACTGCCTACCCCTCCCCAGCGCCCGCCCCGCGTGCTCCCCCGTGCGTGCTCCCGGGGTCCCGCTTGCCTTTCCGTGTATTTATTCCAAAAAAGTATGATAACATAGAATACAAATGAAAGAAAAAAATACCTAAGTAAATGGAAAGATAGACCATGATTGTATATCAGGAGGTACATGGTAAAACGTCAATCTCCTCAAATTCATATAAGATTTAGCATAATTCCTATCAAATTTCTTTTGAAAATTTTTGTAAATATAGATAAACTATTCTAAAATTTCTTAGAACTGTAAAAACTACAATATTCAGAAGAAGAATATAAATGATTAGTGATATTGAAATTTTTTTCATACATTTATTTGCCATTTCTGCTTCTTTGCCTGAGAAGTTTCTGTCCATTTCAGATGCCCATTTTGGGGGGCCTGCCCCTTAGCTCAGTTCTTTAAGTGGCTGCTTCAACCAAGCAGTCAGGCTCAGGTTGCTGCGGTTTGATCCCCACAACTCAAGCCAGCCAAACCTGCCCTGAAGGCAGTCAGAGAAAAAAAAAAAAAATCCTTCTGTCAGATGCCCATTTTTGGACTCTTTAAATTGAGAGTTTTGGATTTTTTTTAATTCTTTATATATTCTAAATATTAGTCCTTTGTCTGAGGAACAGCTGTCAACATTTTTTTCCATTGTGTGGGTTTTCTCTTCTCTTTGTGGGCGATTTCTTTTGCTATGTAAAAGCTCTTTAATAAGATGAGATTCTTGTTGTTGATTCTTTGTAATATTTCTGGTGAGATCAGGGTTTTGTTCATAAAGACTTTGCCTACATCTATGTCTTTAAGAGTTCTACCTATTCTATCTTCCAGCAGATGTAGTGTTTCTGTTTTAAATTTAGATCGCTGAGAAGAAAGGGCAAAAGAAAAAAATGAGAAAAAAGATAAAATGAAAATAAGGCCTTGTAAGGAAGTAAGAAGAGAAAGGGGGTTGGGGAGGGGAGGGAAAAAAGAGGAGTCAAAGTATTTCTCGTACAGATATGAATACTATATGATGAAGCTCATATATATATTCAACTTAATTTAAAAAGCTGAAAAGGCTTTTTGTATTTTCTTCAAATGGTAAAGCCATGTATGACAACAAGGCTGATGAATTTGCTGTTTTATTTAGTTGACATTTTACTTCAAAGTATAAACTGAAATTTCATTTCGTTTCATCACACTATTAATATTACTGTTTTTGGTTAGCTTGGGTAAAAATCAGTCAGAGTGTCGTTTTGATAGTCAACCTTTATATCTTTGGGGGTTTGGTAAGCAAATAAATATTTTAACTGTAGAAAAGACTTAAATCTCTGATCCATTTTGATCTTAGCTTAGTGCACTGTGAGAGACATGGGCCTTGGTTCAGTTCTCAGGGGCTATCTTTCTTCCAGTGTATACGTTTGGCCCCTTTGTCAGAGATAAGGCGGCTGAGTATGTTTAGAGTTGTTTATGTGTCTTCTAATCTGTCTCAGTGATCCCTCAGGTCTGTTCTTTAGCCAGTTTCCTGCTGTCCTTTTAACTCTGTAGCTTTATCGTTTGATTTCAAGTCAGGGGTTGTGGTGTTCCCTGCCTTGCCTTTGTTGCCAGCACTGTCTTCAAGGTCGCTTCTGGTTCCAGATGATTTGGTGGGGTCATAGGCCGGGGAAACCACTGTGGAAATCAGTGTGGAGATTGCCGCAAAAGACTAAAACTAGAGGTTCCATTTGAAACAGCTAGTCCCATTCTTGGGATAGTCCTGAAGGAATTAAAAGCATCACACCACAGCGATGTATGTGTACCCATGTTGATGGCAGCAGTTCGTAATAGCTAAATCATGGAAACAGGCCAAACGCCCATCTATCAATGAGTAGAGAAAGAAGACGTGGATATTTTATACAAGAGAATACTACTCAGCCATAAAAAGGATAAACTTGAGACATTTCTAGGTGAATGGGTTTACCTTGAGACCACACTCTTAAATGAAGTAAATCAGACACACATGTGTAAATATTACATTACTTCTCTGGTGTGAGGAACCAAAATGCAAATAAGACCCAAAATGTATAATAGATATCATGAAATAGGAAGAAAATGTTCAAATAGGATGGACAACTAAGAAGAGGGAGGGGGAAAGGAAAGAATGGAGAAGAAAAACTGAAAAAAGAAGGATGAAATGGAAACAAAACTTTTATAAATAATGAGGGTAAGAGGGGTTGAAGGGAGGGAAGGGGAATGGGAGAAAAAGAATCAAGATTTATCTGAAAAAGATGCTCCACATCACTAGCCATCTGTGAAATCAAATTAAAACAACACTGAGATACCATCTCACCCCAGAAAGAATGGCTATCATAAAGAAATCAACCAACAACAAATGTTGGAGAGGCCAACAAATGTGGGGAAAGGGGAACCCTTCTCCACTGCTGGTGGGAGTGTAGACTGGTGCATCTGTTATGGAAATCAGTGTGGAGACTCCTTAGAAAACTAGGACTGGAAATCCCATTCAAGCCTGCATTCCTCCTACTGGGAATTTTCCTGGAGGATCTGAAAACATCATATAATGGTGATATATGTGTACCTTTGTTTAGAGCAGCACAATTTGTGATAGCCAAATCATGGAACAACCAAGATTCCCATCACCTGAGGAATGGATGAAAAAGATGTGGTACTTTTATACAATGGAGTATCACTCAGCTATAAAGAATGATAAACTTGAAACCTTTATATTGAAGTGGATGTCACTTGAAGATATACTCATAAGTGAAATAAACCAGATCCACATGAGTAAATATCATATAGTCTCCCTAGTATAAGAACTCAAAAGAAGAAATGCAAATAGAAAGGTATAACACAATTAAAAGGAAAGCATGAATTTATGGATTCAACAATGAAGAGAGGGCAAGGAGAAAAGCTAGGAAACATGACAGGGGCAAAGCCATACATTTATAAGCACAAGATGGTTAAGGCAATGATCCTGACAATCTTCAGCAGGTTTTTGAACCTAGCAGTCAATTGGTAGGATTCCCACCCTGACTAACTATATATGCTGATACCTGTGAGCTAAGCAACGGCACTGAATAGCAGTGTGTAATACTAGGGCCATGCTTGGAATGCCTGTCATTCTGGTCTTCTAAGTACGTACTGTTTGTCATGTCATATTAATTACTGCTGTACTATCTCTCAAATAAATGTTTGTTTTTTAAAAAGAGTAATAAATGAAAACAAGAGACAAGAAAAAAAAACATTTATCAGGTACAGGCACAATTTGCCTATTATGAATGTAATTATTATGTAAATCTAAACATGTATCAATAAGCTTAATTAAAGAAAAAGAAATTAGAACTAATATGTCCAGAGGTTATTGCTTTTCTTTGCTTAGTATATCTTGGAGGGAAAAATATTTTACAGGCAAATAATTTTAGATATAAAGTCTTGAATACTTACAGTATGTGTTAATAAATTAGGGGATCTGAGAAGTCCTTTCAATAAAAAATAGTGTTTAGTTTCATTGGATTTACTGTTTCCTGACTTATTTAAGCTGATACACTATTTTAGAGTAGCCACACTCTAGTACATTCTTGTTTAATTTGTGCTAAATCTTGGAATCAGCCCACCTGGCCATCACCAGACGAATGGACAAAGAAAATGTGGCGGCTCTCCCCACTGGAGTGCCACTTTGCCGCCAGGAAAGATAAACTTGAGGCGTTTGTAGAAAATGGGTGCGGCAGAGCCCATAATGTTCAGTGAAGCAAGTCAGACACGCGCTTGTGCATCGTGATTTCCTTTATGTGAAAAATGTAATAGGAAAGAGGAGAGAAAGCAAAGAGTACAGCAAGTCTGCAACTTGCAAACACGCACAGTGCGCGACACGGTGGCCGCTGCGCTGCTGGGCGCTCACTGCTCAGCGCCTAGAGCACGGGGGACATGCTCAGGCAGAGCCCAGGACGTGGGCGGATGGGCGGGGAGCAGTGGGGATGGGGAGGGGCTGCGGGGAAGAGAAGCGCAACCGTGGAAACAAAAACTGAGAGATTGGACAGTGCGCAAAACGTCAGGCACCTCTGTTCTTTTGGTGTGTCTGCTTGGTGTTTTAGGCTTTACGCTGCATTTTTGTATCAAAGGTGTGCGAGACTCACTTTGTCAGGCTTACAAACAAGTTCAACTTCTGAGCACGCTCCCAGGATGAAACTCGTTCCTAAGGCAGAGTCTCGCTGCGTATATTCTAAGTGCGTTTCTGTTCTTAGTCTCTAGTTTCAACGTGATGTGGTGCGAGAGCTCATTCTGTAGGATTCACATTGCTTTGGATATGTTGGGGTCTTTGTTGCTATTATGAGCATAGTTTATTTTGAGAGTAAAAGAAAAGGAAATAAATTCCCAGAGTAGGACAGTCTAGGGGTTGGATAGTGGCTCAGCGATTGCCTACATTTGATACATACCTTACGTTTTCTATGGATTACTCCACATAAACTGTTGTAGTTTTTCCATTTATTGGGAAATTCCCGTTCCCTGACATCACTCACAAGCCAAGTTGCCAAATAGGGTCTTAATTAATATTTCATTTCCTACATTTCTAGTGACATTCTAACTAGCACTAAAGGTGACTTTCATCAGTGACAATTGTATGCTTTCTACTACACCAGAACCAGAAGGAAGGAAGGAAGGAAGGAAGGAAGGAAGGAAGGAAGGAAGGAAGGAAGGAAGGAAGGAAGGAAGGAAGAGAAAGAAAGAAAGAAAGAAAGAAAGAAAGAAAGAAAGAAAGAAAGAAAGAAAGAAAGAAAGAAGAAAGGGAGGAGAAAGGGAAAGAGAGGGGGAGGGGGGGGAGAGATAGAGTGAGGGAGGAAGGGAGGAAGGGAGGGAGGGAGTTGATCAGCCCTTCCCAGTTTACTCTAAGTTTACTGTGTGGGTTAGAGTACAGGGCTGACATCTCCACAGTGCTGAACAGGATCTCATAAGGTGAGTGATCTTTGATGAGGAGAATGTGACATAAATTAAAAAATGTCTTCAGGGCCAGGGAGATAGCTCAGTGGAATAAGTGCTTGCCTGGCAAGTGCGAGGTCATGAGTTCAAGTTCTGGTATCACCAAAAAAAAAAAAAAAAAAATGGCTTCAGATCATAGATCAAACTTGAATAAAATGGATATAAGTTAAATATGTAGGAAAAATATTTAGAAGCCACTTGCCTCCCACTCTTGCAACTAGATTTTGGAGGCTATTTTCATTGTGGTGTTTAGAAACAAGACTTGTTACAAGCGCTCTGTAAACCTTAACTTGTACACTAAATATTGAGAACTGTGTCTCTGGGAGATGAGAGATCTAGACAATGTCTTGTGTTGACTCCCACAACTGTCACTGTTTCTGAACTCTTGAATGTCTTCATGTGGTGCTGATGGGAAGGATGGGAGTGAACTATGATTCTCTGAGGTTGTCTTCTGAGTCCCTGATGCTTCCTGCATTTGTAAAGTTGTGTAGGAAATTTTCCTACATACAACATGACCTCTAACATCCCCCCAAAAGTAAAAGGATGGCTAGATATTTGACAACACAAAAAATAGACTAAAACTAAATAAAATGCAAGCAGAGAAGACTTCAGACCAAAGAAACTATCAAGGATAAAGAGGGGCATTACATAGTGAGAAATGTATTATTACGTACAAATCCTGATGTATGAGTTAAAAATGAGAAGTCAACCTTGGATGCAAAATCCAATACAGTAGCAGAAGAAATGGACGAATCCACTATTATGATTGGAGACTTAAGCATCCCTCTACCAAATGGACAGACCTGGAAGACCAGAAATCAGTAACGGCAGAGAGGAGCTCAATAGCACCGTAGTCAACTGGATTAATCGACATCTCTGAGCTAGGTCACCCAGCAACAGCAAAACACACATTCTCCTGAAGTTTATATGGGGCATCCACCAAGACAAACTATGCTCTGGGCTACAAATGAGCCTTAGCAAATTTTAAAGAACAAAAGTCACAAAGACATGTGCTTTCAGGCCAAAATTAAATTAATCAGTACAGAAAGGTAGTTGGAAAATCCCAAAATACTTAGATACTAAATACACTTCTAAATAACACATAGGTTAAAGAAAAAATTCTGAGGTATTTTAAAAACATTTGCAGTAAATTAAAATGAAAAGCTGGGGAGATGGCTTAGTGGAATAAATGCTTGCCTGGCAAGTACGAGGGCCTGAGTTCAATCCCTGATTCTGCCAAAAAAAAAAAAAAGAAGTTGTTGACTTGAGACTTTGGGCTGGGGAGATGGCTCAGTAGAATAAGCACTTGCCTGGTAAGTGCAAGGGTCTGAGTTCAATCCCCGGTTCCGCGAAAAAAAAAAAAAAATTAAAATTAAAGCACAACTTATCAAAATTTATGGGATTCAGTGAAAATGGTGCTTAGGTGGAAATTTATAGTACTTAATGCATACATTTAAAAAACAGTATGCAAAAATCAATAATCCAAGCTTACATATTTGGAAACTAGAAACAAGGGCAGATGAAATCCGAAGCAAGAAAATAATGAAAAGGCCCCTAAATCAATGAAACTGAAAACAAAAGCAATAGAGAAGAATAAAAAACCAAAAGTTAATTCTGTGAAAATATCAATCAAGTCACTAATCCTCCAGGCAGGCTAACTACAAAAAGAGAGAGAGGGCTGGTGACATGATTTACTGATATCAGAGGTGAAGAGAAGGACTCCACTACAAATCCCTTGAATACTAGAAGTAGGATAAAGGAATAGTAGGAGCAACTTTACGCCCACTAATTTCCAAGATGAAATTAACCACTTCCTTAGAAAATAAAATCTGTCCGGCCAAATAGCTCAGTGGATTAAAGCGCCCTCTTAGGCAGATGCAGCAGCTGGCCCTGATCCCGCGTGTGCCACGCCAGCCCCGCCCCCGGGGCCTGCTGGATGGCAGCTGAGACTGGGCCTGTAATCCCAGTTCTTTGGGAGGCTGAAAACTGGAGAAACACTAGGAGTCCGATCTACATAGTGCGACCCTGTAGACCCTTACTAAAATACAAAATAATAATAATAATAAAATGAAATCTGCCAAAGCATAAACAAGAAGAAATGCACAACTTTAATCAACATATATCTGTTAAAGAAATTGAATGGATTGGTAACCTTCCAAAAAGAACCACCCTCGGTCCACCTGAGCTCACTGTTGGATTCTATCAAACATTTAAGAAATGTTATTAAACAACAATTTGCTACAATCCCTTCCAGAAGATAGAAACAGCAGGAATAGTTCCTAATTCATTGTATAAAGCCAGAATTATCCTGCTGCCCAAACCAGACAAACACTGAAAGAAATTTACAGATCAGTATCTCATAAACAGACATTCAAAATTTTTCAACAGGGCTGGGAAGGTAGCTCAGCAGCTTAAGTGTCTGCCTGGCAAGTACAAGGTCCTAAGTTCAAAGTTTTCAACAAAATACTAGCAAATCCAATTCAATAATGTATAAAAAGGATTATAGGGGTTAGGGAGATAGCTCAGCAGTCCAAGCACCTTGCCTCACAAGGACAAGGCCCC
The DNA here is from genome assembly GCF_000260255.1 of Octodon degus. Taxonomy (NCBI): domain Eukaryota; kingdom Metazoa; phylum Chordata; class Mammalia; order Rodentia; family Octodontidae; genus Octodon; species Octodon degus. The sequence continues at coordinate 7,600,154 of NW_004524712.1, read as the reverse complement.
GTATTTGATCCCCAGTACCACATGCTGTGCCAGCCCTAGAACCCCAGGTATGCTGAGTCAGCCACTGAAACTGGACACAGTAGCGCATGCCTGTAATCCCAGTGCTGGAGAGGCTGAGACAGGGGGATCACTAGGAGTCTGATCTACACAGCAAGACCTTGTACCAAATAAATATTAGATTTTTTTAAAGAGGATTATACACAATGACCAACTGAGATTCATCTTGAGTACGCAAAGGTGGCTGAAATCTTTTTCAGCCACAGTTTGCTGAATTCATGAAGAGAATGTGGTTGTTACTTAAAAATAAATAAAATACCACCTTAAGTTGCCTTACAAAGCTGTGGAATCAACCTTTCACATGGGACAACAGGTGAGATGGTCATAACAGTAATAACTTCTATTGAAGTTAAACAAAAATTTCTTCCTCTCCCTTTATTGATTTTCCCTGTAAAATGAGAATAATAGCAAAAACAAAGATCCACGTCTCCATATTCTTCAGGAATCAGCTTCAGTGCCGGCCATGGGCGTTAGACCCGCCCTCGTTCCTCATTTCCAAATACTGTAACTTCCTTCATTTCCAGTGAGCTTTATCTAAACCACGCCCACACTTTTTATCTTGTGTTGCAACTAGATGAACAGGACTGATATTCCCTAGTAAACTGTAAACTTTCCAAAGATAAACATTTGGTTTATCTTTATTGGTGCAAATAGTGTCTAGCATGATACAGATAAACTGAGAAGTGAGTATATTGCTGAAAGAATAAATCAAGAACAAAATGAGACAAAAGTTCAGAAAGCCCCTTAAAGGCATAAGTCATAAATTATGAAACACATGTGCTCTGCGTACATGTAAGGCTTGATTACCCTGATATTTACTGATCGTATGCTCTTGGCCTAGTACTTTAACCCCTTTCAATTTCTTGCAAGCGAGTGTATGAACAGAGGTCAAAAGGAAAGTACACTTGTATTGTTTCACTTGTATTGTTTGCTTTGGGTTTCATTGCTACCAACTCCTAAGTTAATGAAATGAAAACAGAGTGTGGGTACAATAAAACTTTTGTGACAGAGTTATATAAAGATAAAAAGGAGAAATCGGAAGTTATATTGCAGAAATGTGGTTAACTGAAGTCATAAGTGAAATAGTCACTGTACCTGGGTCCTGAATTTTGTGCTAAGCTTCCTGATAGCCATGACAAAAAGCAAACACAAGGATGTTAATTTTTAAAGAAAAAGAAATAATTCTAGTTTTCAGAAAAGGTAACCCCTTTCCTGGGGCCACCCTTTACAAGAAATGATGGTGTCATTCTTTTAAAAGCCTATTTAATGCTGAGGGCAACATCCTGTCTGTCCCATTTCTCTTCTTCTTCTTCTTCTTCTTCTTCTTCTTCTTCTTCTTCTTCTTCTTCTTCTTCTTCTTCTTCTTCTTCTTCTTCTTCTTCTTCTTCTC
>NW_004524712.1:7597006-7598607 GCF_000260255.1 Octodon degus | reverse complement strand
AAGATCAAAAAAAACTAACTCCACTAAGAAACTACTAGAGTTGATAGACAAATTTCAGTAGCATAGCAGGATACAAAGTCAATCCCAAAAGTCAGTAGCATTCCTCTACATAGATAACAAACACAATGAGAGGGAAATTAGGGAAACAATACCTTTTACAATAGCCCCGAGAAAAATGAAATACCTTGGAATTCATCTAACTAAAGAAATCACAGATCTTTTCACAGAAAATTACAGTATTTTGAAAAAAGAGATTGTAGAGGATTTCAGAAAATGGAAAGATATTCCCTGCTCCAGGAAAAGAAGAACCAACATTGTGAAGATAGCCATACTCCCAAAATTGTTGTATAGATTTAATGTAATCCCTATGAGACTACCACCAACATACATCCCAGACCTAGAGAAATTTTTCCTAAAATTTATCTGGAACCAAAAAAGACCTGGAATAGCAAAGGCAATCCTGGCCAACAAAGACAAAGCAGGAGGCATTACAATTCCTAACTTGAAATTATACTACAAAGTTATTGTAATAAAATCAGCATGGTATTGGCAACAAAATAGACCTGAAGATCAATGGAATAGATTAGTAGATGCAGAGGCCTCTAGGAATGCACTCAGCCACCTGATCTTTGACAAAGGGGCCAAACACACTTACTGGAAGAAAGACAGTCTCTTTAACAAATGGTGCTGGAAAATTTGGCTCTCTACATGCCGAAGACTAAAACTTGACCCAGGCCTATCACCATGCACTAAACTAAAGTCAAAATGGATTAAAGAACTGAACATTAAGACAGAAATACTAAATCTCCTAGAAGAGAAAGTAGGAGGAACTCTTGAAGACATAGAAGTAGGCAAAGAGTTCATGAACAGAAACCAAATCGCACAGGAAACAGTTGAAAGAATTAACAACTGGGACCACCTCTTATTGAGTTTTTTCACGTCAAAAAAAATTACCAACAAAGTGAAAAGACAACCCACAAACTTTGAAAAAATCTTAACTAATAAGCACTCAGACAAAGGTCTGCTCTCTAGAATTTATAAAGAACTAAAGAACATTAGGGCCCCTAAATTTAAAGACCCAATCTAGAAATGGGCATCTGAGATGAAGACATACTTCTCAGAGGATGAAATTAAAGAAGCGAATAAATATATGAAAAAATGCTCCACATCACTAGCCATTCATGAAATGCAAATTAAAACAACACTGAGATACCATCTCCCCCCGGAAAGATTAGCTATCATAAAGAAATCACCCAACAACAAATGTTGGAGAGGCTGTGGGGAAAGGGGAACACTTCTCCACTGTTGGTGGGAGTGTAGACTGGTGCAACCATTAAGGAAATCAGTGTGGAGACTCCTTAGAAAACTAGGACTGGAAATCCCATTCAAGCCTGCTTTCCCCCTACTGGGACTTTTCCCAGAGGAACTGAAAGCATCATATCATAGTGATATATGTGTACCTATGTTTATAGCAGCACAATTTGTGATAGCCAGATCTTGGAAACAACCAAGATGCCCATTACATGTGAAATGGTTGAAAAAGATGTGGCACTTTTATATAATGGAGTACTACTCAGCTATAAAGAATGATAAACTTGAAG
>NW_004524712.1:7589176-7596906 GCF_000260255.1 Octodon degus | reverse complement strand
TTCTCCTTCTTCATCAGACTCTAGTGATTCTCCTGTTTTCAGCCTCCCGAGCCTCCCGCGTGCTGGGATTACAGGTGTGCGCCACCACGCCTAATCTCAGTCACAGTCTCAGGGCATCCCGGGGGCTGGGCCGGCGAGGCAGGCCAAAGGTCGAACTCCGGCCACTGCGCTCTGCCTAAGCAGGCACCTTAGTCCACTGAGTTATCAGGCCAGCCCTGTCCCATTTCTTAACCAGCCATCCCACTGACACACTCCTAATCTGCAAAGCCCCACTTTCGATGGAGGACTGGAAAGGATCTGCATCCAGAGTCAGTCTCAGTGCCCCCAACACCAAGCAGCTGCAGAAAGCGACAGTCACATCATCATTCAGCATTTCTGACTAGATGTCCGAAAGGCCACCCTAAAATAATTATATTCAGCACAATTTGAGGTGGGACTGTTTTTTCTGGCAATAATTTGCTCTTGGATTAAACTCTTTAATAAAACAAATCATGGTTTTTGAGTGTAAAACTAAGCCACCCTAACAAACCATGATAACAGCATAGGTTTCCTGTTTCCTGTGGCAGAGAGGAATTGCCAAATTCGTCACAAAAGTCATAAGTTGTTTGAAGTTAGAGAAAAGTAGGAACCAGAGTTGATACAGGGAGAGCAGGGGTACTGCTACGGAACCGCAGCAGCTCAACATGAAGGCTGCTGGACTTTCGCTACTCGAGTCTATTTTTCTCTTTGAAAATATCTCGAAGCATTAGTCATGCAAGATTCTTAACAGTGGTTTGAGCCCCAGAACGTCCCAACCAGGGGCTACTGACCCCTCTTGCTGCCAGGATTCACCAGCCCTATGAGGCCCCAGGAGGCTTCCGAGTTCACACATGGGCCTTGTCCTCCTCAGGTCCCAGCTCAGGGTACCCAGTGGCCCAGGAGACCCTGAATGCTCCTAGAAGCAGCTGACACAGTGAGCCAGCTGTCCCCAACCCCGTAGCTGGGGTGCGGCCCTCAATGCTGCAACAAGGAAGCCTGACCCTCAGTACTGTGGGGTCGGGGCGGAGAGGGGCTCTAGGCCCTCCCTGGAGTGAGGGAGGGTACAGGGACCAAGGGGGCTGGGGCGGAGGAGAGGTAACATCCCAGGGTAGTTAGCTTGGCACTGGGCTGAAGACCACAGAATGGAAGGGGCAGCCCAGCCAGGAGAGCCCCAGATGGCGGCAAGGTCATGAGCCAGGCATGAGGGGAGCCATAGAAGCAGGTCAGCCCAGGGCAGCTCCCCTCCCCAGACCAGCAGAACCCGAGTTACCGTGTGTCCAAGGAGGTATTCCTACCAAAACCAGAGGTAAAGAGGCTAAGAAGGAAAGTCAGTCCAACGCCTGGACTCCAAACCCCCTTTTCCCCAAGCAGCAGCCAGCATTTCTCTTTCTCTCCCTCTGAAGGAAGTTGAAAAAGCACATTCTTTGATTTTTATAAAACAAACACTGTGCTGAGTGGAGAGATAAGCCAGCTTTGCACTGGCTCAGGCTTCTCCAGGCAAGGGAAGTCACACTTCATATTTCCAGCATGAAAGTCCAGGGAGGGCTGGGCCTCATGCACGGCAGGGGGCAGGAGGATCTTCCAGCCCCAGCTTTCTGTTCCAGGGATAGGACTGCCCGGCGGGAGGATGCCCTGCGGACAGGGACCGCAGAGCAATGCTGCGCTTCTGTGCCAACCAGACCTGCATGTCGAGAGCGGAGAAGATTGACATGGAAAGAGACAAACCCCCACAGAAGGGACCTCAGTGGCTGAAGTCAATGTGGCTGATGCTGACGCCTTGGAAATGTGACCGTGACATGGGGACATTTCCACCAACAGTGCGCCCACGTACCAAGAGATGTGAGAGGCAGGAAGGAAGGCCACTACCTGGCTCTTCTCTTGCCCGTACCCTCGCGCTCCTGACTGCTCCTGGCTGCTCCTGCCATGCTGTGCACTGGGGTGGTAATCAGAATGGCAGGCACCTGGGGCTTCGCGCACTTTCCCGCAGTTTTCTCATTTAATCCCCTCAGCAAATCTATCGGCAGGTACAACCATTAACTCTGCTCACCGTTAAGAAAGCCGAGTGCAGGAAGGAATGGGAATCTCCCAAGGTCATGCAGAGTTTACAAGCTGTGGCTCAGGCTTTGCCTCGGCCTTCTCCCCGCAGCTGCCTGGCACCCGCAGCTGGCACGCACTACCCTCTACGAGCACAAACTCCCTCCCTCCGGACCTCACCCGAGCTCCCCAGGTATCATTTCTGTGGATAGCTAATGTCCTTCCTGCAGCTTGTACTCATGAAACCCTCTGTCATTCCACCCCTGGGACCTCGTCCTCTAACCCTTTCGCCCAACTCTAACACCTCTAAGCACTAAGCCTATGGGTACAGCCCATTGTGACATAAGGACAATTCAGCCGATACATATCACATATATGCAGTGATCCTGTAAGACTATAATGAAGGGTTGGGCTTCCTGCCCCTGGTGATGTCATAGCATCCTCCTGTCCCAGTGCAACATGTCAGCCCATGACGTGTGTGGTGTCAGGAGCCAGCTGCCACACTCCCCATCACTCAAATGTCAGCACACACAATTATGCCAGCACAAGCTATTGAGATGATAACAAAAGGACTGTGTCGCTTGCCTCTGTAACTGTGCTATAGTTTTTAATCATCGTTTTAGTGTGTGCTCTTTCTACTTACTAAAAAAAAGAAACATTTACTATAAAGCAGCAGCCTCGTGTGTATGTTTTGCTACATCTGTCCATTGCATAATCTCTTCCTGTGCTTAAGTTGGTGTATTTGTTCCTTGTGGCTCTAGGAACAATAGGTCACATGACTTTTTATTCTGTGTGGGCCTGGGTGTATCGCAGGCTCCAGGGTCTAGGTCTGTGTATGGGCAGTCCACCACATTTGCCCAACGATGGTGTTGTGTGGCGGCTTCTCAGAATGTGTGCCCATCACTGGGAGACCCATGACTGCCTGCACCCCTCCTTCCTCCTCATCTCTCTGTCTCTGAAAAACTAGTTCCACATGACTTTTCCCAAAACAAAAATTAAATAAGAGAGAGAGAGAGAGAGAGAGAGAGAGAGAGAGAGAGAGAGAATGAGGCATCCCCAGTATCCCTATGTCTTTCCCTATGTCTTTTCCTTGTGCCTTTTTCATTTGCCCCAGGTGGGCTTGCTAAGCCAGTCTTGCAGGACACAAGGAGGGCTCAGATACCAGCAGCAGCATGCAGGGCCTGGTAGAGCACAGTGAGCCAGTGCGGTTAGAATAGATGAACCCTGACAGGAAGATGGAGAACCTGGACCGGCTTGTGCAGTCAAGAGGCAATGCTTCGGGGACAGAATGTCACCGTGGCTACTGACAAGCAACAGTCACAGGTACCTGACCATGCGCCAGCCAACTGAGACCCCAGAGAAACTGTATTTCAAGGCACAGAAATAAGGGATAGGAGTCTGTAAAGTTTCAGAAGTAATCACTGGTCAAGACAAGGCCCTAAAAACTCCAACTTGTCTCAGTGGGGAGCCTGTGCTTAAAGCAGGGCTTGGTCATCAAAAGCGAACACTGGAGAGAAAGCAAACAGCATGCTGGTCATAGTGTCATAGGCACTGCCATCCGTCGTACTATGAGTTCTGTATCCAGAAAGTCAACCAAACACAGATGAAAATAAACAAAACAATCAGGGAAGCATATTGCATCTGTACTATGCCCTGGCCCTTTTGGTCTGTACAAAAGAGTAAATCTAGTAGAGATGATTTGAAGGGTACAGGAGATTTGCAAGGGTCATATATGAATCCTTACATTTTATACAAAGGACTTGAGCGATTTTGGTATCTGCAGGAGGCCCGGGAACTGAACTCAGAAACTGAGTGATCCCGTATTTGCCTCTGCTCCAGAGATGTCTGGGATGAGCTAGGCCTGGCATGACTTAATAACACCTCCCTTAAGAAACTTTTCCTGACTCTTTACTTCCTGAGCTGCCTTCCAAACGTACTTCCCAAATATGTTTGCCACAAAAGAGGGAGTAATAAGAGCAATCACTGCACACCGTGAGTGTTTACTAAGTTCTTTTTTAAAAAAAGAATAAAAACATAGATTAAAAAAACACATTAGAAATGATACAGAATTTCACTAAATAAATAACAGGAATTCAACAATAGTTGTTATATTGCATAATATGGTCTTCAGATTACTTGTTTAGATTACCAAGCATGCAAAATAGGTCAAAAATAGTTATAAGAAATTAAAAAGGAGACAAAGCAGTGTAAGCACTAACTGCTCCTTTCATCAGACGAGCAGGAATGAGCAGTCCGACTGCCCAAGCTGTCCTGTGCAGGCGCGTGATGTGGCTCCCTGCTTTCTCCTTCTTTCGCCTCTTTCCTCATCCCTGCTGCCCCTTCCTCTGAGCAGATTCTTTCCCTTTCACAGTACCTGTGTAAACAAGCCATCCACTGAGGAATGGATAAAAAACATGTGTATTCTTACACAATGCAGTATCACTCAGCTATAAAAAAAAAAATAAATAAACTCAAGATTTTTTTATAGATAAATGAGTGCAACTAGAGACCATACTCATAAGTGAAATAAGTCAGACCTGCATGTGTAAACATTGTATTGTCTCGCTGGCGTAAGAACCTGAAAAATTAATTCAGAATTTTCTAAATACTTTACAGTTCTTTACAGCTATTTTTTAATTGAATAGTAGTGCTACCACTTTGAGTTGGGGTTGTTTTGTAGATGAAGGTACCGCTTCACATGAAGCTACTCGCAGGCTGACTTACGGACAGGTCTAACTACTTTAATTCCTGTACAGATTATAACACAGTATCTTCTTAGATTTCTTCAATAAACAGAACAGAGTTTCACTGATGACCCTCTGGTCTTGTGAACCTCACGCCTCTTTGACCCAACATTACAAATCAGAGTTTTATGCCTTTATTACTTCAGTAATAAAGATAACTAATATTCATAACTAGGTACCAAGCAGTGTACCTAATGCCTCCATACAAAGATGACCTTCCCAACCACAGGTGGGATTCACAGGTTTGGAGAAGCCGTTGCCAAAGGAGGCATGCAAACCTATGGTGAATGTTTAGATTTTTTTTTTCAACTTATTAGAGGAAGATGCATTGCTATGAATCACCCTGAGAATATTCCTGCTCATTTTCAACACACTTAGGCCATCATTCATGCTTCTTCGTGGAGCAGTCCCAGAGGTCTTCGGCGTCTCTAGCTGTGCCCGCAGCGTGCTCAGCATCCTGCAGCCCTCACAACGCTTTCATTTCCTGGTCACTCTCACTTTGGGGGAGAAGCCAGAAGCGGCGCCGGGCCAGGCGAGCAGGCGAGGTGGTGAGGGCGCGCGTGTAGGAAAGCTGCCTCTGCGCCGGCCGCACCGAACGGCGGCCCCCACCACATTTTTATCACAGACTATTGAGACACACAGGAAAAGCATCTTCCACGACTTCTCCCCAAGTGGCAAGAACGTTCGGTGCAGCTAGGAGCGGCATTGGTCAGTGAGATGAATCAGCCCCGCGTGCGCAAACATCGTATTGTCTCGCGCGTGTGAGAGCCTGCAAGAGGAAATAAAATCTGAAAGGTGGATAGATCAGTATCTAAAAGGGAACGAACCTGTTCAAAGGCAGGAACAACTGGGACAAAAGGACAAAAGAAAGAAGGGGAAAAGATACATTCAAGTATACATGCCAGACAGCTTCGATAATTGTACTGCTGGTTTCTGCTGGTCTATTGAAAGGAGCAGTTAGTGCTTAATTTTTTCTTCTTTTTAATTTCGCATAACTTTTTAAACCAATTTTGCAGGTTTATACATGGTAATGTAAACAACTAATTTGAAGATAATATTATGCAGTACAACAACCATTGGCAAATTCCTATCACTTTGTTTAATGAAATATTGTATCATTTTAAAGCAGTTTTATTTCATCATTTTATGTTCTTTTGGTTTTTGCTTTGTTTTACTTTTTTTTCATGAGCAGAATATATTTATTGAGGGAAGGAAAGCTCCTATCTGAGAAAGGAACAAGAGGAGGGCCCAAGCGGGTGGTGCCCCCCCATTTTATATTTTTAAAAAATAAAAAGGGATGGTGAGAAAGCTCAGTGGTCTCTAAGCACCTGCCTGGCAAGAACAAGGACCTGGGTTCAATCCCCAGTACCACATGCCATGCTGGCTCCGCCCTGGGTGCACTGTGCTGGCCACCAAAATCAGGCATGGTGGTGCATACCTGTAATCCCAGAGCTGGGGAGGCGGAGACAGGAGGAACACTGCGAGCCTGAGCTGCTTAGGGAGGCCCTGCACCAAATAAATAAGATTTTAAAAACAAAATAAAAAAGAATGATGAATAAGCATGCTTGGAACTAGGAGGGAATACTTGGAGGGAAGCTGATGGCTACAGGGATTTACCTCAAGTTTCACCAAAACACAACACTGGTGAGTGTGTGGGAGAGCTTCTGCACTCTCTCGCCCCCACTCCTCATACCCCTCCATACCTAGTCCAGACCTAGCATACAGGCTTGAGGTAAAACCCTGTAGCTGAAGTCCCTGCAGCGAGAATAGAGTCAAAACCACACAGCTAATCCAGGAACAGATCATTTTACCAGAGGTGTACAGCAGGCCCACCTCCAAGGGCAACAACAGTAAGGAGCTGAGCACATAGCCAAACCCAAGCCAGCACAACTGCATGAACTAGAACTTGGTATATCAGTACCCAAATTTCATTAAGTGATAAGGACATAATTGCACCAAAGCTCTACACCAAAGGCCAGAGGTCAGTGTTAAACAAAATGATAAAGACAAGGAGCAAAATACAATCTCAGGCCTCAAGCCCACCCATAACAAGTGCAGAGGACACTAGCTCAGCTGAAATAAATGAAAAAATAGCATCAGAAGTAAATAAACAACAGCAGAAAGATATACAGGAACTCAGAGCAGAATTAATTTCTGGAATACAAAAAAAGAAAATTCTGAATTTATAGCAGCTGAACTTAAGAATCAAATGCAGAAACATATGGAGGAAACACAATGCCCAACTAGAACAAATGCAGAGTGGACACTAGCTTAGCTGAAATACATGACTTAATAGTGTTGGAAGTAAATAAGCAACCACAGAAAGGTTTAAAGGAACTCAAAGCAGAATTAGTGCCTGAAATGAAAAAAGAAATCTCTAAATTCATAGCACCTGAACTAAAGAATCAAATACAGAAACATAAAGAGGAAACCCAATCTGTTAAAAACTCTGCAGTAAAAGAATTAATAACTGCTTCTAAAGAAGACATTGATAAAAAAAAATACAGGAGATTTAAAAAATGATGGATTCCTTGAATGAGCAATACAGGAAAGAAATAGATCGCATGAAGCAGAGTCAAAGAGATGTAGAGGACCTTAAAATCTCAATCACAAGCCTGAAAAACCTTGAGAGAAAGTGATGAGAGTTTCAGATCTTGAAGACACTGATGCAGCTAGTGAAAAGGTAAGGAAGGATCTCTTAAAAACAACTAGGATGCAGGAAAAAATAATGCATCACCTGCAAGATGATGCAAAGATGAACAATGTGAGATTAATAGGCATCAATGAGAATGAAGAAGTCAATACAAATAATATAAAAAGAATATGGGCAGAAGTAATAGCAGAAAATTTCCCAAATATGAGGAAACAATCTGATACTCATATAACCAAAGCATACAGGACTACAAATAACTTCAACCCAATTAAAAACACACC
>NW_004524712.1:7533716-7583825 GCF_000260255.1 Octodon degus | reverse complement strand
TTTATTTCTCAATATAAATAAATAAATAAATAAATAAATAAATAAATAAATATTTAAAAAAAGAAGTACGTACTGCCAGGAACTTTGAATTTCACATGCATGTTCACCAAGTTTCTTTCCCTGTACTAAATTAGGGTCCTTCTGCTCTCTTCCACATTGACTGTTTCATTTGGGGGACTGTATTTTACGTTTTTATAAAGAGGGAGCTTAAAAAAGGAAAGGAAAAGTCATTCATGCACTTAACTGCAGAGAATGGCTAAACTTTCAGCCCCTCGGAAGTCCAGGAGCTCTTCGCTCTCTGTTCTCCTCACTGTTCTCGCTGTCCCTTGAGCTCCCTAAGCAAGCCCAGAACTTGCGGTGGCCACATGAGATAGCAGGCGAAAGGCAGCTCCAGCAGTCGATATGCCTGTCATTGCCTAATATGTCATTGCTGTCACTGCTAAAGCCCTCCAGGAGGAGCTCCGGGTGGAGACGTGCAGCGGCATGTCGGCGGCGGGGGATTCTCCAAGCTGGTTTCGGTGAGCCCCGCACGTTAACACAGAGATGCGCAGCCGGCCCAAAGCATAATCCTCTCTCCTCTTACCTAAAAAGTCAGAACCACGTGGCTTCAGAATGCTGTCCCTTGTTTAGAAACAGGAATGTCCCTGGCTCCGGCTCAGCACAAAACCCCAACTTCCTGGGTAGAAATCAAGCTCCCCACACTCTAGTTCTGCTCCCCTGCCATGCCCCATGTCTGCCAGGCACAGGGCCGGGGCTCCCAGGCCTCTTAATTCTCACCCTCCAACAGGCCTCTGTTACCCCTACATCATGTCTTTGTTCATATCAGTTACATACAAGATCTCCCCACTAGAGGATGGCCTCTTGGAGGGCAGATCCTGTGCCTCAGCTCCACACCTCTAGGATATAGTGAGAAAATAATAAATATTGAGAGGAAGGAAGGAGGAGACCCAGAACAGAGAGGAACATAATGCCTGCCTCGGAATTCCTCGTCCAAGTCCTTCCACTCGCTGGCTATCTTCCCTCTCTGTTCTTCAGCCTCCCCACTTGATTGATGCTTCCTTCATCCATCTCAACCCCTCTGCCTCTGCAAATCGTTCCCGACTACTCTGGACTATTTATTTACATTCTGAGGATATGCCCAGTCTTCTGACCTGGGCTACACACTCTTTACAAGGAGGTGCACGCTCTGGCTTCTTTCTGAACCCCCACGCTCCTAGAACATTCCACCGTGGACAGGTACTGAATGGGCTGGGTAATGCTGTCCGCCACTCACCGCATTTGTCTGTGGCGCCAAGTCAGTAGCTGAGGCAGAAACTTGGCTGGTGATAGTCGCTAAAGATCAGAGGCCCAGAAAACATGGCTATGTCTAACCCTAAATTCTACCAGGACTGTTCTCACTTAGCAAGTTTTCTCACCTGCAAAATAGGGGTAAAAATCGAAAGTATTTCATTGAGTCTTATGAAGATAATCCACAGGCAAAATATGAAAGTCTACAACCTGGGAGCACATAAAGCACATACAACTTCGGGATATAGAAAATCCTCTGTTAGCGGCAGCAGTAGCAGCTTTTTTATCCTGCCTCCCTCAAGTTCAGATTTCTCTCCCGAGGCCCACAACAAAGAGAATGTAGTGATGTCACCTACCCACTGGGCGGCAGTGCAGAGTCCGAAGTGGGTTTGGTGTGCTAGGTATGAGCGCGGTAGGTAAGAACAGGGAAGAAACAGATATTTAAGTGTAATTGTTCTGCTCACTGACCTCCAGAAGTACTTTTGAAGGTGAAAGGATCTAAACAGGGGCAGTGGCGATCCCATCTTCTCGGATTTCCGAACTACTTATGCTCCGTCCGTCACAGGGCCGTCTACAGAGGGAAGAGTAGTTAGACTTGCCTTGGGCAGGAATCTCAGGTAGGAGCGGAGAAATGTGGAAATTCCAAAGTGTAAAACCAACAGGACGTACTCCTTTTGTTTCTTAAGAAGGGGCAGGCAAGCTTTTGAAAATACCCTTGCAGCTGGGATTTTTCAGTTGATGCAATCAACGAGCCTTCACCCTTGGAAGAGAGGGGCTGTGTAATTAACCGTCACATCCAATGACTCATCTAACAAGTGAGGAAACGGACCCCAGAAGGACAAGTCGCTCTCACAGGGTCACTGGGCGCTGACCTGGCCGGGAGCCCTGAGCAGCAGCCGTGCAGGCTGCGCGCAGCTGCGTCCACACGCGGGCACCCCCACGTAAAGGGCTTCTGAAGATTAAGAACAGAGTGACTTACCAAGCTGCAGTAGACTCCTGGGAGCTAGAAGAAACGCTTCCGTTCAGCAGTTAGGTATTTATCTCATGGCTCAAAGTAACGTATATGTGTCAGCCTTTCCCAGGACAACAGCATAAAAAGATCAGTGGCCTACACCAGGGAAAATCTCCATTTCAGATAGAGGCCAGGCAGCAAGATTTCACCAGGTTGTTTCAGGAATGTTTTGTGGCCCAGAAGGATGACATATGATAGACAGACAGACAGACAGACAGACAGACACTTCTCCTTTAGAAGATTTGGGGCCAGCAAGATAGCTCCGTGGACTAAGCGCCTGCTTAGGCAAGTGCAGGGACTAGGACTCAAGCCCTGCCTTGGCATGCGAGCCAGCCACAGAGTCCCGGCATGGTGGCTCATGCCTGTAATCCAAGTGCTGGGCAGGCTGAAAAACAGGAGGATCACTACCAGTCCAAGCTGCGTCATGTACTAAATACATAATTTCTTTTTTAAAAAACATGTGTTTTTCTCAGCCTGCCTCCAATCCACTTGCTCATCCAGTCCAGAGTGTGTTACACGTTAGAGCCCCGGGACTCCTTATGGGTAACATATGTTCCTGAAGCATGCAGAGCCATAATATCCCGTAACCCAGCGGTACTTTCCCTAGAGTTTGTACAACTCACTTAACATATGTTTCTGCTATTCTCATCCTGAGATGTAAGTATTGAAATATATGATGAACAATATATGGTTAAATGAAAGATACAGGGGGTATATTAAAAAATAAATCTGTTTATATGACCTACACAGAAAGACACTTGAAATGCCATGCAGTTGCTATACACCGACATGCGTAGACCATCGCTGTCGTTCCCTCTGAGCTCTCTATCTGCCATGACTTCCTGCGTGTTTCTCTGTGCCAAGATAACCACAGAGGGCTAAGATTAGAGACAGGGGTGGTGCCAGGAGCCAAGATGGTGAGTAAGGAGGTGTGGTAGGAAGTGAGGAGCAACAGGAGAAAGGAACCAGTCAGCGTCTGCCTCCAAATCCTGACAGTGTTGCTTGTGAGAAACTTAACCCCAAGAGGAGATCGAGCGCATCACTGTCCCCCTCCCTCTGTGGCACAGTCAAATCTATATGGCAAGGAATTGCCTAGCTTTATGCTTCTTTTGTGAAGCAAGGAAATCGTCAAGATGGAAAACATCAATTCATACTTCCCTCTGACCCTTCTTTCATTGTCAGAGCCTATGCACCGTCCACTTTCCAGATCTGCTCGCACCACGCCTGTAATTTTCCAGGATTGATGTCACCCATTTGCTGCCCCCATGCATGCTTTCATGGTCTTAAATCCAGATTATTTTAAGAGCTTTTACTCGATTTTTCTACAACAGTCAGTCTTACCCCAAACCCAAGGTTATTACCAGTACATCAGAGTTGTAAGCTGATTAAATTCTGATCTGATTTGAAAGTCTAATTTTAAACTCTCTGCACAGCTTTCTGTTGCCTACCAAGCCCTTTTTCATGGCTTAAAGGTCCTTCATGCTCAGACGCAAGCCCAGCTCAGCCCTCAAGCTCATAGCCATCTCCCAGGCAGTCTATAAACCAGCCATATCAGGCTCTTTAAATGCCTAGCCTCCTATGTCCTGCTAAGTGCTGGTCACATTGTGAGGATTCCTTATCTACACAAAAAATTCTATTCATCCTTGCAGACCCATCTCAAGCATAATTTCCTCCGTGAGGCCTTCCCAGACCTTCTCAGAGCGTTACCTGAGATCTCTTCTTCCTTCATCCCGTAGATGTGCACACACACAACTCCACTCTGTCCTCCCTCCTCAGCTGCATCGCAGTCCTCTGCCTGTGCCTGTCTTCCACCCAAATAGGAGTCTCTTAAGGAGTAGGACGAGTCATTTCCTTCTACAACTCATTCAATAAACCTGGAGCTCAGAGTCCTGACTACTGTTTACAAGTTAGGAGAACATATACAAGGTCCCTAACATTTTTCATTCTCAGCTTCTTCATATGCAAATTGAGACAATGATGGAATATTTTTTATAAAATTATTATAAGCAGTAAATAAACTAAGGCAAGTAAACCTTTAA
Source organism: Octodon degus (assembly GCF_000260255.1). Taxonomy (NCBI): domain Eukaryota; kingdom Metazoa; phylum Chordata; class Mammalia; order Rodentia; family Octodontidae; genus Octodon; species Octodon degus. The sequence goes on along the minus strand of NW_004524712.1, from coordinate 7,579,487 downwards.
CATAATGCTAGTGTAAGCCACAGCTAGTGTTAGGATAGGCATGAGGGAATGCTAACTCAGCCCACGGAGGGTGCTCATGTGATATGATTACTGTGTGCCAAGCATGGCTATGAGCAAGGACAAATAAGGCCCAGCCTCGAGGTCTGTAGAGTGTAACGGAAGATACAGACAGTTAGTGCGACATGAGGCACCTGCTGCTGAGGTTGAACGTCCTTCCTGGGGAAGGGATAGCAAGGGGGGTGAATCTGGAGGTGGGGAGGACAGGTAAGTGCTATTTGTGTGCTCCACTCACAGTGTGCTTCTGGGGCAAGGAAAGGGGGGGCCAAGTACCTTGGCTTTAACTGGAGCAAAGCCAGATAAACCATAAGAATAACTTTAGCTCACTCTGACTTCAACATAGGCTGGAAAATAACAACTATGAAAGTTCTTCGAGAGCTTTCGGCCCATATAACTCACTCTTGGTCTATGTTCCATGCCATGGGCATTTATTAAGCACTTACTACATGCCAGGCAGTGTGCTACACGTGTTAGCCCCACTGAGATCATGCTGTAGCTCCAGTGTTGGTGAGAATCCTCCCACCTTTATAGATAAAACAGCTGCAGCTGTGTCACCAACGGAATGTCTTAGCTCCTACCATGGCTAGATGTAGCTTAGGATGTTGCCGAAGATTTGTCTGTTGGCAGCATGGACCTCAGTGTGGTGATATGAGAGGTGGTAAAATCGTTAAGTGGAGGTAGACAGGAAGTCTTTGGGGACACTACCTCCAAAGGAATGGATGTAGTTCTCATGCTACCTGGTGAGCTGGAGAGGAGTTATAAAAGAGCATGGGTGGCCCGCGCCCATTCTGTGCTTCCTGTCCTGTAATCCCTCCTGTGCAGTCTCCACCAAGATGAAATCTACCAGGATGCACTATGTACCAGGGAACCTCACCAGAGCCAGTGCATGTAGTGTGGACTTCCAGCCTGCAAAGATGTGCGCTAAATAAACCTCTTTTCTCTATAAGTTACTCAGCTTCCAGTGTTTTCATACAGCAATAGAAAATGCCCTAAGGTGGCTCCTTCTGGGAGCCCTAGCCACATATACTTCTCTAACTTTGACCTATCACCATTTCTTATCTCACCTTTCGGGTCCCCCAGCTGATAGTAGGAAAGAAGGAGAAATTGGAGAAAGTGAATCCCACCCAGCGGAAAGGTGAGTCAGAAGATGGGGAAAGTAGTACCTGAAAAAGAAAAAGAATTGGCCAACCCCTGGTATGGTAAGAGCCACTTTGGAGAACAACTCGGAAATAGCCGGTAATAAACTACATACCCTGCAGCCCAGAAATACCAATCCTCCCAACTCACATCAAGTCCATACCCTGGAACATATGGACAAGAATTTTCACAGCAGAACTGGGTTGCAAAATACTGGAAACAACCTAAATGGCTGCCATTCATATCCAAATAAAGAAACAATATACTAGAGCACAGAGCAAAGGAGCTAGAGCCGCCTGGATCCATACAAATACCTCCAGTAAATACAATTGCAACTAAGATGCAATTTGCAGAAGAGTGTGTGTAAGTGCTACCCTGTACAGACAGTTAAAAAGCACATTGCTGACGGATGTGCTGTGTGTAGGAAAAGGCGGAAGGAATGACTGGGTGTGACAGACGCCCAGTCGGAGATCGTGAGGATGCCCAGCAGAAGGGAGAGGCAGAGCAGGGCGGCATCCAAGGGGTGCGGGAGGGGGCTAATCAGTGATGTCTTCTTTCTTTCGCTGGATAATTCGCGCCTGGGTTTTTATTTTATTATTCTTCATCTCTTCTGTGCATCTCCACATCATTATATTATTCTGGAGGAATGTTAAGGAAAGAAAAAGGGAAAAAAACACTCGAGGAAGTTTCCAGAGAAAACAAAGAGCAGCAGGGTCGCACCGCCGTTGCCAGATTGGACACACGACTCATTCTTTTCTGCCCTCTTGACGCTCCAAGACACTCAAACAATTCAAGGTTTCTGGGCTCCTCTGAATTTGAGGTTTATTTGGTGCCAGGGTGGACCCAGGTGCCAAATTCCAACTCTGAAAATGTCGGAAGCTCCACAGGGGGATTTGCCAAGAAGCAAATGCAGAGCCAGGTTTCCCATCAGGAGAGATTAGCGCCAACTCAGGCTCCTCGGGTGGCGCTAATGGCTCCTGTCGGAGATGCAGAGCATTGCCTCAAGAGTGTGCTCCCAAGTCATTACAAGAAACGTTATGGGAAGAAATAAAAGAATACGTAGTTCTCCCCTAGCCTCACTAAGATACCGACGAGGAGCAGCCAGCGGAGCACACAGCAGACACAGCCCTGCAAACAGCACACTGAGAGGCCACGCCGTGCTCCTGAGCGCCTCCCCTGGCGCTCCCAGAGACCCTTCCTCACAGTCCCCACCAGCAGCACGACCACCTCAGGAGCTTCAGCCCGCTCAGCCCCCGCAGGGGTGCTGAGCCTGGAACCCTGGTCCTTGAGGTGGACTGGGCAGTTCTCCAAAGCTCAGGACAGCGGCAGCCTGTGCCCCTGGATGTGGTTAGAGACTACGGCTGACTTGTGGAGGCAGGAAGGGGGGGTTGCTGATCATAACTTCGGGTGCAGACGCGACATCACCAGCCTCCAACGCTTCAGTATCCTCACCATTTTCCCAAGCCCAATTTTCCCTGAGGAGATCTCTTCTCTCTATCCCCTTCAATCTTGCCCTTTCTGCCAAAATTGCTCTCCTTTGGAGGCAAACAGTTCTGTTTCTCCTTTGGAATGCATCCTATCTCCTCCTTAGTAACTTTCTGGTCAGTGCACGGAATGTGATTTACATTACTGACCAGAGCGCACAAGAACAAAGCAATGGCCGGGCTTCCCAGCTGAGCACCAGCGTGCGGCTGGGCAGTCTCCCAGGGCTGGGGGTGGTGGGGCAGGGTGGGAGCCGAGAGCCTGCATGCTGTCCTCTCCTCTGCAGTCTTCCTCTCGGAAGCCATGGGCATTTCGTGGCAATGCTTACGGCTGCTGTGGGCTGTGGGTGACCCGGAGGTGCTGGGGGCGCCTGAAGGGAGACGCTTTGCTCTTCTGGGATTAGCTGCTAGAACTGCAGGCTTCAGAGCTGACTCACCCAACAAGGCCTGGGTGCGAGCCAAGGAGCAATGGAAATACTCTCAGGTCCCACATGCTGCCCTTGGCTGTGCCAGCCCAGCCTAGGAGGGGGCCCAACCCAGGGAGTCAAGGGCTTTCTGCAATTATCAAAGCTTTTTCTCTACTGGGGCAGAATGCATTCCCCTCCCAAGGATGGACCACAAAGCAGACTGTCCCTGTCTCTCCAGAGTGGCCATGAAGTTTAGCAAACTGCTTCTGCCTTCTCCAGAAAGCCTAAAAGCACACATGGACAGACAGGTGTGCCTGCTCTGGAAGACAACTCTGGCAGGAGGCGCCTTAGCCAGAGTTCACCTAAACCTCCAGGCCTGGCTGCCAGGGGGACCAGCCTCCTCTGCTGCTTCTTTTATTTGCTAATCCCAAACAAGCCCACGGGACCTTTTCCTTAGAAAAGGTTTCCTGGCAATTGCTACCATGTTAACCAGAGGGACAACACAAGTAACAGCCCCAAGAATACAAGCTCATCATTGGCAATTTCAAAGAGATTTTACTTGCTAGCTGTAAGTTTAGGCATGGACACAAGCCCCTCCATGTCCCGTCCAGGCCTCCAAGCACCTTGGGGGTCCACACAGGCTCTTCAATTTCTTCTAGAACCTTTTATAGAATGCTGACGCTTTAGCCAAGCGCCCTCTCTGGACTTCTCACCTATATGCCTCAAGTGGTGGCTCTCCAGCTCCTGAGAAATCCTTCCCCTCATGGCCTGCTCTGCCACAAAGTCAGGAAGAGAAGCACATCCATCTCTGGACCTCAAACCAAAGCCAGATAGTGGGCCAAAAAAGTCTAAGCCAAACTGCTTGGAAAGCAGACCACTAAACTGAGCCTGCCCTCAAGGAACATCCTATCTACCTTTCTCACTTTGCAAGTGGCAGGTGAGGTCCCAAGACAGGACCCCAGATTTGTGCCAACACAAGTTTCTGGATGTTTTTTAAATGGCTCACAACCCTCTTCCTGCCTGGACATTTGCTAAAATTCCCAGACCCACACAGAACTAGGAAACGGCAACCATTTTTCTGCCAGAATGAAACTTTAGAAAAAGGTTTTCCTCTTATGATAGGTGGCTGGCAGCCCCGCAGGGTGGACACTTCTGTCCTCTTCTTGTGCCTTACCTCCTCACAAGTAGAACCTCAAAGACTCTCTTGAAACCCCACAGTGTGGGCTCATTGTTCCTGTGTTAAATGGCCCGTCCCTTTTCAACAGGTGCACTTTTTCATTCTTTAGTCTCAGTTGCTATTCTACCCACAATCCCTCAGGTGCAGACTCTCTCACCAACTGGCCTTTTCTTCATACTGAACCCCCTTGCTCTGGCCTTTTTGCGTCTGACCTGAGCTGTGCCCACCTGCCCCCCGTCGCTCACCTGGAAACTGTACCTAGCATAATCACTGCAGTCTCCATAGCTCCAGCACTATGGCGAGCCCCGGGCAAATGTTCCACAATCCCAAGGCACATGTGCGCGGATGAGATCCAGTCACAGGCAGGACACAAGTGTTAAATACTTCCGCTTTATTCGCCGCAGGCTGTCATCACCTGCAGCCAGCTCCCTTGTATACACAGTATACACGCCCAGCCAGGACCCAGGTCGTCCCTTCCTTCTACAGTGCATGGAATGCAAAAGAAGCAAGTACAGCGTGGGGCTCTAGCGATGGCAGTGCCTGGGGCCTCAGGAGCCGACCCCCAGGCTGGGGAATCCAGCCCCTCAAGCTCTCCTTGGCCCGCAACCTCCTCTCTGGTATTGAGGATATTCGGGCGAGGCGCCTCCTATCAGTGCACACAGTGGGTAAAAGAGGCTTGGGGATCCTACGCCCAAGGCCTCACTGGTCTCCACCCCACTGAAGAAATTGCTGGCGCTCCCTGAAGGCTCCTCTGCTCGCTCAGCCACGAGATGCCACCGTCGCTTCCTGTGCCATGGCCTGTGCGTCAAGTCATCTCTCAGCTCTGGGAAGCCTGGCTGGCCTAAGGAAGTGTTCAAAGACAAGACAAACTTCCCAAATTGTCTTGGTCATAGTATTGGATATTTTGGTTTTGGGAGTGGGGAAGGGGGGCTCTGCTGTTGTTTTAAGGAAAGGAAGGAGCTGCAGGAAGAGCGTGGAGACCCGGCTTGTGTCAGGAGTGAGAGTGGTTATCCCTCCTTGAAATGATCTGTGAAGCAACTGTCAGTAAACAGCACCCACCAGGGAGCACTCAGCCCTCTGCCCACCCCACGCAGCCCCTACCCCACCCTCTCCTCACCTGGGAGAGAATACACTGACCAGACACCAGCAGGACCCCCCTTTTGCCTGCACCCTGGGGTCCTTTTGTCTCCGAGCCTCACAGTGTGAGGAAGGGGATTCCTTCCTGCTCCATCCTTCAAGAGTGTCAAGTGTCGCCTGCCCTGCTCCACAAAGGCCTTCCACCTTACCAGAGCTCTGGCCACATTCTCTAGCCTAGGATTAGACCAGTGTCAAAAGGCCACAGACCAGAGGCCTGGCTGGCTGGCTGCTTGCTTTGTGGATTTTGACTATGAAGGAAACCTCAGGAAAGGACTGAGCCCCTCTCCCCAGGGAAGGTTCATGCTTTGATTTAATTTCATTTGATTCTTCACTGAGTTCCTGGACTTAGCCCGCATTGAAAAGCAGAATACCCCCTTTCCACTCGGGGGCATCTGCACCTTCAAGGAATACCCTGCTTGGCCAAAGGACCTCTGTTCCCACCCTATCTCCCCTCTTGGAGCTATAGAAAATGCCTAGGTTTTTACCCCTGCCACATTAACAAGCCAGAAGTGTCTCCAACCGTTCCTTCTAGCAGCTTCAAAGGCCTCTGGATCAGGTTATGACTCTTGTTGCCTCCTGAACAGCTCCCGAGGAACCTGAAGCGAGATACCCCCTCCCCGCCTTCACGTCTGGAGCCCTGCGTTGGCCTGCATCACACCTTCCTCCCTCTGGCTGGCCGAATTGCTCTATGAAGATGACAGTTGGGCATGGTGGGAGCACCAGGTTACCTCTGTCCCTGGGGACAGGGTGGGTTCCCAGAGAGCATAATCTGAGGTAGCAAACAGACAACCCAATTCACAGCTGGAGAAGTGATATGCCATGCCCAGCACAGACAGCAGGAGCATCCGGAGGGAGGGAAGAAGCCCAACTTGAAACCTGAGGTGCTCTTCTGGGCCCTCCTGGGAACATCTGCTCCCTCCCAACATGCACAGGACTGTGGTCACTGGGAAGATTCTCAGAGGCAATGTAGGGCCTGTGGCGAAAGTCCACATTGGGACTGGAGCGTCCTCTTCCCTGTCCCAGGGCAACAGTCCCCAGTGCCTAGTCGAGCTGAGGACACACTCACTGGCCCAGCCCCACAGCCAGCAGGACCCCCAGGTCTCCCCTCATGTTCCTGCCTCAGCCATCTGACAAGCACCAGCATCTGTCAGCCATGGCTCCCTCTAGGCAAAGCGGGTAACTCCAAGGGACTTTCTCCTTTTTCCAAAAAGCCTCTGAGCACACTAGCAACAGCCCTGCCCCTAGTCTACTTCCTGGATAGTGGTGGTAAGGAGAGGCTCGCTTTTCCAGGGTGGGCCCAGTTGGAAGATGAGGAACCCTGGGACTCTGTCCCCACCCACAGCTTCCCCAGCAGAGGAACCCAGGCTCCAGTTGTTGCAACCCCACCAGCCCCTGCTTCCACCCGCCACGACAATCCTCACTGATTGACCTGTGTCAGTCAGAAGACAAGAGAGGTCTGAAAGCACCGTGAAACCCTGCTTTGTTCAGAGATGGCTCAGTGCCCCAGGGCCACCTGAGGGTGCCACGCTGCTGAGCCATGACTCTTCCAGCAGCGTGTGGCCCCTCTGACAGGGGCTGGGGTCCCTGAAGTTCTCCCTGGGAGAAGTCCATCCTCTAGGTCCCTTGGAAGCTGGGCCTCAGCACCTTCTGTCCAGCACCCACGCCTTGTAGCCTCTCCCCGAAACTGGGCCCCCGGGGAATGGGGCATGAGGTAGACTGTGTGTGAGTTAGCGTCCCATGCCCAGTCCGGGGAGGAAGGAACCACTCATCCCAATCCATGGTCCTTGTCCTGGATATGAGTGGCATGGTGGCACAGGCCGCTTGTCACCCTTCCCTGCACCAGGTAGCCAGAGCACTGGCACAACAGTGGGATGAAGAATGAGGGGGGAAGGGACAGTCCCATTCAGCAGGGCCTCAGGATACAGAAGTCCAGCTCCTGGGGCTTGCGACGCAAGTTGCACTGGTCCCGGGCCAGCAGCCGGTTTCCGTGACCCACACACTTGAGTGGACGCCTCTTAAACCCCCGGCCACAGGTCTTGGAGCAGGGTGACCAGGTCCCGAGCTCCCAGGTTGGGCAGGGTTCCCCACAGGCTCGCATCTCCGCCGGCCGATGGGCTGCATCGCACGCGGAGGCCCTGTGCTGTCCTGATGAGCCCTGACAGTCCACTGCTCGCTTCTGCAGGCCATTGCCGCAGCTAGCGGAGCAAGGTCCCCAGCTGCCTGCCACCCAGCGCGCAGGAGGCCTGTCATCGGGCTGCTCCACTTGGTTGGAGAGGCGGAGCACGCTGTTGTGCAGCACGGGGGGCGCGCGCGGCTCCTTAGGAAGGGAGGTCTTGTCTTCCCAGGGCTCTTTGGGCAGGTAGAAAGAGTAACGAACCCGTGGTGGTGTCATTTTCCCCACAGAGAGGACCTCCACAGTCAGGGGCTCCTGGATGGGCCGGGAAGCCTGCAGGCTCTCCACCGCTGTGCCCGTGCCGCTGTACCGCAACAGGCTTCCCTTCACCACCAGGTCCCGCTCCACAGCCGACACCACGAAGTGCCCATTGAGCAGGTACTTGCCCTGGCTGTTCTTCACGGCCAGGTAGTTGTCATCCCCAATCAGCCCCTTGTAGCCGCGCTGGCGGATGTCGATGCTGGAGGCGCCGACAGGGAGGGCAACCACGAAATTGTAGCCATGCCTTGGGTAGGAAACAGGGATTGTTCATTAGACAGATGCCTAGGCCTTAGAGCTGCACTGCCTTTTAAAGTGGCAACCGATTCCTTTTGGCAAGCTCTGGGCCAAGCTGCAAATGTGGCGGCACAGTGCAAAGAGGAACTAGGCCGTCCCTGGCCCCGGGGAAGCACGAAAGGAAGGCTGGTACACGGGCTTGTTGTTGGCTCACCTAAAAGTGCATACACTGGTTATGGAACTTATCTTTTAGCAAGTGCCAGTGAGAGGACTAAAGACACAAGTTCTAGAGTCAGAGAGATCCCCGTCCCTTGCTTGGCTACCGATCTTGGAAAAAAAAAAATCTCAATTTTTCTTAGCTTCTATTTCCTCACTTACCAAATGGAGTACACAGTTACACAAGTCCCATCCAGCTCTAAGGAGGATTAAAGAAGCCGTAGCCTGTAAAGCACATAGCTGAGTTCCTGGCCCAGGGAGGACTCAGGGTATCCACCATGGAGGTGGGGGAGGGGAGGGAGGAAGTCTAGAGTGCCTGAGTCGGAACCTGCAGCTCTGTGCATTGACAGCCCAGTAGCCTGAGGGCCAGGGCTACAGATCCAGCCCTGGTTCAGGCACCAACTTCCTGGGGTCTTTCAGCAGATCAGTGTCTCTGGGTTTGGGCATCCTTCTCTGTACAAAGAGTGGGCTAAGCCAGGTGGCTTCTACAGCTCCTGACAGCCTGTCCCTTTAACCAGTTGAGCAGATCTAATGCCCACATGGCTACTTTGCTGTAAATCCCCAACTAGGACAGCCCTGAACACATCTATCTACAGCACCCAAGTTTCCAGAGAGGGAGCTTTGTTGCCCTCCAAAAGAAGCAGCAGAGGGTGTCACATCAAGAGGGGACAGGCTGGGCCAGCGACATAGCTCAGTAGATTAAGTGCATACTTTGGCAAGCATAGGGACCAGGGTTTGATGCCCAGTCCTGCATGTTGTGCCAGCCCTACCCTCCAGGCGTACCGAGCCAGCCACAGAGACCAGGCATGGTGGTGCATGCCTGTAATCCCAGCACTGGGGAGGCTGACAACAGGAGGATCACTATGTGTCTGAGCTTCATAAATACATAAAATTGGGGGGAAAAAGAGGGGACAGTCTTACTCCCGAGAGGACAGTCATCTGACCCTCCAAATTTTTTTTTAATTTATGTATTTGGTGCAGGGCCCCACTATGCAGCTTGGACTCGTAGTGATCCTCCTGTTTTCAGCCTCCCCAGCACTGGATGACAGGTGTGCACCATCATGCCTGGTCTCCACGGCCAGCTCAGCTCACCCAGGAGCAGGGCTAGCACAGCATGTGTTGCCAAGGATTGAACCCTGGTCCCTGCACTTGTCTAAGCACACACTTAGTCCGCTGAGCTATCTCGCTGGCCCGACTGAACCCCCACATTTTCATACTCTTTGCTCTGATATGAGAACTCTGCCTGCATCTCCCGCAAGACTGTCAAAGGAGAGTGTTGTTGATCTCACAAAGCTCCAGGTGGGGGGAGACACACATCTGCGCCACATTTTCTGGGAAGCAGAGGCTCTTTCCATCCCGGCCATTTGTAGCTGTCCCTTAGCTGTTTGCTCCCATTCATGTGACTTGTATTAATACTATCCTCACATTACAAATGAAGATGCCTAAAAATCAAAAGATTGAGCAACTTGCCTAAGGTCATGCAGAAAATGAGGAACTGAGATTCGAATGCAGGTTTGATCCTGCTCCAAAGCCTAGACAGATTGTAACAACACTGCCATCTCCCTGCCTATCACCTCCTCCTGTTGAGGTGTGTTCTCCACTGTTTATCTGTGCCGAATGGATGCATGGATGAATGGTTGGATGAGTGGGTCGGGTGGAGGGATGGATGGGTGGACACATAAGTATCAGCCCTAGCGCAGTATGAACAGGCTCCATGGAAAGTATATGCCAGGATCTGACCTTCACCCCAATCTAATTCCCAGTGCCTGGGGGAATTCCAGCCACTCGCCTCCCACCTTCTCCCTGCTGTACCCTGCAGGGCCCAGAACTCACATGGGCTTGGTAAAGAGTCCCGTCACCCTCTTGCAGCTCTTGTTGTCGCCCCCACACACCCCACACTTGTCAAACTTCTTCTTGGAGCCCAGGTTGCCGTCGCAGCCGGCCTTGATGCACTTTCCTTGGACGCAGACCGAGGTGGAGTCAGGAGAACACAGTGTCCCGTCCACCACCTGCAGCACCCCAGGGAGGGAGAGGAGAAGAGGAAAGCAGCTCAGCCAGTGCTCCCCTCAGTGGGCTCCCCCTGCTCGGTCTCTGGCCCCAGCTCGCTCACCTTGGGTGCCAACACATAGAAGTAGCCGGTGCCGTTGGCTCTGCAAATGAGCTTGCACTTGTCCCGGGGAGACACCCCCGAGTACTTGGGCACCCACGCCACAGCCAGAGTGAGCCTGTTGGTGCTGTGGTTGTAGCCATTGAACGCTTCACACTGCTCCTCACGGAAGCTCTTGCCTGATGCTAGGTAGGGAGAAAGCACAGGCACAAAACTAAAGGGAGGAAACAGAAGCCAGCAGCCCTCCCACTGTGCCCAGCACCTGAGCTCTAAATGGCTCCTCCCGCCCTCCGCAGTGTGGCGCCCCAGCTCAAAAGGACTAAAGAGGCGGGAACCAGAAACGCAGCACACCGAGCAGGACACAGTCCTGAGCAATGCGCCACCCTTTCTTCCTTCACAGACCTGCTAGATGTGGTTTGGATAATGAAATCCTTCAGCAGTCAACTGAAACTGTTCTCATCATAGGGTTATTACTGCATAAAATAAGTTGCAAGGATTTACAAAGATGCCAATTGCACTGATCTCAATGGTCAATATATTTTGAAATATACATGTGGTACCCGTGCTGCTGTTAGTGCACTGAGCAGTAAGATTTGCTAAGAACTCCAGTAACAACTGTAATTCTGAAGCAGAATGATCACAGGTAGCATTCTGGGAATTCTTCAACCAGAATGTCCCATGGAAAGACCCATGATTTCTGTTGGTGACAAAGTGACAAATTTATTGCTACTAAGGTTATAGTTCACTGCTTAAGTAAAGGAAATGTTAAATTTTAGATGGAAAAGATAGTTTTTCCTTAAGCTAAATTTCCAATTGTAGGAAATACTGTTTTAGACAGAAACATTTACAAAATAGAGGTTCAGTTCTTCCCCCATCAAGATCTTACTGTCTCATCCCTTTGAGTCAGTCGGCCTCCTAGCCTAAGTACATGGAAGAAAACATCCTTGCCACGAGGCAGCAGGCTGAAGGAGGCCCTCCAGAAGACTCTGCACCCTGCACTTCCTGGCTCTGTCCTGGGGAGTGGATCCCTCTGTGGCCCTGGCCTATGTCGAAGGGGTGGCAGAAATTGTTCTTCAAGGTCCCCTCCCAGGTCTTAGGGCCTTCCCGCCTCACCTGACGTGGGGCAGGGATCCAGGTTGCAAGACCGGTACTTCACCCGCACCCCCTCGCAGTACTTGCCACCATTGGCAGGGGAGGGGCTGCTGCACTGCCTTCGGGCCAGCTGGACGCCTCCACCACAGGTGCGCGAGCAGGGACCGTAGGGCTCCCACTTGGCCCAGGAGCCGTCCACCTGCAAAGAGGAGCCTGTTAGACTCCCACAGGGCTCCGCTCCAGGTGCCACTGCTGGGCCCTTAGTCTGTAGGAAAGCTTGCTGGCACTGCCTCCAAGTTCCCATCCTGCCCCCCTGGATGAAATCTACCTTATGTCATGAGAAGCAAATGATAAGCCAATGATCCACATGCACCGGGCCCACACAACACCTCAAGCAATTAATGAGCAAACACCAACTGCTCTCAGTTATAAATGAAATCACTCAGAAGAGAGACTCCTCCCTGGGCTGCAGGGTGAGGCAGATCAGTTCTATAGTCCCAAAGGTGGGCCTGCGTTGGTGGCCAAACCTCCCTGTGTTTTACATGCTTCCCCTGCAAAAATGGGATGATAAGACTCGGGTCTGAGTTTGGTAGAAGCTTTAAATGAGCTGACACAGGGGGCCTGCCCCTTAGCTCAGTTCTTTAAGTGGCTGCTTCAACAAAGCAGTCAGGCTCAGGTTGCTGTGGTTCGATCCCCACAGCTCCAGCCAGCCAAACCTGCCCTGAAGACATTCAGAGGGAAAAAAAAAATCCTTATAAGGGGGCCAGGGAGTTGGCTCAGTGGAATAAGCACTTCTCTGGCAAGCGCAAGGGCCTGAGTTCAATCCCCAGTTCCACAAAAAAAAAAAAAAAAAAATGAGCTGATGTATATGAAAACTCCTAGCACCAGGCCTGGCGCTATACAGAAACTCAGAGCTTCTGCTTTTCTACTTATTGTTAGCACATCTACAAAAGTCTAACCTTCCCGCAGGCCCAACCTAAGCCAGGAAGCAACGTTGCCACAGATGCTTAAATATTTTAATTTGTAAGTATTCTGTAATTCAGACTTTTTCCCAACTAAACTGACATTTTACCTTATTCAGGTGCTGCATTTGAGAAAGTTTCCTTATAAGTAGTAATAATTCTGGATTAAGAAGACACACAAGTGAAAAACTGCTGAGCAACCCTTAAACTCTATGTGGCTTTGTAACAAATTGCAGAGTGGGATGTTTGCTTGTTTGTTGGTTGGTTGGTTGTTTTAAGAGGGTTGGGTGGGGATAGAAAATTTATAGCCTACCATTCATTCATTCTTTCTCTTTCTCTCTCTTTCTCTCCCTCCCTCCCACTCTGTCTTTCTGAGACAGGGTCACATTATGTCTTGCAGGCTGGTCTTGAACTCACTATGTAGCCCAGACTGGCCTCCAACTCACAGCAATCCTCCTGACCCTGAGGCAGCCTCCAGAGTGCTGGGATTACGGGCAGAAGCCACCACGCCCCGCTTGCATTGTTTCTCTTAGGATGATAGCAAAATGGGTTTCACCCCCTGAATGCACAGAAATTGGGCAAGAGAGGGAGCAACCCAGCCCCATGAGTCTAGGATTCAACTGTCATAGATCATCCATTCAGTCACTGACCCACATGGACCTAATCAGGAGCTGATTGTATGAAATAGAAGTACATCTACTGTGTACACATTCGGGGCAGTCATCCCATCTGTCAGCCAGACAGCTCTTGTTTCCTGTGTACCCACCACAAGCAGAAGCTGCTCTCTCCAAGTCAGCAAGGACCAGCTGAAGGATGAAGGCGTCTAGGCTGAGGTCTTACGTGTCCATTTTCTCTCCTGTACTGGCAGTCACTACAGCACCGTTACTGCACAGTGTCATTTGTTTCTCTTCCCACCCATCTGTATAAATTGTTCACTGTGCTCCTTCTTTCAATGATCAAATATTTACTACTCTCCTACTACACACTTGACACCATGTATGGCAAGTTCACACCCTCAAGAGCCGAGTGGGGGAGAGAAACAGTAAAAATAATCCAGAACGTGTAGCGTCTTGGAGAGCAACTGGGAGGACCCCAGTGCAGTAGGTTCTGCATCAGCACGCATCAGGGAAGTCTCAGTATGAACTCGAAGCACAGGTGCGAGCCGGGCAGACTGAAGAAAGAGCATCCCAGAGGCAGCACACGAAGGCCCTCGGGAGGGGCACACCGAGAGGAAGAGCACCAGCATCACAGAAGCAGAGCCAGCAAGGGAGAAACAGGCAAAGGCGAGGCTGCGGGGCACATTCCATGCCAGATGGAGAACACCTGATGGGCTCCCAGCAGGAAAACAGCGCATCCCAATTTGAAGTTTAGAAGGATTCTCCTGTTCCATGTTGGGAATTGGCCATGAGGAGTAAACAGCGAGAGGTAGGAGGCCAGTTGGGAGCGACTGACATCATCTGGGGAGGGGGATGGTGGCCGGAGGACAAGCAGAAGAAGCAGTGAGATGTGGGGTCCAGAGGCTTAGACAGAGCCAATGAGTGTGAGCCACATGGTATGAGGTAACCAAGAGGAAAAGGGTTGTAGCAGGAACAGCGGGAAGAGGAGCTGCCTGAGCAGTCTTCTGGGAAGGGACCAGGAGCTCAGCCTTACAGCTGCTGTGTTCAAGGCGCCCACCAGGTATCTGCACAGGGTTGCTAAGAGTCACCCAGACAAGGAGGCCTGTAATTCAGGAGAGAGTCCTGGGCTGGAGACAAGCTGGAGGGCTTTCACCACAAAGATGGTATTTTAAAGGTTCAGTCTAGAAGAATGATCTGAAAGACTGAGTGGGGACTGGGGGCGGGAGCGAAGGACTGGGCCGGAGCACAACAACCCGTAGAAAATGAGGAGAGAGAAAAAGTGAAGGCATGTGAGGGGCAGCTGGGAAGAGAAGTAGAGAATGCATAACACAGTGGGCGTGGGGGGGTGGGCAGGAGGCTGTGCCCCAGGGGTGGAGGGGGGCTGCAGCATCTCAGGGTAGGAGCAGGGACTGAACACCAAACGGCCCGAACAAGAGCTGTTAGGAGGAAGGCTGAGAGTGAAGTCCTGTTTTGAATGAGCTCTGGAGAAAAGATAGAAGAAAGCAGAGCGTGCTTGCATGGCTCTTCCAAGGAACTTCACTACAAAGGAAGTTGGAGAAACAGATTGCGTATTTGGAGAGGCCATAGGACCCCACAAGAGGTTTTGATTAAGAGTATAGAAGTCACGCAGGTTTGTACCCTGATAGGAATCATCCAGCTCAGCTCCAGAAAGAAGAAAACTGACACTGCAGGAAAGTAAGCAGGCTTCACAGATCAGCTCCGTGGGAAGGACTTGAGAGAGAAAGCCTGACCCCGCCTCACTCCAGCTTCTGTCTGGCTGTGTGGCCTCTCCCCTTTGCATGCACTGTCACTGTGACGCCACAGTGACACATGAGATGATACAGCCAAGGAGGCCCTCATCTGAGCCTGCATCGTGTTGGGACTTGCAGCTGCCAAGACCAAGAGCTAAGTAAACCTCATTTTGTTGTAAGTATTCAATATCTAGTAGTTCGTTACAGTAACAGAAAATTGAGTAGGATGCCAGTGACAGTGAAAATGAAAACAAAGAGCTGGTAATGAGAAGAAAGAGATGGAGGGGTGAGCTCCCAGACTGGAGAGCTGGGAGACCCCTGGACAGCATGGTGGGCCTACCTGAGGGTCCAGGGTGAGGCAGAGGCCAGACAGCACCACTGGGTGTGTCCCTCTGGCCACACTCACCCAAGTAGGCACACCTGAGGGGCAACTTGGCTGGACTCAGCCAGGGGATGGCTATGCCAAGTGAGAACAGCAGAGAGGTAGGGGGAGGCATCCAGCAAGCATGCGTCAAGTGACTCCATTAGGAGGAAGCGAGGGTGAACTGCATCAAGGGACTGCAGGCCCAGCAAGCAGCCCTGAAGGACTGTTCGAATCCCAAGCCAAAGAGGGTGAACAGAGAAGCTGGGTTGCGCACATCAGAGTGAGTTCTGAAGGCGAGATCCCTGAGGCTTCTGTGATGGTTAAGGTGGGCTTGTGTGTTGACCTCTGCTGATAAGAGCAATGGCCCCCACAAAGGGTGGGCTTCAGTTAAACAAGGTGAGTCCAAGACTGTTGAGGAGAGGTGGAGGAAACACTGGATTCTGCTGATAATAGACAACTCCAGAAATTACACGAAAAGATTGTGCTTTCCAGAAAACATTTTCTCTATCCAAAACCATATTTAGCTTCTTGACTCTCTGGACTCCCCTGGCCAAGAAAACGACCTTACCCAGAAGCCTCCAGCCTCACCCATCAGCCTGGCCTGCACACTGGCTGCGCTGTGGCTCCAAACTACCTTCCCCTTTCTAACACAGGTCTCAGCTAGCAGCCTCTGTGTCTCTCAGATCCACCTCCCTGGCCTGCTCCATCTCTACCTGTTGTGAGCCTGCTCACCTCAAGGGTCTCTTCACATCCCACCTCCTCTCAAAGTTGACTTTGTGCCGCCACTTCCTCCTCGCCACCATTGGGAATCTCTCACTCTTGCCCTCCTAACACCCAGCATGCACCCCTGTGTGTCTTGCATGCCTGTGGTACTTGCAGCTCACCCAACAACTGTGAGCTCTGAGGCACGGCCTATCTTTTATTTCTTTTTCTGACATCATGTTTGGCTCAGAACTTCCCCTGATCAAACGCTTAAAGATTTAGCTAAAATATACATCCCCGGGTCACAGAAAAAGATTTTAAATAACTGGTCCGCACCTATCTCAGGTGCCTAATGAAAGCTTTTTCATACTTTTGCATTTGTGCACATAAATACTTGTGCCAAGCCTCACCCAAATGAGGGCAGAAATGGGGACAGGCATGGGGAAGGGACAGGACCCAGGGGAAGGCTAGGCTTCTTATTCCCACCTGGAAAAACACAAACTTTTTCCTACCCTAACACAAGACATAAAGTTCATGTTACAGTCAGAGAACATTTGGGTTCCCGTTGCTCTGTTTGATTGCTAGTTCTATTTGGGGGGGGGGGGAGGCTTTTATTCAATCACATTTCAATTAGAAACAACAATCACAACAGTGACTGAAGCTAAGTGCCTGGTATGTCAAATTACTGAAGCTTGCCCAGGGCTTGGTTTCCTTCCAGTGCTAAGCCTGCTTCATCTGTGTGGTCCCAACTCCCTGGGTAGGAAACGGACTGAGAAACAGTTGATGAAGGTAGAAAGGGAGGAGCCAGCGAGTGAGCCGCTCCTGATGGCCAGGGTTCATCTCTGCGCCCGGAGCTCTCCCACATGCACCAGGATGCAGCCCTCGGGACTGAGGCCGCGGTCCTTTTGGAGGCTTTTCCCATGCATCTGAGGCCTCAGCAAGTTCTCTGACCTACCACAGTTTTGCTCTCCACTTTGAAATGCAAAGAGGAGACGGGACTACAGCCAGAAACAGAAGTAGAGTGCAGCTGGGTGATAGTCACTGTCATGCCACCAATCTGTGGCAGGGCAGCTTCCCGGTGGAGGCCCAGCCCTGTTCCTCTCCTCCCCGCAGCCTCCAGTGTGGGGGATCCAGCACTCACCCGGTATTTGTTGAGGTTGTGTCTCTCCACACAGGCCCCCTTGAGGCAGAATTTGCCCACGCTGCAGCTGGTGCCATCTGCCCAGGGGAAGTGGCGGGTCTGGCACACCATCTGCCCCTTGGCCTTGCCGGTGCACCACAGCTTGGTGCAGTACTGCATGTATGGACAGGGCTTGGAGCCCACGCCGAAGGCCAGCTCACACTGCTGACTCAGGGTGTAGCTGGTCCCCGGCAGGTCCTCAGGCAGGGAGAGGGGTTTGCTGGGCTGGTCCAGGAGGCAGTCACCTGCAGAGAGCAGAGGATATTTGTCAGGACATGGTGGAGAAGAAGAGGCTCAGCTGGCCTGGGAGCAAAAGGGCAGGAGAGAAAGGACTGAGGAGCTCCAGGAACGAACCCTGACATCAGGGCCCAGTTCTGTAGGGTAATTGCACTACTTGTGTACAGGAGATGGTCCAGAGAAGAAGGGAAGACCTCCTCGAGTGGCAGCCCCACCCTCCTGTCACCCTGGCTCACCATGCCCGCTGTCCAGGAAGTCAGTGATGATGGCCGCACTGCAGGCTGACCAGGGCTTGGTGCGGTCTATCTGGATGAGGGTTGGAGACATCATGTGGTTGGCTTGGAGCTTTCCAAAGACCTCCTCACACACCTTCACATTGTCATGGGGCATGTTGAACACGTGGCCTGTGGGGTGACATGGCAGGACTCAGAGCAGGAGTTCAGGGACACACAGAGCAGGGAGAAACCAGGGGGAACCTAGAAAGCCTGCGGAACAGTTTTAAAACTGCTCACTTGCACCTATCAATAGACTGCTTTGCAGGTGTCCTTTGCAGGTGCACCTCTTGTCTTTCTCATATTCTCCTTGCCATGCCCAAATGACAGTCACTCAGAAGAGGTATTCAGACCGTACTGCTGGCCAACTGGACTGGGGCAATCAGGAAATATAAAACAAAGGTACTGCCGATGCCAACTCCCCACCCCCAAAGCATCCAGCACACACCCAGAAAACCCCAGAGGGCAGCTCTTGCCCCGCTGCAGCCTTACCCAGCTCATGAGCAGTGGTGAAGGCTGACGGAAGCCCATCGTCCTCAATGACAGAGCAACTCCTCTTAGGGTCACACATGGTGCCCACATCCGCCATGCCCAGTGTGTCACATGTGGTAGCCCCACACAAGTCCTGCCAGGAAGGAGAGAAGCAGAGCCAGGATGAAGTTAGAGACAGTGACGGGAGGGCTTGCAGGGAGTAAAGGGCATCCTATGAGATGTTCTGACTCATCCCCACCAACCCCAACTAGGCCCAGAACTTCCAGCCAGGCACTCCTTGCTAAGGGGTTAGGATCTATATGGGATCACCCCCAGGGAGGGAAGAGACCTCAGGAAGAAAGTTCTGTGTTCACCAAGAATGCGCCCAACCCCACCCAGGGAGGACTTGTGGGAGGAAATTAAGAGGTACAAAATTAAACTGGAAGAGACACTGCTTTATATAGCGACAGCTCCAGACCAGAAACACAGTGCCTCCTGCAGCTGGGTGAGGTTCTGGTCAGAGCCACTGAGGCAGGCGGGGGTGGAAGGCAACTGTGCCCCAACCAAAGTCAATGTTGAGCAGCCTCACTCCTAGCTGAGCGACTGCCTTTTGGGCAACCGTGAATTAAGCCCTGATTCTTGGCCAAAGTATCACAGGCCAAGGCCTGGCCCAGGCCAGAGATCCAGCTCCATGAGCTGGGAGGAAACAGAGTGAGGAAGTTACAAGCCACACACAGTCAGATGTCTATAGAAACCCAAGCGTTGGGAGCGACTGAAGCTGGAAACAGGTGTGAGGGCAGGACAGAGCTAGAGTGCCTAGAGCAGTCAAGCTACCTCAGGCTTGAGAAAAGAACCCTGCCTGGACAATCTCAGCCATTAGTCGCTAGGCACCCTGGGTCTCCTGAATATAAATTTGCAAAGGCATAAATGAATGCCCCTACTGTTGCTGCCTGGGCCTTTGCCCATCAGATAAGCAGGCCTCCACTTGAACCCAGGTCTGTCTACCTTTTCCCCATTCCTGCCACAGCTTTGTCTAGGGTACACTGACAAACCAATGAGTCCTTATAGCATGGAGCCCACTAGCTCAAAGGCTGCTGGAAAGAAATGACAGGTAGACCATCACCCAAGGGAAAGGTATCCCCCTTTGTCTAAGGTCCTTGGGCTTAATTCCAAGGTCATCACATTAAACTACCCGCCCACCCTTTTTGAGGCAGAGTCTGGCTAAGTTGGTAAGTCCTAGCTGTTCATGCTGGCTCAAACTTTGGATCCTCATGCTCAGCCTCCAGCCTCCATGCTGGTATTACGGATGTACACTACCATGCAAGGTTAGGTCCCTGTTTTGGTGCTGAAGCTTAACTTGCTGTGCTAGCAAGGGCTTCTAATGGCACACTTTGGTGGAACGTATTCCCAGGGGATGCTGAAGGGCATAAGGAGGCTCCTCGAGCAGGTAATTCAAAGCTTACTGAGCACTGCAGGCTGGTGATACAATCTAAACACCTACAGAAGCCAGGAGCTGGCCTGGGAATGTAGCTCAGTGGTGTAAGCCTTGCATAGCAGGCACGAGGCCCTCAGGTGGATCTCTAGCACCTGCTCCCCACCAAATAATAATCCAGGAGTTGGAAATGCACTAATACACTCATGTGCCTTCTACTCTTCTTGAGAAAAGTATGTGTAGAGTCAGTGGGCACTAACATTCTCTGCGTCACACTGCCACCTTCAGTGCACGTGGCATTCTGTGGTAGGCAAGAAACAATCCCAGGCATCATCTGCCAAACAGCATCAGGAGTGGGGGTATTATTATATATAGTTGTCAAAAGTGGAAACTGAGGCTCAGGGTCTTAGCTAACACTATGACTTGGACCTTGATGTACTTCCAAAGCCCCATAGGCAGCGCTTTTCGAGATGCCTGGATCTAAGCATGAGAAGCTGGGATTAAGATTGCATGATTACTAAATCAATCCACCGACTGGTCTGCCACAGCTCTAGGTGTGGATAGGGGAAGGCCCATCAGGGATGTGGGGGCCCCACCCAAAGGGAGGGTAGCCGGGAAAGGACAAAAGCCAGGGGCAGGCTGCTGCTGCTGCTTTTCACTACTTGGCTGCTCTGGTGTCTTCTGCCCACCATGAACCGTTTCTCCTGTGCTGCCTCTCTGCTACGCCGCCCTGCCTTGGAGCCAGTTGACTATGACATGAAGAGCTACAGGAAACCTTTCCTCCTTTAACTTTGGTGTCAGGTATTTTGTCTCAGCAATGAGAAAAGTAACCCAGGCAGCCAACCATAGCCATGATTTCGCAAACACTGTGCATGCACTTCACGTGCATGACCCAATCTAACCCTCACAATAGTCCAGTGAAATAATGACTAATTTCCAAGACAAGGAAACTGAAGCCCAGCGAGGTTCAAGTACAGAGAGATGCACTGCATCTGTAGAATTGGTGCTCTTGCCTCCAAATCCCAGCTGACTGCTGTGCAACTTCTGAGTGACCCTGGGAGCTGTAGCACGCGAGCACACACGCAGAGCCATTCTGTTTTCTTTCCCCCTAGCGTAAGTGTCTGTGGCAGTGTTGTGATTAAGCATGTCTGTGCATTCACTCCTATGCTGACCTCAGGGAGCTGGAAAGCAGCGGGTCCGTGAGGTCAGGGGACATGGGAGAAAAAGTGGTCATAGTTCAGAAAATCAGCAAACTTTAATCCAAAGCACTCAGAAGTTTACCACCTGAGCGGTCAAACTCAGCTTCCCAGAGTCAGGTGATAGTCACACTTCCTAATGAGTTGACAGTTCTTCTGGCCAGAGCACCACGAGGGTGACCAGCCTGAACCCTGAGGGTGCTGGAGTCAGCGACAGGTGTCATGCATGCCCTCTCTTTGTGCAGCTGCCTGTGTCTGGACAGTGCACTCTGTCCACTTCCAGCAACCCAATAGTTGCCTTCCCTGTTCAAAGACTTACTCCCCCAGGAAGTTCTTTTTTACCAGAGTTCTAAAACGTCCAAGAAAACCACTGTCAAACTTGGGAGAGGAAGTTTACTGGAGCAGCATTTAGGGAATGCTCAACAGAGCAGTTTGTCAGTGGAGGAAAAAGGGAAGTTGAGGAAGGAGAGGATGATGCCTTGTGCCGTGGCACAGTGAAGGGGGAGGCAGAGGGCAGCAGAACCATGTGTCCCTTGGCTCCAAAGCACAAGATCCCAGCGAGCAAAGGCAGGTGCCTCTAGGAATGCTAGCTGTGTGCTTGCAGCCCACAGCAGAGCCCCCAGGACAGGCCTGCCCTGCAGCACCCAGCACACTCTCTGCTGAGCTCACAAGGGAAAGAGGACATAAGGACAAGAACTAAGAAGCCTGGATTCCGGTCCTGGCCTCATCACCAAGTGACAGTGTGGCTTTGACTACGTCCTTTCTTTTACCAGAGCCTCAGTTTCCTGCTCCAGGAAAGGACCAGTTCTCAGCCAGAACTCAGAATATCCCATCCTTCACACCTCTGTTCCTTCCCCATTCCCAGCTCATTCAGCTCCTCCTTTTGTGACCCTGAAAGTCACAAAAGGAACAACAGAATGACAAACTTTTAAGTTAAAAAAAAAAAAAAAACCTAAGCAGTAGCTGTCTCCTGACCTATGCATATAGTGCATAGCACTAATTTACAGAATAATGACAGTTCCCCCCCACCCGCTAGCACGCAGAGTGCCACCCCATCCCACTCCCCGGAAATGGCCAGAGCAGGACAGGAGTTCAGGCTGGGATCGCATGTTCTCCTGAGGCTGCCTCTACGGCACAGAGGTCCAGAAAGCCAAGGTGTCCTTCCTCTCAGGGAGGCAGGGTTCTCCCTAGAGCTAGGACAGGCAGCTGCAGGCCTTTCCCAGCCAGGAGCAAGGCATTCTTTCCATCAAGGAACCTAGCTTCAGAGGATCAAACAGGGGGCAAGGGCAGTGTGGACAGGTGCACGTTCCTGGAGGAGAGACGCCACTCTTGGGATCAGAAGCTCCGCCCGTCCCTGTTCTCCAAATCAGGGACGCAGATGAATTGTTGGCCTTAGTGCTCTGAACGCCCACTAGCCTTGTACAGAGGCCCAGTTTTGCCTCATTTGTGGCATTAAATGTCTCCACCCTTCTGGAATCAACTCAGAGACGCTCCAATGGCCTTAACCTTTTCAGCTCAAGACTTGATCAAAAATGAGAAGGGAGTGGTGGAGAAGGCGGGAGGAAGAGAGGAGGAAGGGAAACTCTTCTGTTCCTTGTGCCTGCAGGATGTAGGCAACTCCTTGCCCAGCATGTTGCAGGGGCCCCATCTACCGATGTCCTTTCTTTGCACACCCTGGCCAAGACTCCCCAGATGCTCCCTTCCCTACAGACTTCCTGTTTCCCATGTATGTACTGAGATGCCCAACATTTTCCAAGAATGAAGAGAGAGAAGGACTCATAAAAACTAAGCAATTTACATTTTTTGAATATCATAGAAAATACACACATCCCACGTAACTGAGTTCCCACTGCCTGACAGACAGAGCTCATCTCCGGGGCCACAACACAGCAGGCCACAATCACACTCACAGGGGTACAGAAAAGGCCACTCTTGCAGAGAGGGAAACTGAGGCACCTTGAGTTGAGATTCCATGCCAAGACCACACAGCTATCAAGTGAAGAACAAGGCCCTGAATCCACCCCTTGGACCCCCAGGCTGCCCCCGAAGTGTGCGTTGCTCCAGGTCCACCTCACAAGGGAGGCTACCGAAGAGCGCCTTGCGCTAATGTCAACAGTATTAACCCCAGTAGGGGAAGATAAATTCCCTTAACTCGTCTCCATCTGAACCTATGCCATACTTAGTCCTCACTGTAGCTTTAGGGAAGAAGCCAATATTAGGCCCCCTTTTACAGAAGAGACCCAGAGAAGGTAAGTAAGCAACTCAGCATCACACAGTGAACCACAAGTTAGAGAGAAGTGACAGAGACAGAAAGAGGGATGACATGGAGACAGTGTAGCCTTGAGGCTGGGTGCATACTGGGTCTCCCCACTGCTTCTGGGGTACATTCACCCAGTAATAAAGGAGCTAAGGGCTCTCAGGAGGGACAGGCAGCCTACTCCATAATGTCCTTTGCCAGAGCTTAGACTAGTGCTAAAGGACAGCATGAGGAGGCTCCCTGGGAGAGGCAAGCCAGGATTAAGTGCTACTGAGAGCGATGTCTGGCCTCGCCTCACTGACTGGGCGGCTCCTGGCCCCCTGCCCCATGCCTGCACTGACACCGACTCACCCCCACTGTGCACCCCATCTGCTGACTCTGAGTGGATTAAACGTGCTCCTCTCTGGGGCCCTGCCCTTCTCTAGGGCAAAACTTGATGCCAAAGAGCCAAAAAATGCCAGAAGAACCCAAGATTCCCACTCCCGATGTTCCAGCCTGACAGCTGGAAAGCTGGTTTAATAATGCCAAGAAGGGAGAGAAACCACCTAGGCACCCCAGCGACAGGCAGCCTCCTTCCACACACTTACCTAACTTTAATATGTATATCTGTATATAGAAAACAGTTAGGATAGATGCACAGCTACTTTCTCTTAGTTCAGTGAGAAGAAAGATTTGTACTAATATTGTTTATACAAGATATCATGTCTGCATCTTGTACTGTGAATGCAAGTACTACTACGAAGACAACAATATGCAATGTATTAATTATTGGAACTGTCCTACTAACCTGTTTTGAAACTGTCTCAGCTATTTCTTTCTCATTAAAATATTAATTAATTAATTAATTAATAAAATGCAGGGGCCTGGGGTAGGGACTGCGGAGTCATAAAGAGGCTGCTGTCTTAGGGGTGTTACAGACCAGTGGGATCGGCTTCCATTCAAGCACAGGAAGGCGTCGTCAGACAAGCACAGCACGCACTTGCGAGGGCAATGGGGCACAAGGCTTTAAATGAGGACTGCCCAAGTTTACGTTCCGACAAGGGTCCAGAGGTAGCTGTTCAGTGGGAAGTGGCACAACCTGAGCAGTCCCTGAAGCAGTGATCTGAACAGCTGCCAGCACGGTGTACCTCTTTTTAAAGACTGATCTCCTCTGACCCTATCTCAAAAAAAATAAGGATCATAATGAAATCATGATTTTTTTATCATATGGGAGATGGATGTAAAATACATATAATCATTTTATTTTCATTTTTAACATGAATACTAAATGTGGTGCTCTACTGCAAGTGCTTTTTTTTAAGACAGGGTCTCATAGGCACTGTGCAACTGATCCCTGAAAGAGGCTCACAGTTAGGTGTCACCGCGTCACCACGGTTGGCCTCATTCCATGGAGGGGAAAGTGAGCAGCGAGCAGCTGACTCATTCAGGATCCGCTGCTAACAAGTGCAAGTGCAGATACCCAGACTCCACTCTGTGTGACTCCAGCCTGGTCTCCTTCCAGAACGCCACGTGCCTGACCCAGTCAAGGTGTCAGGACGAGGCCGGGGAAGTGCTGGAGACAGTGGCAGCTGCAGAGAAGTGGAAAGGGGGATGAAGAAAGACCTTCCTCCTCTTCTTAACTAAGCCACTGGCTAAAACAGAAGGAAGCTACATGCGGCAGCACACACATGCAGGCCCAGCTACTGAGGCAGTAGCTGAGGAAGCTGAGGCAGGAGAATCACTTGAGCTCAGGGACCACCCTGGACAACAAATCCTCATCCCTAAAAAACGGAATAGAAGAAAAAAAAGAGAGAGCGAGTAGGGGAGAGAAGGAAAAGTGAAGAAGTGAAAGAGGAAGAGAAAGGAAGAAAGATTGATTTCCTCTGACCCTATCTCAAAAAAAAAAAAAAGATCATAATGAAATCATGATTTTTTATCATATGGGACATGGATATAAAATATATATAATCACTTTATTTTCATTTTTAACATGAATGCTAAATATGGTGCTCTATTTCAAGGGCTTCTTTTTAGACAGGGTCTCACTATGCACTATGCAGTTCAGGCTGGCCTGGAGTCACTCACTGTGTAGCCCAGGCTGGCCTCCAACTCACAGTGACCCTCCCGCCTCAGCCTCTAGAGTGCTGGGATTGCAGTCATGTGCCAACACGCCCAGATGCGAATGCTTCACCATAGAAGACGGTGGCTTCTGCCACATGAAGCTCCGGATGCTGCCCCCGTGCGCCCTAGAACTTTTCCTTGACGAGGCCTCCAAGTTGAGGGTTGAATTTGGGGTTGGGGAGAGGTTAAGGGATGAATGAAGTAAGAGAAGAGAAACATCTTGCCCAGGGAATCCCAAAACAGGAGGAAGGAAAGAAGGGGAGAAAGAAAAAGAGACTGACAGAAAGTGACAGCAACACCACAGGGAAAAATGAGAGTAAGTAGGCAGAAGAACAGAAACTACATGTCATAAAACATGAAAACAAAGTCATCTCAAAAGAAGAAATGTCACAAAAAGCAAAACAGATGGTGGAGGAAATACAGGTGTCCCGCAATTCAGAAAGCAACCTTTCTTCCCTGTTCCAGGAGCTTCTGGGCCTGGGGCCCTGCCTGCAGCCTGGTCCTTTCCTGGGCATCCGAGGCTCACATGCTTGCAGAGAGGTGACTGTCCCCATCCAGTGTCCCCAGAGAGGGCCGCAGGCCTCTGTCTCAGGACTTAGCACATCACAGTGCAGCTGGCTGCTTCCCTCTGCGACCCTTGTCACACAGTTAACCCCTGCAGATGACCGGCCATATCTTCCTAATATCTTCCTAATAGTGCAGCACCAGCCCACAAGAGCTCCTGGAAATAGCTCGCTCGCTAAGTATGAAGAGAACGCACCAATCCGTGGGTGAAAGCTAGCTCCACAAAGCGCCCACGCGGCAGAGGCACTGGACCTAAAGACAAGGAAGTCCCAGCAAATGAGGGCCTACTGAGTCTCAGCAGTCCGTACCTGACTTTTGCTATCCCATACAACAGCAGAAATAAAAGAAAGATTCTGGCCCTAATTCCCGGCAGACCTTCGTTCCAGTCCTGGGCTGACCTCACCCCGCTGTTATGAGCCTGGAGGCTGATTGCTTTGCAGAATCAGATGTGTGCTCTTGCTGCTTGAACTTACTCTGTCTTTAAATAAACTCCTCAGATTGTCAAAATGCTTGTTGTGTGATCAATGCATCCTCTGTTCTGGACAATTAGGGCTCCTGGAGACCACATCTGCCTTAGTCTAGAAAGCGCAGCTGTTGGCTTGTGTTCGTATCCAGTTCTCTACCTCCCCCCAGGGAGCTCAGGAATGAGAAGTTGCTAAGACTCGGAGAATGCAGCAGGCCCCTAGATCTGCGCTGGCAAAGGAGTGGGGGAAAGATGTTTACCCACGGCATAACACACATACCTGGATCTTAGACCTGCCAGCACAGCCTCCCCGTTCTGACTTCGCCCTTTAGATGTCTATGGGAGAAACAGCTTCTGAAAGTCACATCTTGCGCATCTCCACTTCTGACCCAAGTGGTCGTGCATCTTGTACCTGTTATGCTCGGACAACACAGCCCCGAGAAACAGAAGCTGTCGTGCTGTTTGTTTGACTGCTTCTTCAAAAGGGAGGACCTCTCTGATGGCATGGCCCTTATTCCCAGAGGGGCTCTTCCTCCTGGGGCTGCTTCTAAAAGTTAGCCTTCACCAATAAGCAGAGGAGGCTGAGGTTGGCTGCGTTAGAGCCAGTGAGCAGTCTCCGCAGTGGCATCCTGGGTAGCAGATGGGGCAACAGCTGCTTTTCCCATTAAAATATCCTGTTCTTGGCCTTTGCTGTCTTTCCCCCACCAATCCAACTGCAGAGCTGGTCTGTGCTGAGGCCGAAGCTGCTTCCTTTGCAGCTTCCCCATGACTCAGGCAGTGCTTGTAGGAGCTGAGCAGAGGCAGCTGGACCTCAGTTGGAAGAATGAGCACAAGGAAACAAGACTCACGCCAAGACTCCCTAGAGAAACCAGGTGGTGGGAGGGGAAGATGACTGGGAAAGGAGGAAGTTCAACTCCAGAGAAGAACTAGCTGTGCCAAATGGGTTACTGTAGAAGACTCCAGCTCCAGCCTGTGGGCGGCAGACCAGCTTCGCGTGGTCATTTGGAAACAGTGGAGACTGAGAGCCCCAGAGGTGATCCTGTACCACCGCCAAGACGCTGTGCTTATTATGATAATGACAAAACAAGAGCAAGGCACTCATTCAGGTCGCAGCCCCCAAAATCAGAGGAAGCAGGTCACTTGGATAGCCCTTTTCCTCCCAGTCTCCTGTATCTAAGAAATTCCAAGAATCCAAACACTTCACAGCATCCAACTACATCAACACCTTCAACCTGACTATTCGCAGATTCATAGCTTCTTTGAGATAGAGTATCAGGTAAAGATTGCAAAAGGCTGGCTGGGGGCCATCTGTCTACTCCTAATGATCCTCCAGCCCTGCAGCGGGCATCTTCAAACGCTCTTGACTACTCTTCCATGGCTTCCACACCAGCAAGGCAGAAGCTGGAAAGCTGTATTGGAGCGGGAGGTGCAGGAGTTTTAGGGGGGATCATGAGCGCCCTTGTCTGCTCTGCTCTGTACCAACCAAGCAAATGGGCCACCCCTTGGTAACAAGAATGGGGAAAAATTGAAAGAGATTTTCCCAGCTCAGCTGTCAGTGAAACGGTCCCAGTTCTAAACAGGTGCCCTAACTTAGCGGTCTGCTTGCAATGGCCTAGAAGCGGCTAGACAGGGCCAGCGAGAAGGATGAGGAGACCCAGGATTGAAGAAGAGATCCTCCCATAGGTACTTGAGTCTGGTCTTTCATGCAACCCTCAAAATCTCTCAATGATTACTTACATCCCACTCCAAGTTTTCCAGGGGCCCAGGACAGAGAGGATAACATGTCACCCATTAGAAATATAGCAGATGCTGACCTCGGGTCACCTTCGCCAGTTCCACAGGCAGCGACAGGAAGCCTCTGAGGAGGTGTCAGAGAGGATTTAGGCGCCTCATATAAGAGGGATAGCCTTTCTCGCCCTCTCCAATACCATCCTCATGGCGCCTCCTATCGGCCTTGCAGACAAACTGCGGGACCGGGGCGGCAACTTCCTGGGTTCCGGCCCCTGCGCGCCCGATTTGCGAGGCGCTGATTGGTCGCGGCAGGCCAACACCTTCGGAAGGAGAGCAGCCCGGATACACGCCAGCCGGAGCTCCGCTAAGCCTGCGAGCAGGCTTTTCCTCTAAGTTTTAAGGTTGGGGTTGGAGGAGATCGATGGAATTTAAACTCTGGGCAGTGCGCGGCAGGAAAGGGATCTGCAGAGCTAAGAAAGGTGACTGTAAGCGAACGAGGCTGACTGGGTCCAGGGAGTGACACAACTCACCTGCCTAGTGAAGAGGATGGCGGTGTCCCAGTACTCGGGGTGCTTATCGCTCACTTTGTTCAGCTTCTTCTGCCAGGCGCAGAAGTTGCGCAGCGTCAAAGCCGCGTTGCCGGTGACCTTGGGCCCGTTGTCCCGGTCTCCGAGGAGTAGCACCTTGACCACGACGATGTTGATGGGATTAAGGATGCTTGGGTGGCGGTAGAGTCGCGCCGCCGTCGCCAGCAGCGTCAGCAGATAATGCTCCAAGTCTGCGCCGTGGAACTTGACCATCGATTCGTCCGCTACCACCAGCGTCTCCACGTAGCGTGGGATGGACACGAAGCGCTTGGCGCGCCCGGGACTGCGCCGCCGGTGGCTGCCCACTACGCCCGTCCGCCGTGGCTTGTAAGGGTCCAGGGCCCTCAGGATGGCGGGGTTCCAGCCCGAGGCCACCCCGCAGCGGGAGGCGGGGTCTCCGGCGGCCCGGCCGCGGGCTGCCCGGCGCTGGAGGAGGTGCGCGCCCTGACTGTTGCTCTGCGCAGCCGGCGCGCTGGCGTTGGGCAGCGGGCTAATGACATACTCGGCGCCGCGGTAACCGAAGGCGCCCCGGAGACCTCCGCACAGGCTCACGGCGGCGAACGAGTCCGGCTCGGCGTTCACGTCTCCCGAGTAGAAGCAGCGTCGTAGGTCTAAAGCGCTGGCGGCGAGCTCCTGCAGAGGATCGCCCAGGTACTCAGTGGCGAAGGCGGGAGCCAGGAACTGAGCATCTGGCATCAGGTGTAGGTAAAAGTCCTCCTGAAAGGCTGCGATCTGAAAAATGAGTCCCTGATCCCCGGAACCCTCTGGACCTCGCCGGTAGTAGTGGCGACCGTTGATGTCCGGGTCCAGTCGGATGGGGATGACGACCTCCCGGTCTGTGTCCGAGCCGCCAGCGGGTCGCCCAGCCAGAGCCAGGGTTAAGATGCTCAGGAGAAGCATGGCGCCAGGAAGCGTACAGCCGCGCTCTGCAAAGGGGCTGGCTTGGCTCCCCGGCAAAGTGCACCGGTCTCCTTGCAGCCCGCGCCGCGGAACCACCAACACTCCGGGGCAGCCGGCAGCTCCCAGAAAGTACAGCCTACCGAGTCACAGAGACACCTCCCAGAGCAGCGAGCGTGCACCCGCAGCCCGCGCCTCCTACCTGTGCCTTTCCAATCAAAGTGCGCCCTGGGAGCTTAAGTGCAACCGCTGTCAAGTGCAAGGCGGAGAATTTGCAGCGGAGAGCTGGCGGGAGGTGCCGGACGGCTTCTCTTCCGCAGCCACTCGCAGCGCAGCAACCCAAGATCTGGGCGAGCCTATTAAAGGCCCCCTCCTCTTTGGACTGCCCAGTCCTCGCCCCTCCCTTCTCCCCTTCCAGCCTCCAGAGCTCACAGCCCCAATCCTCCAGGGGCCACCCGAAAGCTCGGTCCCGCCTCCAGACCAGAGAGCCACTTGGCAGAGAGGGAGTGGCGCTGAGGCTGGAGGCGGGGGCTGGCCCAAGAAACGGCCGCAGGGAAGCTCATGGAGCGCGTTTTGCCCTAGGTTACGCCCCAGTGCTTGAGCTTGTAAGTTACTTCTGCCCCTGGGGGCACCTGAGTTCTTCCTGAGTTTTGGCCTTCTTCTGGGGGCAGCGGCAGTGAAGAAGGAATATTCTGTTGGCCCCTGGCCAGCCCGCCTCGAACCTCAAGCTGCTGTCTGTCTCGGCTATTTTTTAGTCAGCGACCCAGAACCACGCTTTCCCCCACCCCTCATAAATGTCCTATTGCCCGAAGGGCGACTTCCCAGAAACGTGGGAATCCCTTGTCTGGTCTTGGGCTGAGTGGTATATCAGAAGGGCTGGTGCACGCTGGCAACTTCGGGGGAGTTCTGCCAGCCAACTCTTTAACATAGCCATTCTTTTAAAAATTAAACTATATACATTTTCTTAAAAGAAAGCATTTAAAAAAAAAAAAAGTTGATAAACGCTCAAAGCCCGTTGTTTCTAAATTGTTCAGTTGGGCCGGGGAGATAGCTCTGTGGAATAAGAGCTTGCCTGACAAGCGGAAGGTCCTGAGTTTGATCCCTGGTACCGCAAAATAAATAAATAAATTTTTTGACTATTGTCTATGGTCTTGAACCATCAGAAGCAAAAACTTTCAAAAGCTCAGCAGCTCCCCAAAAGAGAGCAGAGGGGCTGAAAATAGAACAGGGCTACTACATGACCTCCTACTCCACATTTAGGGGTGTCATGAGGGCTGCCTGAAGTATGTACTTCTGTACAGATGTGCCTCATTTTTAAAAACATACTGTTTAATGACTATTCAGACATATGCCCTCCATTGGGCTTGCAATGCACCAAGGTGAGGGGTAGTACAGTCTTCTGCTGGTTCCCTCTACAGCATACACAGTACCATGATTTTTGTTCATTGTAATGTGCAGTCGTGTAGTTTTATGTTGTTATACATTACAGTAGAGTGCATGTGAGAGCTGTCCAAATAAAAGCAAAGTCGCTAGGTGGAGTTTCCTTTGACCACTTATTTGTTCTGAATGTTGTAATGTACATACTATATACAATTCCTCATTTAGTGACTGATTCATTTAATGACCAAGTAGGGGACCCACACTCAGTCATTAAACACAGACTGTATAGCAAATGCTACTAGTGAGGGCTGCAGGTGGGGAAATGAGCCCTTAACAAACATTTACCAGCATTCAGCCCCTGGGGAGATGTAGATAGCATAAAAAGGTGGTCTTCCTGCCCCCAGATGGGGAGGGGGGACAGGGTGCAGAAGATAGAAATGTTAGCCATTGTACCTTCTTAAGATTATCTCTTGTGCATAAATTCAGCAAAATATCCCAATATGGTCCAATAATCCATAAGTAGTGGGTTTTCTATTCAGACCTTGTAACATTAATTCATGCACCTACAGTATTTAAATGATAATGGGATGCCCTTCTCTGACAAAACTAACCAAAAAAGGGGGATACAAATGAACGACCATTTTGTATCTGTATACTTCAAATAGTTAGGATAGATATACAGCTCCATTCTCTTAATTCAATTAATAGAGAGGTTTGTTCTAATAGTGTTTGAGACAGGATATCAGGTCTTCATCTTATACAATGTGTAACCACTAAGACAACAATATGCAATGTATTAATTGTTGACAATGTACTAGTAATTGGTTGTGAAACTGTCTCATTGCTATTTGTTTCTCAATAAAAAAAGTTAAAAAATAAGAAAAAAAAAAAGATTATCTCTTGTGATCTTTAACCAAAAGCTGCGACTGGCTGCTAGAATTTGTTTGTTTGTTTGTTTGTTTGTTTGTTTTGAGATAAGGTCTGGCTCTGTAGTTTGTAACACAGGCTGGCCTCGAATTCCTGCCTCAACCTCCCAAATGCTGGGATTACAGGCTTATGGCATCACACCCAGCGGAAACCACTTCTTCACAAGGAGGAAAGAAAGACAAGGAGCTGGCATGGACTTTTCTATCTCTCATGATACCTAGAAACCATTTCCAGAACAAAAGGGCCCTGAGTTGAGTTCACAAGAGGAAAACCAACAGGAGAAGAGTGTGTGGTGATTTTAGCCTAAACTTGGCAGAGTGGAAGAATTGGAGAGTTTGTGAGAAGTGCTGCAGAGTCTGGCGGTCTTAGCAGAGCTCAGGGGCCTGGGTCACCAGCTCAGCCTCGCCTTCTATCCCTGCAGAGTCTGGAAGAAAGGAAAGAGAAGGCAGGAAGGAAAGAGAAGGCTGGTACTGCTGCAGCTGGGCAGGGTGCCTTTTGCTGGCATCTTCTCCCTGTAAAACATCCCCTCTGAAAGGAGCATCAAGCAGAAAGACACAGATGCACAACTCTCCTAAGGCCCCTCCTTAACGGAGACACAAGGAGCTGAAATTCATTATGCAAATGAGTAAGAGATAAGTGTTTATACTCTAAATGAAAGGGACAGTATGCACATGGGAGGATTGTGTGGAGAGTTTGCTCTCTAGTTCTGATAGGCCCTGTGTTTGCCTGGTCAAAGAGAGTCTATAATTAAGGAGCAACTCATACAACCAAGAGCAACTGTAAGTCACTAATTTGGGGCAAGCAATTGTTTTCCTACACACTCAGGTTTTTTTGTTTGTTTGTTTGTTTGTTTGGTTTGGTTTGGTTACTTTATTTATTTATTTGGTACAGGGTCTCACTAAGCAGCTCGGACTTGTAGTGATCCTCCTGTCTCAGCCTCCCCAGTGCTGGGACTACAGGTGTGCTCCACCATGCCCAGTTTTTGTGGCTAGCATGGTGCACTCACATGCAGTACTCATTCTTGAACTCGGGTCATTGCACTTGCCAGGTAGGCACTTAGATCACTGAGCTATCTCTCCAGCCCTACACATTCAATTGTAATGATGAGTTACAAGGTTTTCAACCACATTTTACTTGCACTGAAGAGATGCCCTTGGGCAAGGCCTGCAGCAAATCAGTGAGGTGGTAAACCCAGGGAGAAGCACCTTCCTTCCCAAGTATTTTGATTTCCCTTCTCCATTCACAGCCTGGCTAATTTCATCCCAGAACTCAGAAACTGGCTGTGTGAATTTGCTCAAAACCACTAACGGGTACTGCATACTCTGTGTGTTAAACACTGTACAGAGAGCTGTATGTGCATTATTTTATTTAATGCTTGTTTCTCCCCTCTTGGTCCCTGCAGTTCTATCTCATCACTATTGCCAGGGTCTCCTAGTCAAGAATTGAGGGTTAGGGCTGGCCAAATAGCTCAGTGGATTAAAACGCCTGCAAGGAACAGGGGCCGGGGGTTTGGGCTCTCTGAGACAGCGATTGAGACTGGGCATTTAAATAGAAGCTAGGACAACTCAGGATCCACATTCCAGCATGATCATCAGATGAATTTCTCCATCTATTAAAAGAGAGAAGCTTATCCTGGGGAAAAGGACTGTGTCAGAACTCTCTGGTCCTGATAACATCTAAGGCTACTTCCAGATCAAAGATTGTACAATTGGTGGAAGCCTGTGGAAGGTCTCAGAGCCAGAGGGTTAAGAGCATCTTCTACCAGGTACCCGCTGTGTGAGATTGGCTAAGTTGTTGTACCTCCCTAAGCCTCAGTGTCTCCTTTGTTATAAATAAGAGTAACATGCCCACCTCCTAGAGTTATCATGAGGCTCAAGTGACTCAATGCTCCCTAAGAGCTCAGCAGTGTTTGGAGCACTAAGAAAAGGCGATTAAGTGTTATCTAACAGCACTGTGAACATTCTTATTAGAAGATATTATTCTGACTCCTACTCCTCTTGTCAAGCTCTCCTGGGACCTCCAAGACAATTGCCATCATCACTTTCTGACTTTTGTAGTATTCCTAGGAGAGACGGGAAGAAAGTGAACGGGAATGTCTTCTCGCTCCACTTGGGGACCGCCATATGACTTCAGCACCCCTGCCTCCTTGCTACCTTCTTGCTTTCCTCTGTCTGCTATGATTTTAAGATCCTTGGGAAAGGAAAGACCTTTCATACCCAGAGGGAGATCGGGGGCCTGGGTCACCAGCTCAGCCTCGCCTGCTATCCCTGCAGGCTCAGCCCAAGTGAGCTCTTCAGGGACTATGTCCCACATCATGAGCCAGATGGCATCCTCTATTTAGTCCCTAGTACTTATCTCTATTTGAAACTATTTTGTTCGCTTGAGTCTTTACTTCTGTATTGACTGACTCACTCCATCAGCTGCTAGAATGAGAGTGAGACCTCTCTGTCTCATTCACGATTCTATCCCACACTGTGGAGCACACAGAAACCCCATTCTGAATAGAATTGGGTTGGTTGGTCCATCCATCCACTCACTTCATTCTGAGTGAGTGGATGGATGGATGGATGGATGGATGGATGGATGGATGGACCAACCAACCCAATTCTATTCCCATATTGGATACTCGTAGTCTGTAAGGCTGTGGACACAATGTGCATCTCTGAAATGAAAGTAAGGCTGCCTCCTGGAGCTGGGTGCCTAGTGCTCTCTTTCCTTGTCCATCTACTTCCTGCATCTCTCTGACAGACCTTAGCCCAGCACCCTTACTTCTGTGTCTAAGGTAAACTAGCCAGCGACTTGTTTACTCGCTTCCCTTTATCCTTCTCTGAAGACCTGATTCTGACTAAGTTGGTTCAGTTGCTTCATGCTGTTATTTTGGCAAACACAGCTCTGTGCAAGCCATTTCTCCTGTCCTCCCCACCCCTTTCATATATACCTGTCCATAGATGACAGAAGCCATTTGAATGAACTCACACAATTCCAGTTGCTCCTTCTCGCCTAGTTCCTTTCAGCCTTTACATAGTCCATCTCTAGTGTCAGAATACTCAGTTTGAGTGTGTCCTTTGCTAACTAAGTGTTCAACTCTTTTCCCTGGTTTGGGCCACAGCAACACAGGACAGGGAGCACATCCATCCAAGGAGCTCCCTTTCCATTTCTGTCAGTCCCCAGTGCAGGCACGGACTGCTTGGCTGAGAGCCAAGTAGGCTCAGGATATTCCAAACAGAAGATCCACCCAAAAAGGTGATGCCGGAGACCAGAAAGACACAGTGACAGGATTAGGTGTGGCGCTCAGATTTCCCTTCTTTCAGATCCTGCCAATCTAGCATGATCAAGATTAATGGTGACTTCAGCTTCCCTGCACCATGGAGCATCCTGGAGGATGTCCCCAAAAGAAGAGAAAAGCTGATCCCAGTCACTTGGCAGCTACAGTTTACATGCAGTTATGGTCAAGTCCAAGAACCACAACCACACACCACCAGTCCTGAAAATGGTACAGAAATGGCATCAAAAAAACCTTGGCCACAAAGAAACAAATCTCTGAAGAGGGTAGATCCCAAATTCCTTAGGAACACACATTTTTCCAAGAAGTACAATAAGAAGGGCTTCAAGAAGATGCAAGCAAACCATGCCAAGGCCATGAGTGCACGCGCTGAAGCTATCAAGGCCCTCATCAAACCCAAGGAAGCCAAGCCCAAGATCATCCCAAAGGGAGTGAATCACAGACTCGCTCGACTTGCCTATAGTGCCCACCCCAAGCTTGGGAAGCGTATCCGTGCCCACACTGCCAAAGGTCGCAGGCCTTGCCGGCCAAAGGCCCAGGCTCCAGCCGAGGCCCAGGCTCCGGCTTCTGCTCCAGCCAAGGCCCCCGAAGGTGCCCAGGCCCCCATGAAGGCTCCACAGTAAAAGCCTCTTATCTGCTGATATAAAAACAGAAGGACTGGTGTGACCCCTGGGGTGCCATCTG
Source organism: Octodon degus (assembly GCF_000260255.1). Taxonomy (NCBI): domain Eukaryota; kingdom Metazoa; phylum Chordata; class Mammalia; order Rodentia; family Octodontidae; genus Octodon; species Octodon degus. The sequence continues at coordinate 7,543,951 of NW_004524712.1, read as the reverse complement.
TGGGGGGCTGGTGTCCTCCTGTGCTCTTTGTACAAACAAACCTGAGGCAGGATAAAAAGAAAAAAAAAGAAGAGAAAAGCATGAAGAAGTTAGGGAGGCAAGTGTTACAGTCCAGGTGAGGTTTTAATGGAAGGGTAAGTGACTGAAAAAAGTCTAGATAGATGATCTATCATTAGCTTGCCATGTTGGATTTAAAATCAGGTTCCATGCAGCAGCATGAAAACAGATTTATGAATTTATGTCTTTATCACTCTTTTTCAAACATCCTTAAAGCCCCAGATGTGCTTCACCTGCTCTTTGGAACTTGTGCCACAGCACCAGGCAGAGCAGACAACACCCGGATAGGCACAGACCTCGGGGGCTCTAGGGAGAGCGAGGGAATGTTACCCTATGGAGCCTCCTCCGTCCGCTGGCTTCCACAACTGCTGGAGTCCTTGGCCGATCTTCTTCCAGATGTGGAGACAGCTGAAGCAGCTGGAGATCCATCTAAGGCCCTATGAATTATAGATCTGGGTCTGGGTTCATTCTTCATTGCTCAGAGGAAATATTTAACTCTGCTTTTCCCTCTCAGCCACCCACTCTGCTTTTTTCTCTGGGGCTGAGTATTTCAGTATAAAGGCCCTCTAGTCCTTAATTCCTCTGTTTCTCTTGAATACTCAAGAGCAGAACAAAGAAACAAATCCTGATTTGGCTTGAGAAAACTCGACAAATATTTCAGGGCTACGCATGTCCTTCTTCCACTCTGAATCCCCTTTATACAGTCTTCAAAACAGCCACCACCCTGAGATCTCAGACTCCCCAACTCAGTCATTTATTTTATAGCTTTACACATATCCACACCCCAATGTCATTTACTTTGGAACTCTTGGTTGTTCAGGATATAGCTGTACCTTTGGCCTTCGGGCTGGTATAGGACGAATGCCTACAATGGACAGGAAATGAATGCTAAATCCTCAACTCCTATCCAGAGACTTAGAAAACAACTCACTTTTTCCACCAGTTAAGTTTCCATCACCTGTACTCATCCCAGTATGCCCCTTGCCCCCAAACATCAGCATCTACCATAGCAGCTTCAAGGCTGAGGCTGACATTGAGACTGGGCTCCACCTCCGTCTATAAGGAAAGACTGCCTCCAAATTCTTTCTGCACTTTAGATAAGGCTAGAAGTGACAACTGGTCACTTCCCCCAAGTATTGTACTTTCCTCCATCCACCCATTTGCCTTCCTAATGAAAACACTTGACACTACAAAACACCATATAATTCATAATGAATTTATTGCTGTAATCTAGGCTCCTTTTTTATTATTTCTTGTATTACTTGGTACAGGGTCTCACTACACAACTTGGACTCATAGTAATCCTCCTGTTTCAGCCTCCCCAGTGCTAGGATTACAGGCATGCGCTACCATGCCCAGTCTTGGTGGCCAACCTTGTACCCATGGCAGGGCTGACAAAGCAGTGGTACGAGGGATCAAACCCAGGTCCTTGAGCTTGCTTAGGCAGGCACTTAGACCACTGAGCTATCTCAGTGCTCCCCAGGCTCTTGGGATTCAACAAGGAAAGAATTATCTAAATAATAAGTAAAGATACACTTATCTAAAGTGTATCTAGTAGGAAGTAGTAAGCAGCCACATTTATTAAGGGTCATTGGAGGTTGTAAGTCCATGCCCCCAAAGAGGGTATGTTCAGGGCATGTCCAGAGAGCAAGGCACCAACAGAAGGTGCTGGAGTGACAAAAGCACTGAGCACAGTCAGAGCACACAAAGAAAAGTAACAAAGACAACAGAACAACAAAGACCTGGATGACGAAGGCTTTGGAAACTTAAAGGACATGCACCTCAGTTTAGATCTCTCCCCCAGATCTCTACGTGTGATGGACAGGAATCATCAGGGGGTGCGGAGTCACCTTAGGGGTTCTCAACGAGCATACCCCCGCAAGCATCACTCTGGTCTTTAGCATATTCGTGAGGCTGTAATGCAGCGGTGGTAGGATAGAGGGGCTCGAAGGCCGGTCTAGGCGGTCCAGCAGGCATGTGCCCTCAGCTGGCGCCTCAGAGATCTCCTAGGTTTTCACTCTCTTATTTTCTACCCTTCTCAGGACAACAGAAGCAGGAATGGAATAGGATAGTGTTCAGAATTAAATGGTGCGAAATATAATCTAATTTTTAAATGTTTTATTATCATATTATGTAGGGACTTAAAGTTCAACATATCAATACTTGATGAAAAATATCGGTTCCTTTTTATGCCTAAGATGTTTGAAATGCAGTAAGATAGTGAGTTTAAGCTTAATAGCCTAAATCGTTTGATAATAACAATAAGCTTTTCTTCTGGATGGTTAACAACCTAAGTTTGCAGACCAAAATTAGAGAAAAAGGAGGGCTACAAGGAAAGCCAACATTTTGGCCCTAGCCTTCTAAGGTCAATTAAGACTCAGGACATATGAGAACTTGTACTGTAACATCATGTACCTCGGTAGTGTCCCAAATTTTCTGATCAAGAAGATTATGGGGCCAAAGAGGAAAGTGATCGATGATGTAGAGTGTGCCTAAGGAGAGTCACATGGGGAGAAAACCCTCTCTCAGGCTTTCACAGAGAGCACATTGGCCAAGCAATGGCCGTGACTCATCCACATGGCTGACACTGACAAAGGTTCTACAATCTGAGGTACAGGATCTCAAGATAAATCCTGAGGGCATTTCACTGACCTTCTCAGACCCAAATCTACAACTCTTGTTGCACAGGTCCTGCTTTACCTTGGTCTTAACCATCCAGTAGAAAAGTATGAAGATGAAATATAGGAAGTAAAGCCATGTTGTTATGTTGAGCTGTGGGGGACTCAGATCAACAATTTCTGACATTGCCAGTTGAACAGAAGACCCAATGCTATTATGGTCTACTGGACTCTTTTAGAATATTTTGCTGAGTTTACACACCTATAATATTCAATAACGGAACTTAGAAAAAATGGGGTATACTGATGAATGTCCATTTTGTATCTGTGTATTCCAAGTGGTTAGGATAGATATATAGTTGCATTCTCTTAATGAATAGAACGATTTGTTCTAATGGTGTTTGTAAATAGGATCTCAAGTCTGCATCTTGTACAGCAATTAACCACTAAGAAGAATATATGCAGTGTGTTATTTGTTGAATCTGTACTTCCAATTTGATTTGAAACTGTCTCATTGCTATCTGTTTATCAATAAAATTTTAAAAAAATAAATAAATTAATTAATTAATTAAATGGTGCGAAGGGGTGACTCCCTCAGCCCTATCATTTCTAACTGTACTACATTCCTATGTATTATCTCTCTTTAGTCTCACAAAAACACTTAATGAAAAGTAGAGGGACAGGAATGGACAACATCTCCACTTCGGGCGAAGAACAAAGACTCCAAGAGTTTGGGTGATTAGACAAGGACTACCTAGCTAGAATTAGAACAGAAACACTCCTGTTTAATTAAGTTCTGCCCCCAATACCTCCCCAGTCCTCAGCTGCCTGTCCTCTGGCACCACCACCCCACTCCACCTTCATTCCCCATGCCCGCTCACAGGACGGGTGCACCCTCTATCCTACTGTAGGTTCCCAGCACCCACTTTCCCATATTCCTGCCTTATACACACCCCTTCCCATACCCTTGAACCACCCTCACAAGCTAGTATGATTGGAATTTGTCGAATTTCAATGAATTTTCTTTAAGCTGGTTTAACAGCTAACAAGATGGCCCTAAAGTGACTCAGTCTATAGCCTTCGTAGCTCCTATGAGAAGCCATGCAGAACTTTCATAACAAAGGAATATTCATCAAATTTGTAATGAAAGAGGCTTTTTTACTAGGTCGGGTGATAAAACCCTGTAATTCCAGATACTCTGGAGGCTAAGGCAGGAGGATCACAAGTTCAAGACCAGCCTGGGTTACACTAGTGAGGGGACAGGGATGTAACTCAGCAATAGAGCACTTGCCTGGTACGTGCTAGAACCTGTGGTCAGAGCAAGGGAGAAAGCTGAGTGGCTTAAGCGCTTGCGTGGCAAGCACAAGACCCTGAGTTGAATCCCTGGTAGTGCAAAAAAAATAAATAAAAAGGAACCTGGGGTCAATCACCAGTGCCATCATTCTTTAAATGACTTTTTCTACTCATTTTCCCTATGCCAGCCCAAGCCCTAATAGTCCAGCCCTCGTAGGATGGAGAGGTCAGGAGCAGCAGTTTAAGTCCCAATCAAAACTGCAGTTCACAGAGGTTTGATGCCAGGCACCATAGGCCACACCAGCCCTACCCCCGTGCACTGAGCCAGCCAACGAGACCGGGCATGGCAGTGCATGCCTGCAATCCCACCTCTGGTGTAGCTGAACACAGGAGGATGGCTAGGAGTCTGAGCTGCATAGTGAGACCCTATACTACATACATAGAACAAAACAAACAAACAAACAAAAAGGTCAGCAAGCCATGGCACACGCTTGGCTCTCTTTGATGCTGAATTATCTGGGGTTGCCAGCTAAAAGACCCAGCCTCCTAAATGTTTAAATTTCTTATTTATGAAAGAGAAAGCATGTTCTTATTATCATGAGCAGCAAAACACTGAGCTCAGAGTGTATGGTATTAGTCGGGACTCTTGTAATAAAAAAGTATGAGATAGCTCTCCTTTTAGGAGCTGGCAGTTGCTCTGCCCGCAAGAAACTGAGGGTGAGTTGCAGACTGATGCTCTCTGCATTTAGATTCTGCCAGAAATTTCCTCCTTCATATCCAAACTTAGTGGTAGCAATCCAGCCCTCAGGAGGCAGAGGCAGAAGGTGGCGGCAAGTCCAAGGCCAGCCTGGAGTGTGCTGTGACTCGAGGCCAGCAGGAACCATACTCTGTCTCAGAACAAAAGTGGGAGTTGGCACACTGTAGGTGCCAGCCAGAGGCCATGGGCACCTCCTGTCTGTGCCAATCTTGTCTCCCCTCAGTGTGCCTGCTCCGGATACCCTCCACACACCCGGCCCACGCTACCACACTACACTTTCTGTAGCTGTCTCATCTGGTCACACACTGTCTTAGTTACTCTTCTCTCGTTGCTGGGACAAATACCCAACACACAAAATGAAGGAAGGAAAGGTTTAGTTAGCTCACAGTTACTGGAGGCTTCAGTCCATACTCAGCTGGGTCCAACGCAGAGCAGCACAGAGGAGAAAGCAACCTTTCATGGCGGCGGCAAAGAGCAAGCGCGCAAGGGAGGGGTAGCAGCAGCTCAAGCAGCTGGCTTCTTTCCCACCTTATATTGTAATGCAAATTTCCTGCCCCAGGGTAGGGGAAGTACTCACACCTATGGGTACCTCCCAGTACTTACCCACCTATGGGTAATCCCAGCGGTACTAAGACCCATAATCCCAGCCTTGGATCACACATAATCCCAGTGGATCATGAGTTAGCACAAATTCTAGAAGTCCTCACCCCATGGCTGCATGAGGCTTTGGGGGGACAACTAGACACAAACCATAACACACACCCTCACTTACTTGTTTCAAAATTTACTGCCAGCCTCTCACTTACACTGAGGTAAAAGTAACTGATAACATCTCTAAAAGGTTTCCCGTCTTTATCACAGTCTCACCTGGTGTGGCAGCCCAGCCCCGCAATCCCTCATTTGGAACCTGAGGTAGGAGAATCACTGAGTTACAGACAGACTTGGGCTACTTAGTGAACACAGCCCAGCCAGAGCTACACAGTGAGACCCTGCCTGGAAAAAACAAAAAAGTCATTTTCAAAACAGAGCTTGATGGTAGCATTTTCAAGGGCCACCAGTTTTTAAAAGGAGCTTAACAGCAGTGGAGAAAGATTAAGAGCGGAGAAAAGACCCTGATAGGAAACATCACCACTAAGAGTTGCACAATTTATGCGCACGCAGCACTGGAACAACTGTTAGCCACAGGAATCCCTGAAACAAAATCTCCACCTCAACGCTGACACCAAATGCTAGCCCCGCTCCTAGCCGCCCGGCTTCCACCTGCGCCTAACAGGACTGCAGCGGAAGGGCTTCGACTTAGCTACTCCCTGCAAACTTTGTTTCTGGGTGTGTGTGTGTGTGTGTGTGTGTTGGACTCACAGTGATCCTGCTGTTTTCAGCCTGCCCAGTGCTAGGATTACAGGCCTGCGCCACCGTGCCCAGTCTCAGTGGCCGACTCAACACGCCCTGGGAGGCAGGGCTGTCGCGGCACGTGGTGTGGGAACCCTTCAAACTTTTGGCCTGGCATCTAATTTAGAAGTGTTTTGCGGAAAGCTTGCCTCCCTGGCCCTTTCCTTCACTAGCACAGATGACGCGCCTTGCTTCGCTGCCGGGTGAATGCATGCTCTCCATTTCATTCTGGAAGTGGAAAAATAAACACACTGGTGTTTAACTAAAGAACCCAGAACTAGCATCTGGGTGAGGCCAGTCGTGCTGCCTCCACACCGGCTCACCGGCCACCTGAGAAGAGCCTAAGGCCCCAGCACACGCTGCCACTTGCCCACCTTGGGCCCCCTCAGGCCCCCTCCACCCCCTGCACAAACGCCAGGTGCCCCAACCCCTGTGAGGGTTTTGCACCTACGTCTCCCCCACTGCCTCTGCCCCACCCCTCTGTGCAGCTTTCCTTGTCCCTGCAGGATGTCAAGAGGTGACAGAAGCAGCAGTAGCACTTAGCCAACTGGTAGAAGCAGCTCTGTAACTCGTCCAGTCCTTTCAAGCCATGGTTGGTGAGACTCCTAAGGTCAGTTCTCTCCGAGGAATGATTCCTCCCTCTCTCCCCTTTTGCTCCCTGGACTACACAGGAATCGCCTCCTATATTTCAAGACATCCCACCTGGACATTTGGAACCAGCTAATAGACCAAGTGGGAGACACGTGTTGAACATGGAATCCAGCGAGGATAGTCGTTGTGTGTGGCGGGCCCCAAATGCGGGGAGAGATGGGCAGCAGCAATGGCGGTCCGGTAGGCTTACCTCCAGTGTTCTCTTGGAAGTGTGAGAAAAAGACAAAAGGGGGGAAAATGCAAAAAGCTGAAAAATGGGTAGAAATTTTTTAAAAGCTGAAAAGACGCCCGCCCTGCCTCGGCTTTGCTACCCGGCGGCAGCGTGCAGCTCTCAGGTCTGCATTGCTGGCGCTCGCAGCTGCCGCGGCTTCCTGACCGCAGCTCGGCCAGGGGACAGCCTGAGCGGGGGGCGAGGTCCTAGTCCCCGGACACAAATACCCAGCACACGTACCCGCACGCATGCACGCGCGCGCACACACACACACACGCACGCACGCACAACCTTCTTCCCTCCTGTTTTCCCTTCGCCGCATCCTTCAACACATCAGCTTCTCGGCTCTTCTTTGGCCCCTGCTGCCTCCATGACCGAGTCCGGACAGCACTAACCTGCACGCGCTGGTCTGTCCCCCGATCCTCATCCAGGCTTCTCCAGCCCCGCTATCTCCTCCTGTGAACGCAGCCCTACGAGTCTCCCGAAGCCAGCTTCTGCTTCAGCCTTGTCTGTATGGCACACAATTGTGAGCGAGTCTTTCCAAAGGACTGGTGTGGCCATGACATTGTCCCTCCTACAAGTCTTTCGTGGCCCTGCACTGCCCTCTGGAAAGGCGCTCACAGCGCCCAGAGCTTTGGACGCGCCCTTCGCACCCGGCCTCCCGGCCAGGCTGTCCTCCGAAGGCCCTCGGCCTGCAGACCTGCGGGACTCACCGCGGTTCCTTTCTTCTCTCAGCCCTTCCCTGCCCTATTCCTCTCCACACTCCTCTGAAAGCTGCATTTCCCTCCAATGCGTGGTGAATTCCTACTCATTCATTAAAATCCAATAAAAACACACTCAGATTTAATCTCTCCCCACCCATTCCCTGCCCATCTTAACACCGCCATCACAGCTGTTTCCCTGAGTTCTTGTTTTATCAACAAATGTCTGCTGAATTTTTATTCCGTACAGCAGAATAAAAGGTTTTATTCTTTTTAATATTTTTATTAAAATAGAACATTTTATTATATTTAATATTTAAATATTTTGCTTTTATTGTTACACATGTGCATTACATAATGAGTACATTTCTCATGAAGAGTTGATGCTTGCGCATAAGACATCTTTATTCTTTTTTATTCACACTCCCTTCCATTTCTTGCAAAAGATCTATTTGAGCTTTTTTTTGTTAATGTTTCTTTATTTTTGCACTTGCCACATCTACGGTGGTTATTTGACCATTTTTTTCCCATTTCACCAAACCAGAAGCTGTCTTGAAATAGACAATGGGAGAAGGAGGGGTCATTGGGAGAAATAGGACATCAGAACGTGGGAGGTGGCTTTTGCATGGCTTTGCCCCCAGTTTCTAGTACATGGGAAGATTATAGGTTGATCGCAAGTGAAGAGGCAAGGAAGAACGGGGAGCTAAAACAGGAAAGACGCAAAATTCAGAGAAGCGAGAACCGTGGCGGAAGCAAGATGGGAAAAAGAAAAGAAAAGTAAGAAAGAGGAGAATAGGTGTGCCACTTTTCCTACTGCCACTGAAATGCGTGTGTGTGTGTGTGTGTGTGTGTAGGTTTAGATGTGAGGTATACACACACATGCATGTGTGCACACACACACACACACACAGGACAGACATCAAGCAACATGATTTGAGTGTCGCTGAAGGTTGACAATGGTGAGGCTTGCTTGCCTTCTCCATCGCGTCTTCTGTCTTCACACACAAGGTGATATATGCCTTCATAAGTCACTTAATCTGACTAAATCCACATTCTTTTTTAGTTTTGTTTTGTTTTTCAATTTTTGGGAGATTAAACCCAGAGGAGCTCCACCTCTGAGCTATGTCCCTGACCCCCATTTTGGTTTGTTTTTATTTTTGTTTTCATTTTTTTGAGACAGAGTCTTGCCAAGTGGCCCAAGCTGGTCTCAAACTCACAATCCTTCTGCCTCAGCCTCCTGAGTAGCTGGGCTTACAGGTATGTACAACACACCTAGATGAATTTTTTAAAATTATTCCGTAGTGAAGTTTCTTTTGCTGAAAAAGAACAAAGACCAAAAAGAAGAGGTCAGAATGAAGCTGGCGTGATCCGCTGGGCTAGGGTGGATGCTGACGAGCTCCAGGGAGCTCTGTGTGCTTGGTCCGGTCAGGTGCAGGACCCAGTGCAGCTAGACATGACACGGAAATAACCCTGAACTGAAGACTTGTACTAGGCGCCAAATCTCCGGCCAACCTCTCCGCTCCAGGGACGCCCTTGTAGGTCTGCATTCCCCATCTGAAGTACAGAGCCAGAGAAGGAACTCTTTTAGGTCGAACCCCTCTATTATCTATGTTCCTCTTCAAAATTTTCTAATGATAATAAGCAGAATGAGACTCCAGAGTGAGCTTCCGGAACAACATTCTGGAAAAAAGAAACAAACAAAAAAAGCTGTAGTCTGAGAAAATGAAATGAGAGATGAGTAGTATATCTAAACAGCAAAACAAAACACTTTTTATGCAGAATCAAAAGAATCCTCTACTACCCTTGTATATTTGAAAACATTTGAATACTTAAAGATGGGGCCTTTGAAGTTTTATATCTCCCACCCAACCCAGGCAGTTCTCTTTTATGACACCCCTGTAGCTGTCCCCTGTCGTAGTTGGAACATTTCCACTGACAGAAAAGCTCCACCTGCACTGAGTTCTGCAGAGGCCCACCAGAGACAAGTAGCACAGTTACGGAAGGGATCCCGTAGGTGACTCTGCCCTCCCTCGTGCTGGAGTCACAGTGTTTGAAACCCTACTGTTAGCTGTTTCTTTCTTCCTCTAGTCTCTTCCAATTCAACCATTCCTGGCAGTACTTGCTATCACATCGAAGTTCATGACTCACTGGATTTTCTTCTCATAAAAGGGGCTGGTTAGATGAGAGCCCTGCAGAGTGCTAAAAGAAAGGCAGCCTAGGATGAAAGGAACGGAGACTAAATTAGCTCCAGATGTCTTGTAGGTATTCTATTTGGTTAGAGGAGAGTGCATATAATAAGAATAGTAGTGACAGAGGAGGTGATACTGGTGGTAGTGGAAGTGATGGTGATGGTGGCGGTGGTGGTGGTGGTGGTGGTGGTGGTGGTCATGGTAGTGGTGATGGTGGTGATGGTGGTGGTGGTGGTGGTGGTGGTGGTGGTAGTGGTGCTGGCAGTGGTGGTGCTGGTACAGGTGGTGATGGTGGCAGTGGTGGTAGTGGTGGTGGTGGTCATGGTGGTGGTCATGGTGGTGGTGGTGGTGGTGGTGGTGGTGGTGGTG
>NW_004524712.1:7528915-7533583 GCF_000260255.1 Octodon degus | reverse complement strand
TGGTGGTGGTGGTGGTGGTGGTGGTGGTGGTAGTGGTGCTGGCAGTGGTGGTGCTGGTACAGGTGGTGATGGTGGCAGTGATGGTGGTGGTCGTGGTGGTCGTGGTGGTGGTGATGGTTGTGTTGATAGTGATGGTAGAATGGTGATGATGTTGGTACTGTTGGTGGTCATGGTAATAGTGACAGTGATAACAGAAAGTCATTTTCAGATATAATTAATGTTCCAGGAATTCTTCTTAGCATTCCACATTCAAATTCATTAGAAATACAGATATAAAAACTGGGTGATTTTTACATCAAGTGCCATGAGGACCTTGAAGAAGCTCCTTATCTGCTCTGAGAAAGTACTTTCCATCCTGAAGATCCTGGCTCCTTAACTCCTTTATGTCTCCTTCTTTCCCTCTTTTTTTAACTTAAATTTCTATTTGTACATGTTTATAGTAAATAATCATCTTTCCTCCTAAAATAAAGATAAATAAATATAATTTTGCAAATTGAATAGATAGATGTGCATACAGATTACATGTCTGAAATGCATATATATATATATATATATATATATATATCTTAACCATTTCAAGATTTATTAAGTCAGAAATAGTTAAGTAATTTAACTATTATTATTACTATTACTATTAAGTAATACCAGACCCTTTATTTAATGAGACTTCTGACTTCTTATATCAGCTATTGAAGGTAAATGTAACAAGACTCCCATCTGGTGGTTAGAATCAAGAATAAATCTTCAGAAAAAATATACTGCTTGCATTAATGATTAATTGAGTGCTCAGAGAGCAAGACATCTTCATGTCTAAGGTACCCCAGGCACTAGAAACATCTCAACTTGGCCAGCTTTCCTAGACTGCCTGAAAGTCTAAACTGACAGATGTTGATCTCATGAAGATCATAAATCATGACCACCACACTCAACACCCTCAACTAAATCATATCATTATTTTGACTCACATATCAGCCCATCATCAGCTGGCACCAAGGCAGCATGGCATGGCAGAGGGGCATGGTGGAGAAGATTGTCTCTCAGCATGGTATGCAGGAAGCAGACAAAGACAAATGGAAAGAGGAATTGGGAAGGAAGATAAAGTCCTCCAGGTCACATCCACAGCAGTGAGAAAAGTAGCTAAAACAGATTTTGGTAATAGGAGTGGGGTTGTTGCTGTGACACTACTTGTCTTGGTTACTCTTCTCTCATTGCTGGGACAAAATGCACAACAACCAACATTAAGGAAGGAAGGTTTATTTAGCTCACAGTTAGTGGTGGTTTCAGTCCATACTCAGCTGGCTCCAAGGCAGAGTAGCACATGGAAGAGGGCAGCAGTTCATGGTGGTGGAAAACAGCAAAGAGTAAAGGGAGGGACAGTGGTTGTGGCTGCTAGCTAGCCTCTTTCCCCTCCTTACACTTGTACACAGTTTATCTGCCCCATAATACCAGCACTCACTTCCACAATACCAGCATTGGATCATGAATTAGTCACAAGCCCTAGAAGCCACCCCATGACTACATGCAGCTTGGAGGACACCTAGACACAAATCATAACACTACTTGACTGTAGTTTAGAAGAGACACTGACTGGAGAACCAGTTTTAGAATGATATAAGCCAAACTTGAAAGGGACTTTGGTTGGAACTCAGAACACCAGAATGCTAATAAAAAAGTAGATGAAAAAGACTATGCTCAGGAAGTTTCAACTGGGAACAAAGACTCCATTAGCAGTTGGACTTGAAATCATGTGTGTTATGCTTGGCAAAAAATGTGTCTACATTTTGCATATGCTCTGAGACTTTGTAAGAGACCGAAACAAAGGGAGCAGACTAATTAAACTGACAAGGGACATCCCTAGGTAGCTCAACATTCAGGCTGTAGCATGGACACAGTTGGGGGCTTTTGGCCAGCTCTATAGTGAGAACCAAAAGCAAATGATAGAGCTGATTTTTTTTTTTTTTGAAGTTTTGAATTTTGTCAAGAAGGAAATGCCTGCAAATTTGGAGAACAAGAAAGCTTCTTGGTTGCAAATATTAGCATTAAAAAGAAGTCAAGTAACTTACAAGAGAACAACAGGAAGGGTGCCTTGAGAATGTGGGAGGAGTCAGCAAGACTTCATCCTTCAAAGGCTGAAAGGTGCAGGAGTGAAAGACTCTGCTTGGAAAAGACCTCTCCAGAGCTCCATACTCCAGAACGCTCTGCCTAATAAATTCGTTCCCCAGCATTTGATACATAGTTTTCAGCCATCTGTGTACTTAGGGCCACTGTAACCATGAAGCAAGAGAGCCTGGCTGCTGCTCAAGATGGTAGCACCTACATGGTGCTGGTTTTATAGGCATGCAGAGTGCAATACTTCTAGGGTCAGGAAGGGCCCCAACCAGATTTCAGAGGAAGGCCTAGGAGACCAGCAGTGTGTCCCCGAGAGGGAGGTGAGTGGAGCAGTGGAGACCCCAAGAAGTTGGAGAAACCAAGATCATGGACCATCTGAGAAAAAGCAGGAGTGAATGAAACCTAAGCAAGAAAGAAATCATGAGAACTACCACCTGCAATGCTGTGGGGTGGGGTGACACCCTAGCCCTTTAGAGTTCACATTTCATTGCCACTTGCTCTGGGTGCCTGATATGAGGCTATAGGATTTAACACCTGCCCTGCTGGCTTTCAGTCTTGTTTTGGTCCCGTAGGTCTCCTCTTTTTCTACCTTTTGGGATCTTTTCAATTTCACAGGAACTTAAGTTCACTAATAGTTTGCTTTATATCACAAAGGAGACTTTGAGCTTGGACCTTTCAGCAATGCTGAAGCTGTTAGAATCTTGGCAGCTCTTACAGGTGGACTAAATGTATTTTACATAAAGAAATGTGCCTGTGTCTTTTGGGAGTCTGGGATGAAATGCTATGGTTTATACCTAGGTATCCCCCAAAGCCTCCTACACTTGTAGGAGAAGCTGTTTAAACCAGAGGGGATTGAACTGACTTGCTATTAGGAGCTTGTCTTAGTTACTTTTCTCTCATGGCTGGGACAAGATATCGTTCCCAACATTAAGGAACAAAAAGTTTATTTGGCTCACAGTTAGTGAAGGTTTCAGTCCATATTCAACTGGCTCCAAGGCAGTGTGGTACATGGAAGAAGGCAGCAGTTCATGGTGTTGGAAAACAGCAAAGATCAAAGAGAGCGGCAGTGGCTGAAGCTCTTAGCGAGCCTCTCTCCCTCCCTCTATTGTATTTAGCCTATCTGCCCCAGGGCAGGTGTAGCCCTCACACCCATAATCCCAGCATTGAATCATGAATTAATCACCAACTCTCGAAGCCTGTTCCAATGATTGCATGAGGCTCTGAGGAGACAGCCAGACACAAAGCATAACAGAGCTGGAGCTTGATCAGAAGAGGAGGGCTGCTTGGGAGTGTGAGCAGGAAAGGTTTGTCTGCCTTGCCCGGGACTCTGCTTCCTGCCCACCATGCCACAAGAAGCTCCCCTCCACCATGCCCCTCTGCTTTGGACCCAACCAATGGAAGACATTGGTCCGATGAAAACCGAAAATCAAGGTGAAGAAAAGAGAAAGCGCAAATTACATTATTGACAACAATCGCACAATGCCTCCTTTGATGTTCTCTGTCAATTTTAAGAAATGTGATGAGCACTCAGCTTTCTATTTATACAATTTTGAAGGGCTGATGTCTTAGTTTTACATGACATGATGTATTTCTAATGTTTTAAAAAGTTGCTCTGGAAAGAGAGCAAGAGGGGAGAGAAATGACAAGTTCCACAGTGCCACCTTCTGGACGTGTGTGATGCAGCAAGGCTGAGCTGAAGCTCTCATCTCACTGCGGCTGGCTAAGCTAGTTCTTGTAACACTCCGGGGAACAAGGACCAGCTGCGGGCCAGTTGTAGTAATAATCTCAGATTGTAACCTTGGATACATTCCACATGGAATAGTTGGCAACCTTCTACATGTGTCTCTCTTATGTGCTCTTCCATAAGACTGTAATTTGGGATAGCAGGGACTATCACCTATGGACACCCAAAGCTTGAACACCCAAATCTTTTCTTTTTTTTTTTTGGCAGAACCAGGGATTGAACTCAGGCCTTGTTGCACTTGCCAGGAAAGCGCTTATTCCACTGAGCCATCTCCCCGGCCCCATTTTTTTTTTTTTCCAAATCTTGACAGTCACTGAAAATATAAATGGCAGGAACAACAGAGTTGTTTATGCCTTTGTTTATACATTTATTACCCTCACTTAAAATATTGTTTGTAAGCAAGTCAATGTCAATTAGATCTGCTGTTCAGGGATATAGTAACAGGATTGGAAACATCTGCTTTGGGTTGGCATCTATGAAAATCAAGCTGGCCAGATAAAGGTAGAACACTGAATCCGCAGGGCTATGACTTTTCAGGGAGTTAAGCTTAACATGGTGTCAAGGAAATAAATGAACCAAGCATGGTGGCACAGACCCGTAGTTCTGAAATCCCAGAACTCAGAAGGCTGAGGCAGGAAAGGTTGAGTTCAAGGCCAGCCTGGGCTGCATAATGAGTTTGAGACCAACCAAAATGACATAGTGAGATCCTATCTTAAAAAGCAAAAACCACAGCCAGGGATAGAGCTCAGTGGTGCAGTGCCTACTGGAAAGCATGAGGTCCTGAGTTTGATTCCCAGTATTAAAAAAAAAAAAAA
>NW_004524712.1:7524198-7528815 GCF_000260255.1 Octodon degus | reverse complement strand
TGGCTGTCTTGTGTTGTGGGGATCGAACCACAGCAACCTGAGCCTGACTGCTTTGTTGAAGCAGCCACTTAAAGAACTGAGCTAAGGGGCAGGCCCCCAAATGGAATAAGGGTTGTTTGGTTTTTTTGTTGTTGTTGTTCCTTGAATGCCTTCAGGGCACTTTTGGCCAGCGGGAGAGTTGTGAGGTTCGAACTCCAGCAACCTGAGGCTGCCAGCTTTGTGGAGGCAGCCACTTAAAGGCCTGAGCTAGGGCCAGGCCCCCAAAAAAAGAATATCAATGAATGATTTTTCCAAACATTGAGTAAAGTTCCAAAGGTCCCAAAAGACAGAATATTTAGGCCATAAAAAGAATGAAGCAAATAACTATATACAGGAAATCATGCATATATGCTGCTTGCTGTCCACAAAAACCTGCACACCCGAGGAAACACAAAGTGAATATCAACATGACAGCAAAAGTCAAATTCGGTCTGCTGGGAGGTATGTTCTGGGATGCCATAGACAAAGACTAAATCCTTTCTCTACTGTAGACAATGCAGAGTTATGGCCCTTGCACTTCAGAGAAGCTATCCATTCACTAAAGCCTTATAAAAAGTCCAGTGAATGGAACAGACCCTTCCTAGGGTCCCTTCCTGGCCTCAATGCCATAATTAATCCTTTAATCAAAAGGACATTAATTCTGTGTATGACATTCTCTCCAGGAAAATGTCCTACTTGGGTGGCATGGGTTATGAGTCCTGCTTACTAGCTAGGGGATCTCAGATGAGGTATTTAACCTCTATGCCTATTTCTTAATCTGCAAGATAAATTTTTAAGAGGACTTCAGGATAACTGAGAAAACATTTGTGAGCTGCATGATACATTATCACTGCAGCAAGAACTCGAAAGATAGCAGTGACTATTGCTGCAGGAGAAATGAAAATTAAATCAAATGCAAATGAGCCCTGAGAAGAATGCCTGGCCACTAGTTGGCATTCGAGCTCAACGCAAAGGTATGAGTTGCAAAGGAAATGGGAAGCTGCATAGCATTTGGGTGGAGAAGCATCTTCAGTCGTACAACTTAGGGAAGTCACTGGAAGCCACATTTCCCTTTCTTCTCCACAAAAATAAGTACACATAGGTTAGATGTCCACGATGTTTTCTCCAATTTTGAAGAGTCTGGAATTCTACAAAACCCCAAAATTTAATAAATACTAAAACCTTATATTACCATATAAAACTCTAGTCATCAATTCGAAAATAACCACTTGGTAATGGTATAAATGTATTACAAATTATTTAAATTCACAGTAAGAGGCTGGCCAGATAGCTCAGCAAAGTAAAGCACCTGCTTAGGCAGACCAGGGACCAGGATTCCATTCCCGGTGTGCTGGGTGGGCCCTGCCCCCAAGGCTCAATGAGACTGTGATTGAGACTGGGCGTGGTGGCATGTGCCTATAATCCCAGTGCTTGGGAGGCTGAAAAAAAGGATCACTATGAGTCTGATCTGTGTAGTAAAACCCTGTAGACCGTGTACTAAATACATAAAAAATTAGTTAATTCACAGTAAGTCTGTAGTATAAGCCTCATAAATGTAAAAATCCTTTAATTATTTAAAGATTAATTAAACAATGAATAAGTGCTAGATTCAGAATTAAAACAAAACAAAGATATTTTATTTTCCATACAATTCCCTCCTCGTAATTTCTCTTATGTATTTACTTTGAGCTACCCAGAGAAATCCCACATACTCCCTGGGTGTGGTGGCACACCTGTAATCCCAGAACTCAGGAAGCTGAAGCAAGAAGATCACCCTGAGTTTGAGGCCATCCAGTGCTACACAATGAGATCAAGGCCAGCCTTAACCAGGCCTTGTCTCAAAAATAAAAAGAAGCCCAGGGTAAGCACCAGAGATATAGCTCAGTGGTGCAGTGCCTGCCTGGCAAGCGTGAGGTCCTGAATTCGATTTAAAAAAAAAAAAAAAAATCCCATATACTGATTCTAAAGAATCCCAAATTTGATGAATTCAAACTGGTTCAAATATTTACCAACTTTTTTTCTGGACAGAGCCAAATAGTAAATATTCCACTCATGTCTGATCTTAAGGTACCTGCTTGTATCTGCTCTCAAACAGCTCAACATCAGCCAACCCATCACTGAATAGCTGTGGTTACTTTCTGTATGGACAGTGAAGTCTGAATTGTACACTGTTTACAAGAATCATGAAACATTAGTCATCTTTCTAATTTTTTTTAATTTGCCACTTAAAATGTAAATGCCATTTTTAGGTTGAGGATTGTACAAAAAGCGGTGGCGCTCAGGATTTAGCTGGGGACCGTGGTTTGCCAAACCTCGCTGTAATATTTAGGGAGCACAGGGCGGTGCAGCGATGCTGGCCTAAGCAGGCTGCTCCTTTGGTGTTTTCATCAGTAGACAGGCCGGCGTGCACTTCGCTGCCTTAGCTTCATCCGCCGCCTTGGGCTTCCACCACCAGCCACCGCATCCCCATCCCTGTAGCAAGGCCAGAGCTCAGCATAGCGAAGGGAAGCCTGACACCTTGTGGTTACACTGCAAATGCCAGGCGTCCCTTGGAAGTCACCAGAAAGGCACAGCCACTGGGCAAGGGTGACTGCTGGAGGGCTAGAGGAGCAGGCAGACTCCTGGGGTGGGAGCCAGCCCGCAGCAGTTCATTGCTGTTGTTGTCATCGCTGTGGTTGTTGATGAAATGAAGCATGACAAAGTCCAGAGTTCACTAGCTCGTCTCACCAAAAGGAACTTCCAAAAGGCTGTCCTTGGGTGGCATTTCTATCTTTAAAAAAATTAAGTAAAAGCCATTTCCAGAGCCTTCCCAACTGTCTGCTGACAGTCCAGTTTTTGCTGTCTGCTTAGAACTCTGTCCTGTGTTCATCATCCATCTCTCCAGGAGAGAAGTGAACACAGCAGGAGCCACCACCCCACTCTTGTCAGCTGCTTACAAAGGAGAAAGAAGGTAAAAGCAGAAGATGTGACTGATCCTGAGAATCAGCTTTATTCTGGGCAATGGCAGATACAGGGGGGCTTCAGGACAACACAGTCGTGACTAAAATGTCACGACAGCCCTGGAGAAAATGGGATTGATCATTGTGTGCACAGGCCAGCCAGGTTTGGGCTTATTGGAGATAAACAAAGAGGAGGTGGTTCTTCCCATTCTCCTGCTTGTAAGAAGAGCCCAACCCCTGGAAAATAGTATCACTATGCCATACATTATGCAGGGAAGAAAATCCTGTGGTTTGCTGGGCTGAGAGACTCACCCTTTCTCAATCAACAACCACTCCTTCAGGTTGACCAGAAAGCAGAGGGAACAGACATTATGGGAACTTGGCAGGGACTGGCCCCGGGTTCTGCACTCACAGAAGCACCTCTGCCACAGCAAGGGTCTCACTTTGAAGGTGTTGCTGTGTAATGCTTCACAGAAACCCAAAGGGGACAGTGATAAAAAAAAGAAGCAGGTGCAGCCTCAACTATCCACATTCCAGCATAAGCAGAGCTGCATGGCTGCAGGTGGGTGAGCTGGCAAAGGATCTCAAGGCCTTGCTCCTGGGGATCCCCAGGGATCCTCCAGGTGACAACTCAGAGGAAGGCCATGGGGAGGGGCTAAGTCTAGAGCCCAGAGAACAGGATTCAGAATCCAGCCTAGATCTAAGCCTCCTGCGGGATACAAACGCTGACTGGTGTAGTCAGGAGACCATGCCCTTCTCTGCCTGCGTCCCCACTACCCCACTCTTCTGCAGGAACAGCCGCGGTGTGGAGCAGCAACTCCACACACAGGGTACAGTGTAGCAAAGGGGGCTGGCCACCCTCCCTGCAGTCCTGGGGGCTGGGCCGCCACCCAGTTTACTAGCAGCATCGCTGCACAGAAGACAGGAGTCTTTGTGACTGGAGACCTGCTTTCCTGCTGGGGAGCTGCTGACTCCTGGGCTGATCTCAGCTTGGGACCACCTCACTGCTGGTGGGTCGCCATAGTGCTGGGCTCTGCCCCACCAGCCAACCACAGGAATCCTTGGTCCCTTAGCCAGGAGGGGGCTTCTTAGGCCAAGCAGCGATTTGTTTTGGACTCCATGATTTTTAATCTGACCTTTGCCAACACTTGCTTGTGTTTTACAAGACAAATATCTGGGACCTTCTCCGATGACCTCTTTCTGGTGACATGTCTGCCCCAGCCACCCACCCACCTCCCCACCCCACCCCCACCCCCGTGAGAGACTGGAATGCTGCCCTCCAGGGGACCTCTTCAGCTTTGTAGGAGTTAACATGGGTCCTCGCCTAAAGGGGAAGGAGAAAAACGTTGGAGTTGACACTTAATGGGAGGAGGGGTGGCCACGGTCTCACTGACTTCTCATTGGTTTTACATTTCCTCCGATTTGTGTTCTTCTTTCTCCCTCTCCCTCTTTCAGTCCCTCTTTGCCCCCAGGGGAGGGGAAACGGGAATAGTGAGAGATCAAAAATAAACCTCTTATGTCAAAGCCGGGAAGGAAGTATAAATACGAAGGGCTCATCAGCCCACTCTGCGCCGCGCGGGCCTGGGCGGAGGCAGGAGGCGCTGAGCGGGGCGGCACGCGGGCCGGGGCGAGGACGGGCGCCCGCGGAGTGCGCGCCAGC